>NW_026138062.1:4145000-4605000 GCF_025592945.1 Manacus candei
ATCAGTTAAAACTGAAGGATAAATGAAGACACCTTCAGGCAGACTAACGTTAATGGGCTGTAATACTGTTGATGGAGGCTCTGCTGGAAAGCAGAGAGGAACTACAGCCACCTCACTACTGTCAAGGGCAGGAGGAAGCATGGGACATGCTAAAGAACAGGGATCTGACAAAGCACAGTTCCACTCTAGCATGGTGGTTCACTTGGAATGAGGCTAGGCCAAACTCAGCAGGCACCAGCTCTCCCAGATCCCAGGTATGTCCTCTCTCTGTTTCCTTATATCCTATAATATGGAGGCATTTGCTCCAGCACAAGACCAAGCTGGCTCCCTGCATTTATGTAGAACCTATAAAACTTTTCTTTCCTCTAATTTGCAAGAGTTGAGTCAGCACCCCTGGAGGTTTTTAAAAGACATGTACATGTGGCACTAGGGAACATGGTGCAGTGGTGGACTTGGCAGTTCTGGGTTACTGGACTTGATAATCCTAGAAGTTGTTTCTATGACTCTGTGTAATAGTATGCATTTTACAAAAAGCCTGTATGGAAAATGCAGCCTCAGGAATAGAGTCAGTTTACTGCTTTCAGCAGCACTACAGAGATCTGCAGAGGTGAAGCAATGGCCATTAACTTCCTCTGCCCACAACACATGCCAGGGAATAGAACAGTATTATTTTTGTGCTGCCATCTCAAGACGTTAAAATTGCAGTCCTAAAAAGGATTTACATCAACTGAACTATAATTACCTTTTACCTCTAAACACATTTGTCTGACATTGCTGATTATATAAAACATGATATTTCTGTAAATCTGCAACTACCAGTGTTAATTAAGGATGACAGTATAGTGTAGAATCAAAGTGCATGTTAAAAAAAAGCCTTTGAAACACTGAGTGCATTTTAAATGTCCACAAAAAAGTATGTGTCAACTGCATACAACTGTACCTTCTTCATACAGGTCTTCCAGCAAATAAGCTTCTGCTCTGTCTTTCAGAGCATTCACGTTGGTTGGTTCCAGTTGCAGAACTTCTGTACAAAGTTTTATGGCTTCTGTAGACTGCTGATTCTAGAGAAACGAAAGTAAAACAAAATTCACGTAGTTGTGGGGGGTTTGTTTGCTGTTTGTTTGTCTTAAAGAAATTTACAGAGGGAGAATAATCAGAATTACCTTTGATAAGCAGTGACAGATTCTTTCTTTGGCACGAGTAGCATAAACTGGGACTTCTGGCTCAGTTTTCATTACAGATTCATATTTACTGATAGCATCTTCATACCTGTTTAAATCATAAAGCAAAATATCATGAAACGTGATCACTATCTCAGGGTGTTGCAATTTATTTACAAATCTTGAAATTCACAGATTTTCACATCCTCCTAGCAATGTACCTTAACTTTAAGAGCCTTAAAGATGAGGTGTAAGACAATAGTATGAAGAAAATTTGCAGCCATTTCAAGAATTACATCCCCATTCCCTTTTCTGTGCTATGAGACAGAAGAGCTGGCACTAGCCTTGGCAGGCTTTTGCAGAAGACAGTAACTACCATCCCTCACCACGCACAGACAACAGTCTCTAGATGTGCCTCCTGTCCAACAAGCCCTTCTACACCTAAAAATAAGCATCTCCCTCTCCAATATCTGAGATGGACCAAGTCTGGAGTCTTACTGCAAGCACTGTACTATCTGCACACTACAAAAGGTACCACCTATTCTATAGCTACAAAAAAGCTCTTTAGGCCAGCTTGAATTAGGTCGTTGTTTTCTCCTTCTCCACAAGTCACACAGTAAAATGTTTTTTTGCTGCAAAGGTCTCAAAAATGCTAAAGTTGCATGGTTTGAGCAAGAAATGGATTAGAACATTTACCTAAAAAGGCAAGAGAGTGATTGAACCCATGGGTTGCTATACAAGCTAGAGAAATTCAAGCTCTCAGAAGATTCCCTGAAACAGGACTGATACTGGATTAAGTGAAGAGAGTCCAAACAGACTGACAGCTTAATCAAATTGGCCTCAGTTGTGCTTATTCACGTTCCTGATATATTTCATTTTAAAACACCACCTTGACAATGTCTAATGATTTGTGAGAGCTCCTTACAGCTGGATGTCATGCGCTTGAGAACATGAAAAACTGAAGTAAAGCAAGAAGTAGAAGAATACAGAAGCATGAAAAAAAAAAAAAGCCCATCAGTCAGATCCATTTTTGCTATCAAGGCACTGCAGAGTTATTAGGGAGTTTTAGTCTAGAGATGTGGTCCTTTAATCACAGAATAGCTGAGATTGGAAGGGACTTCTGGAAGTCATCTGGTCCAACCCCACTGCTCATGCAGGGCCACCTACAGCAGGCTGCCCAGGAGTGTCCAAACAGTTTTTTAATAACTCCAAAACAGGGAGACTCTACAATCTCCCTGGGCAACCTGCATGACTGCAAACGAGGGGGTAGTAGAAAGCATTTCACTATGTTCAAAGGGAATTTCTTGTTTCAGTTTGCACCCATTGGCCTGATTCTTATACAGGGCATCACTGATCAGAGCCTGGCTCTGCCCTCTTTGCACCCTCCCTTCAGGTATTTTGATGAGATGACCCTGTAGCAGAAAAGGCTCAAACAGTCCCAGTCATCTCAGCCTTTCCTTGCAGTCCCTCCATCATTTTAGTGGGATTTTGTTGGACTTTCTCAGTAGTTTCATCTCTCTGGCACTCCAGGTGTGGCCTCATCAGTTCTGAGTAATAATATATGAGAGCTGAAAACTATTATCCCTATCTTGGTCTTACTACCTGCTGCAGAAAGAAGTTCAGTATGCAAAGAGAAGACAGTGGCATTGGAAGGAATCAGAACAGGATTGTCGCTATGCGAGTCAATATTTATTTTAATTGTAATTTGAGAGCTGTGCTCAGTTATCCACTTCAACTGACAGATGCAAAAAGCATCACTTAATCAGTTCCTCAATCAATAAGTTCGTGCCTCCATAGTAGTTTTTTTTTCTTTTTTTTTTTTTTTCAAATATAGGAGTGAATACTTACCTGCCTCCTCTGATGAATTCCTCTGCTGACTCAATCTGCTTATTGAGTTTCTTTACTTGCTTATAGAGAGAGAAACACTGCTTATGATCTTGGTCCAGTTTCAGACACTCCCGGACTTCACTTTTCACAGGGAGGTAAGGAGAAGGTAAAAAAAAAATAAAATACGTCACCACATATTATGAAATTTTAACTAGAGACACAATGCAACATATACAAGCTGTCCACAACAACAGCTGACTTCTTTACACAATCTCTCTCCTCATCCAAAAAATTACTTTAAAGTGAGACATCAACAAAAAGTCTTCCAGAACATAAGAGGGTTATTTGTCTGATTTGGGTTTTAATTATTCTCTGTTGTCAAATATGCAAAAGATTAAGTGTTACATGTGATACATGGAATCCCAGCCAAGCCTGAGCCTGACTTTTCGTTGTGAAGACTGCTCTTTAATAAGATTCTGATTAGGGCAGATACCTCTCCAAATTGTCAAATGTTTAAAAAAAAGTACAGTCATCACCGCACAACCACAGTGTTATTTTCAGAAAGAGATCACAAAATCTGATTTTGTTCCTAAGGACACACAAAAAAATCTCAGTATTTGAAAATCACTAGGCCTGTAAAGGTAAGAAAAAGAAACCCAGAGAATGCCAAAGACAAAAGTAAGCATCCAGCGAGTCCAAGAGCTACTGAACTCTTAATATATCTTATGATGCGAAAAAAATAAAATAAAGGTATTAGATAAGAATGAAGGAACTCTTCATTATTACCCCTTCAATTCTGTTTCCATTACGTTCTTCAACAGTGCTCTTAACTGTACTTTTAAAAATCAAAAATCTATTCTTGAAATCACTATGCAAAGTGATGTCCAGCTACCAAAACTCACCACAGAAGTGACCTATGAGCTCCCAAGACTAAGTATAGTCTAGAAAGGGGATGTGTAATGCAAACCAATTGCCCAGCTAAAAAATGAATTTTTGCCATTACAATCCATCACATGCAGTTTCCATCAATTAGCCGAGAAAAGAAAGTCAGGCTTTTTCAGTTCTCTTCATCTCTTATTGAAGACATTCTGTGGCAGAAACCATACTGGAAGGAGTCTGGAGATGAAGGTAGCGCATCTGAGATTATGATTGCCACAGAAACCGCTCCTGGGCAAACAGGAGGATTACACCATCTGTCCAGCCAGGCACAGAGTAAAAACCTAACAGTTCAGATTGGGCAAGGGCAGTTATCTGCCAGATTGACAAGGGACATATGGGAGTAAGACCTTAAACATAACTCAATATGAATAAAAGAGTAGGACACTATCAAAAAGTCATCCAAAATGCTGGACACTGTCTGCAGGAATGAAAGACCAAAAGCTCAGGACCCCTGGCTCTTCATAGCTGGGTGCTCCTGGATTTTTTATTTATTCTTAAGTCTGTAACCTTAATGCATACATTTTTGTTTGCATTGTAAACTTCACTTGAATAGAGGTTCAAGGTTAAAAAAAAGGCTCCACCAAAGCAAGTTTAGAGTAGCACTTCCATCTAGGATGGAGAAATACAATGAAGACAGTACTTGCAAGCGACTCCGACGGACATGCACTCTGGCTTCTACTTTAGCAAAGAAGATGCCTGGAACCATCGATGGCTGGTCTGCCAAGCATAAGCATGGTGTCTTCACTGCCTGTTCTTAGCTTCTAGAAAGGAGCTTCCTTTATCAGATCCAGACCACAGCTGCTACTACATCCAAAACTCACACAATACAGATATTTCATGGTTTATCATGACCTATATAATTACATTTTCTGTCAATTGTAATTATTACAGCAAATAGTAAAATTACCTGAGTGATAATTCATGGTCCCCCAGCTGATAATATATTCTGCTGATTTTATAGAAGGCTTCAGTATTATCATTCTTTAATTTGGCAGCAGCTTTCAAGTCACTAATAGCTTTGCTTGGTTCCCCTTCCTTTATATAACACTCTGCTCGAAGTTCCCGTAGCTCTGCATCCCAAACACAAACCTTAAGAAATCAAAATTAAAGCTTGGTTTTGGTCCATAACACTTCACTTCTTTTCCTTCCCAAAACAAAAATCCCATTTAATTTCACTTTGCCAACTGCAATAGCATAAGGTTCAAGTTGCATGCAGAGATCAAGAAATTAGCATCTCTGCTTCCTGGTGGATGCTGTGATGCACCTGCCCAAATCGAAAACAAAGGCCTGCAAATTTTGTAAATGATTCAATGAGCTCATGCAGGGAGATGAATTAAATCTACTGGCACTACTTAAACTAAGACAGTCTGTTGAGCCTCCAGGAAAGGATATCGGAATCATAAATTATTATATCTTCCCAAAAGAAAAGAGGTAATGAACAGCAAGGACCAAGCTGTCAGTTGTCCTCTAGGAAGAAGCCCATGGGTAAGATGCAGCTCCACAAAATTTGACCTTAGTGTTCAGATTTTAAAAATACAGAAAGGTAATAATGTAACAGTAGGGAAAAAATAATTACTCAAAAGGAACTGCCCACCAAAATTTGGTTTAGAGAACTAATTCTGTGTCTTATCAGTTTTTTGTAAACTATCATTTCAGGAGGAGGCTTTTCTGCTTTTCCCCATTCCCCACCCATAGACAAATTCCCACACTTTAGCAGTTTCTTCACCAAAAGCTCCAATGTTTTAAATTCCAAGTTAACAATGCTAATTTGTATGTGAAGAGTCATAGCAGTTAACTGCTTTTTATTGCATATTTCTATATGACACACAAAATGCCCACACCACTGAGTTATTTACACATACACTATCAGACTACCTATACTAATACATTCAACAAATAGAGATACTTAAGGAACAAGTTGAAAACTGAGCTAGCTATAAACATTTTTAACTTTGTGGGGTTTTTTCTATCTTTTGTTACTTTATTTTCTCAAGACAAAAACTGTCAGAATATTGGCAATGAAAATCCAGACGAAAAAACCTACACCTCCTGTATTTGGCAAAACTTCATTGATTTCAGAACAAATTTTTTCCCAGCTTCCCCAAACACCAAACTGTGGGAAAATAGGAAAGTATAACCAATAAAGCTATCTATAACAGAAGTTTGGCTGAAGTTGTATCTTTAACCCAAACTACAAAACTATTATTTTGACTTTTTCTGCAGCTAGTGCTCAGCCTTCTCCACTCCCTAACTTCCTTACGGAGTCACAGTGCTCAGCAAAACTAAACCAGTTACACCAAGTGTTTTCACATCAGTGAAGAAGTTATTAAACAAAAACACACAGATGTCAGAGAGAAGCTCTTACTTTCCTTTCTCAGGACAATTTTACTTAACACTTACTGCCAAGATTTCATCAAGAAGAGAAATAGCGGCTTCATAATCCTCTTGCTGGTAAGCAGACAGTGCTTGTGAATGCAGGCGTTGCAGCTCATCAGATTTTGTCAGCTGAGTCTGGGCTTCTTTTTCCTCATTATTGCTAGGATTGGATTTGAGCTGCAAACATTAACAAAGAGAGAGACTGAAATGCTTGTTCAAGGATCTCTTTGTCCCATTAACAGTCATATCATGGAGAACTGACTAAAGCTTCAAATAAAGCAAAATTAGTTTCAAAATTCCACTGGAAGTGTTCCTACCTCTAAACTTGAGAAAAAAGGAAGACATTCTGAGCTCCAATACAAGATGTCAGAAGTTAAAGAAATCCGATTCCTCTCCCTCACCATGCTTGATCATTTACCACTGGACATACCACATGCAACAGTCACTGCCCCTTCATCACCCATGGAAGTTGAGCACCTCTCGAATGTAGCCTAATTCACCTCTCTGCAGACAGTTATTAAACACTGGATTCCTCAGCATCAGCAGACAGTATAATCACATGGCATAAATTGCATCTCTCACTTTAAGCACAAAACACATTTATAAATTCATGACAGAAACAAATGAAACATGTCTCAGATAATATTACTGTAAAGCTATGTTTCTTGACATTTTCGCCCCAAAGAGTGGTTACAGCAGCAAGTTAAGAGGCTACAGCTGGGAGAAAGCCTCAGCTGGGATCAGCTGAGTGTTTATGCACCTTTCTTCTAGCTTTAAACAAGTCTAAAATTTTGTCTACAAGGATTCTCAATTCTCAAACCCCTCTCTCTGAGCAAGCAGAAGGGGTTATATGGTATTTGTCTTCATTTGTTTAAACAGCTTTAAATTTTCAAAGAAAAAAAAACAATCTCACAGGCAACTTTGGTGTCACCCAGGAAGATAAATATAGGCCAGAAGGAATCTCAGCCATTCTCTTTGCAAAGCCAGGAAGTAATTTGTAGGATTAGTGTAGCTTGAACAAAGCACTGCTTCATACTTGTTGCTGATCAGAACGACTTCCAAAGTTTTAAAAGGGACAGATCAGTATGACTTCATTTTTTGTTGTTTGTTTTAAACTCAAAACTTGCACTATCTTGCATTCTATACACAGAATGTTGTCTAAAGTGACTGAGTCCTCAAAGACATCCAGTACTTTTTTCTTTCCTCATTTATCTCAAAGTGGCCTCTTCCCTTTTTTTCCACCACTAAGTTCTTGAAACACTCATATTTTGTGCTTATGTCTCTAATGTAATTCAACTTCAGCCCTCAGAAGTCCTTTAACATAACTTCCCCTGGTTCTAACATTTAAGTATATGAAAGGAAAGAGCCTAAATGCAACATCAAAAGCATGCACAGCTCACACACTTTGTCTTCAATTCTTCATTTTAAGTCTTTTTGAACCTTAGGTAGTTGATTCTTGCCAGGTAAAATGAAACAAGTTGTACTTAGACCCAAAAGTTCTCCTTTATTCCCTACACTGTCCGTCAGCAAGAGAAGATGAATTTGATCAAAGAGTTTTCTTCTTTGTAAGCTGATTCCTAATACAAGTCTCAAAGAGGCTTTTTTTCTGGTTAGAACTCTGCTTATAAATCCTTGATGCTATGCATCCACTTTTACCCCAAAATCTAGAGGTTGTAATAGAGGCAAATTTCTGCACCTGTAATTTTAAAAGTACCAAGTCTACAAAATTCTCTGAAGTTGTGAGCTCTTCAGTTCCAGCTGACTTGTTTGATTTCTCCCTCAATTTCTCAGCATTTTCTTCTTAAAAATTAAGAGCTTTTGCTATGGATGAGCTTTACACTTCCATTTAAACTTATCTCACAATAACATTGCACATCTTAGACACACAGTATGTTTCATGTAACTTATTTGGAGAAAAGGTCAGTGGAATATGAAAAGCAATGTTACAATCATGCAGACAAGGCCAACAGTAATAAAGACCATTTGAGTGAAACATCCTAGATAATTCTAGGTAGTACAAAATGTCCAGTTAACAAAGTAAGGAAAATTTTTCAGGCTATCATTCAGACTAAATCCATCAAGCATTTGTGTCTTTCTGCACTATGATCACAGGACTGTCACATCACTACCAATAATGAATCACATTTAAATCTCCTTTTTCTGTGAAATAGTAAGTTTGGGGGTAACAAATCAGAACAACTGCCTGCACTAAGTGTGCTAGATGCCCAAGAAAGGAGCTAGGTATTGAGAAAACTCTTCAGATGAATTTAATACAGGTCTAAGGCAAACCTAACACTCCTCTGCATGCTTCACCAGCAGCCTGAAAGCACAAAGCCAGGGGCTGTGCTCTGCTCAGTTCTGCAGGACAAGCACACTGCTACCACTGAGCTGTTCTCAGCACAGTATCCTTTGCTCTCTTTGAGGTTTACTACATTTAGATTACAACACTAAAGTAGTTGCAGTTTAACTTGCAGCAACAAGAACTAGCCGTGTGTTAACATCAGCTTTCGTTCACTCTACTCCCTCCACCAACCCTGTGCCTAATTCCTTTACAGAAAGTAAAGTACACAGGAACGGCTTTGTTACTGTAAGTAATTGTCTATCACAGATTTACTACTATGTGTGCTGCTTTATTTTATAGCCTTACCTCAGTACAGGGGAGAAACAAACCCTAGCGTAAGCAAAACCCCACTTTCCCCCCTTCAAGTAAGCAAGACTGAAGGTAAGAAAATCATCATCCTCACTCAATTTATCAAGTTGAGTGGTAACAGCATTTGCATGTGTTTTTCTCTGTTACTCTCGGTGATGAAATTAGCTTTGTCCAGAATTTTCCCTCAAGGATTGACTCAAAACTTTGCAACATTACCTTGCTGCACCCAGGACAGTAGGAAAAGGTATTAGAAGTTCAGTTCATGAAACCCAGCATTTATTTTTTTTTTTTTTTGCAAGATCATTATCCTTTTGCAAGATCCTCTCTAAGGATCATTTCTACTCCAAGTAGACAGTCTTGCACTTGCAGTTAAATATCAAGATTTAAAAGTTTTCTGATGGAAAAAGTATTTTAACAAGCTAAACAATTCATGCTGATTGGTTTTCAAGAAGCAACATGACACCCCCACCACATCAAATCTATCATCCCTTATTGTATTTCCCAAGTCCAGCAATGACCTTTCTAACCACACAGAGGTTGCACCAGCACACACAAGGCAACATAAAAATACAACGCAGCACTACTTCAGAAAAATGTTAATAGAAGGACATTGACACAGCCAAACCAGTATATCAGCAGTGACAAAACACTGAAGCAAGACCAATGCTAAACTACCCAGGATCCATCTGCACTTTGTGTGTTGGATGCTGCTATCCTGAAGATGCCATATGCCTGTTTGAATTAATTAGCATATCACAATGTGTTGCACATACATATATCTTACCATTATGCTTTCTGGATCAGCAATATGCTTTTAATTTAACAAGGCTTTACAGCACTGTCTGTTAGCATGCTAAAAAAAGGATCCCCCAAAACAGAACACTTAAACCGGAAATCACTTGGAACAAGTAACTGCTGCTTATGAAGTTTGCTAAGAACCCTTTGCTTCAGGATGTTTTTTTCAGAAGCATAGGGAAAAGTTACAAAACATGGCTAAGCAAATTCAGTGGTTTACCATAACCTCTCCTGCTTTCCAGCTACATAGTCCTACAACTTCCTTTGTAATGGCCCATTAACGATACAGGGAAAAGCTGGGGACTTTGTACAAGAACTCTAATGAAGAAGAGTTACAACCACTTTGAGGGGAAAAAAACCAAAACCATAACCTCAAAAACCATACTCTCAAAGAGCACAGATTAAAGATATATAGGCAGTTCATCTTATAAACAGAAACTGTCAACTCAAAAAACTTCAACACTGTTGTTTGAAAAAAAAATTATTTTTACAACTCCCAAATGTTACAGACACTCTGTTCCTATACCTTGCTTACAGTGGTCCAGTGCCACTAACACAGACATATCTCTACACTTCTAAAGCTGTTTTATGTTCTTGCTTTTCAAACCTAAACACACAGACCATGAAATCAAATAATCTTGTGAAAAACATTCTGAGGGGAACTGAAGGAACCTCCATGGTTTGTATCTAAGATCAAGACATCACACACTCACAGTGCACAAAGGAAAGCCCTGCACTAATACCATATTAAGTAACACAGCTATAATGATAGACAGAAGGAAAAAAATGCAAGGATAACTTAAATACCTTTTATTCTTTAACCAGGAAGCTACAGATAATCACAGTACCACAGAGGGATATATTTGGGAACATCTAATGTTTCTCTAACCACTTTGACGTGGTTAAGAGAGCTGCGAATACCCAACCCAAATTTGCCTAGCAACTGAAATCATGTTACCTTACAGTGCCTTAAGATGGTCTCTCCCACCTACATCCAAAACAGTATTATTACACATACCAACCAACCATGGAAAACAATTGTCCAGTGTATTTTGCCAGAGTCAAGGGCTTCTCTAGACTAGAATGCAATTTGCAGATGTACCGAGCTCAGACACTTGGTCTTGGCTGACATCTAGTGGAGTTGGAAGATGTGCCTTCAGTTTCCAGCTCTGAAGTGATTGTTCTTTTAAGGCAGACAGAATTGCTTATTTAGGACACCTCAATATACAGTATTTATTGCAACAAACTGCAACTACGAATGTTACAGTCAGTCTTAACAAAGACTAGAATTTAAAAGAGACAGTCCTTTCCACACTTTCCAATAGACTAGACAGAAGTTCTATTCTACTTTTGTTCATTCTACAGAATTCAGCTACTCAAAGGCTTGTCATTTTCTCTAGAACACAAGCATAGTCACAGACAACACACAGGGCCGCCAGGATTTGCATCGCTTTTGTCACCTTTCCAGAAGGCCTTCCATCAACCAAAGCACACCAATATTCCTTTTATTTTTAGTAAAAATCACATTTTTACAGATAAACTAAACATTCCAGGGCTTTAATTGCTTGACATAACTGCCGATGTGCCCACAGATCTGTCCTATTGACTTCTATTACTCAGAAACTCCTAACTGAACCAGAAAGAACTTGATATTAAACCACATGAACACTCAAGAAAGTTACAGTAGAGAAACAAATACTATTCATACAGCATGAGCACAGCTTTCTAAAAATCACTGAAGGAGTTCTACTTAATCCTTTTTTCATGTGTAAAATGTGGTCTGTGTAAAGAATTCCATCAGCTTGGTGCATTTGTTGGGCAAAAGGAGAGGTTTCTAGAAATGCAGTACTGCTTAATATGAGAAGGCATGTCTGAATCTCACCCTCTATCCAAACCTCATGATTAAATTCAGCCAACAGGAAGGACAGAGTAGGGTATAAAAAAGACAATCTAAAAATAACACATGAAGGCTGGAGTCTCAAGCGGCTCTGCTCCCAAAAAGGAATACTGCATCCTTTCCAGTCAGGCATTCCCACTGCCTGCTCTCACACTGGCACTGCATCACAAGACAGCCAGTACTGACACAACATAGAGGGCAGGAGTATACAGAGAAACCACTCTGCTTAGCAATCATTTAAGTTTAAAGAAGTTTAGGGTGCTCACCATGAAACTTTTTCCATATACTATGAAACTTTATAGAAACCATTTGAGGATATGATTTTTTTTCTTTTCACTAGGATAGTTTTACTATTACACGTAAAGAATAGTTTTGATGATTTTTTTAAGCTCTACACAAAACCACTGGTCCTACAAGCTGAGAAAGTTTACCTGTCATCCTCCCCTCCATTTAGATGGGTTGAATGTTTCTTGCTTTTTCTCTCCCTCAAAAATGACTGCATCTCCTGAACTGCTGAGATCCCTTTTAAGGAGTGTAACTCAAAGAGAAGGGATAGGAAGAAAAAAAAGCTTTTCAGTGTCTCCACTGGGATTCAACAGATTTCTGGAATATGCTAAGAGAAAACAGCATTTTAAGGATGGCTCATTATATCAGTCACCTTGCAGTTTTGGTAGGCACAGAAAGCAACATTGGGACACTTACTCTTAATGCAAGCATCCTACAGGGAACTACAAACCATATCACTCCTACACATCTGTCCTTGAGCAGTCCAAGTAAAATTAGTCTTCTTAGATTCCACACTCTGACCCAGTTTCTCCAGTTCAAGAGTGGGGAATATTTTAAAGTCTGATCTACTATTCCCTTTAAATCAACACCTGATCCAAACAATCTCTTGTGTGAAATCATGTAAGAGATAACAGATCCACTATTATTCAAGGGTATACAATCTACTTCAAAGGTGGATGGCATTACCAGGAGAAAGCCCATCCCATCTACACAACTATTGCCTCAGGAAAGAAATATTACAACTGAAGGTAAAAACTCTCACATTTAACACCTTGCAGTTCTTTTCTGTAAGCATATGACATTCTCAGGCTCACCTATTCTGGGTGACATCCTGAAACCCTACACATTACAGAAAGTAGGTTGTTTTCCTTCAAATTAAGCCTTTCCTTTCAGTGAGGAGGATGGATAGAGTAAAAGATTGTTTCAGTTTTTAAATACAGCATTTCCACCCAATCTTTCCATGACACTCATCTTCTGCAAACTCAAACATATGACCAGGCTGCTGCATTCCTACTGAGTTACACTTGACTGCAGATTTAGACCCCATGCACTACTAATGTGGGATGGCCCAAGTACATCTCCAATTTACCTCCAGATTTGGACACCAAAGTTTGCTGACGAGCTACATGCTCACCCAGAATGAGAGCATTCTAATTAGCTGATAACCAGCCAACACAGTGAGAGGCTAGAGGGCTGTTCAGATCCTGACCTACATTTATTCAGTTAAGAAGCAGAATCATACACTGTATGCTCTGTTCACATGAAAAACACACTATTTTAGGTGGCCAAGTCTACAACTAAACTCTAGCTTCAGATCCCACTGGCATTTTTTTGCATCATATCTTTTAGTAGCAGATGGAACTTTCATTTCAAGGTACAACTTAGTCCTTTCAGCTTTTGACCACTGACTTAAAATAAGACCCCTACTGCTCTTGGTAGAAAAGAGAGGGTCTGGATTCAAGTCTTGAAATCATTTAGAAAGCTATTCAATACCTAACACCTTCTTCCTTCTCTCCTCCCCTCTCATTTACAAAAAACAAAACCCAAAGGACCACAGAATATCAACACACTTCACAGCATTGTGACTAATTTCCTCTCCTCTTGAGATTAAATGCAATTTCATATTTATATGGAAACATACTGACAGAGTATACCACATATTTTAGAGATGCAGAGAACTGGTAGAATAAGCAGTCTGACTACCTAAAAAAATTTAGAAGAAAAAAAGGGAAACCTTTCAAAGAAATAGGTATTCTTCTTAAAAGATTCAAGGTATGTAGTGTAATCTAATCTCCTCCTCATATGAATAAATTAAACTATTACAAATGATTACTTTAATATTGGCTCATTTTTCTTGAATATACTGTACTTAACTGAGAATTGTGTTCTTCAAAAGAGACCACTTGCCAGTTCTCTAAGTACATGGGCAATGCTGTTCACAGAACAAAGGAAGCTGGAAGTAAGATTTAGAACCAATATGGTATCTTCTTAAGCCAGCTTCTGAGAAGAAACTCTGTTCCACTTCAGATTTAAAGCCTGAGGACTGAAATTATTTGACTGACCAAAGGCAGCAATCTAAATTTTTGCAGCTAGTTTGGCAAAAGGGAAAGATACTTGGCAGTTGACTGAAGAAACAATTCCACACGCAGCATTAAGCAATATTTCACAGAACAGGAACTGCAAAGAGATACACACACACACAAATTCACAATTGCTACTGCAGCAACTGTGTCCTCAGTTACCCAGAGCTCAACGACGCTCTCCCACATTTGCAATCAGCAGGGTTGCACTGCTATCAGACCACACACTCCTAAGAAACTCACAGGGGAAGCAGCAGCAGCTGGAGGAGCCATTGCTACATAAATTTCAGAATAAGCTACTGCAGCTCTGCTACAAACACAGACTGCCTCCTGCAAGAGCCACTCCTCCCAACTGTCCTGTAGAGCATATGGGATAACCACTCCGGGTTTGTCATCCACGTTCACTAACAGGATTTCCATTAAACATCTGCAACCTGCAACACACAACTACTTTCTCCACCACACTCTTCAAGGAAAGTTAACATGATGGCACTAGTTACACCTGCAAATTCTATTTATTTTGGCATAAGAGACAGCTGTTCAAACTAGAAACTATTGAAGAATAAGCAAGAATAAGAATTAATCTTATTTATACTCATATTTACATGAATTTTGTGCAATAGAGAGGAAATCAAGCTTCACATTCTCTTAAGGACCTTTCTCCTGGGGTTAGATCAGTTTACTTGTGCAGTGTAGGGCTAAAAAACACCCATCGAAACTATAAACAGTCCAAGTGAGTTTATGAATGAAGATTGCTCCCTAGTACAGCTGTCATCAAGCAGAGATCGTGAAGAGTCAAGTACACACAAAGAAGACTTTTCGAAATGCTACATTGTTTCAGTCAACACTCGATTTCATCCTCATCACTACACTGCAACTTTACTGGTCATTTATTCATACCAGGTAGCTTAGCTACCGCTTTAAAGAGCAGGAAAGACAAATCCAGGCATGCATACCATATATACCATAGAGCATCAGAGCTGAGATATGACCTTGGCTCAGAATCCAACCTTGAAAGCAGTGATGTAGTTCAACTTAGGTTTCCAGCTTACCACGTTTTTAAAGTCATCCTCTGCTTCATCAAATTTTCCTTGCTTAAGCAGTAAGTGTCCCCTCTGTAATCTTGCCTGAAATGAAACATCAGATAATTTCTTTTGATTTACAAACAGGAATTCAGCAAAGTATGAACACAAGTTTGAAAGTACAAAACTTCAGTTTCCTTCAGCAGGAAAAAAGAAGTTTGATTTTAGTACAGCTAACAAGCTGAAATAGAGATCACAACACCCATTCTTTGTCTTCTACATTTAACAATGTTTTTATAAGGCCTCTTTAATGGTAAAGTATTGTTCTGCACCAGAGCAATACTTTGTTTTTGAGGGACAAAAAGCAGTCACAGTTTTTATGAGCACCTGCAACTCATGGAAAGAACTCATTTGAAGACTTGCGCAAACAAAAGTGAATGTTGACTTTACATCACTTTCCTGATTATAACTGCTTACAGATTAAGAAAATAGCATAAATAATAAACAATAAATAATTACCACATTTAATTCTTCCACTAAATTCAGAATAATAGAAACAATGTGCAAAGACAAGTTATTTATTTATAAGGCTTTGATTTATGATAGGATGTTTTCTTACAACAATGAATTTAACATTTGCTTCTTCATTGTAAACTATACAGGACATGCCACTGCCC
This sequence comes from Manacus candei, assembly GCF_025592945.1. Lineage (NCBI taxonomy): Eukaryota > Metazoa > Chordata > Aves > Passeriformes > Pipridae > Manacus > Manacus candei. The sequence continues at coordinate 4,160,710 of NW_026138062.1, forward strand.
ATGGAAAAGGCAGATGACAGAATCAGACAGAGAGGACTCCAGCATCACTCTCCAAGTAGTGAGGCAGCCTCCATATACAGTAGGCACAAGTGAGAAAGGAGTAAGGTAATCAGAACCTGCAACAATCCCATAGGAAGGCAGTGAGATTAGGACAGTTCCTGTGGAGAAGAGATCTCTCAAATCAAATGCTGATTAAGACAGAAAAAAAAGAGAAAACTGTGTGCTCTCTTCTCCCTGACCCAGATGGCACAGCCTTGGTGACAAAGAGAAGAATAACCACAAGTGAGAAAACGGAAGAGTTTAGCAAAAATCCATGAAGAACATGTACTTAATAAACTACTAGTTGTTCAAATAACTGGCTAGACTGTACTCAGCATAGCTGCAAATTAAAGCACATACACCACTATTATTTTATCCTATTTAAAGCCTTCAGAGTGTATTCTCTATTCCTGTTGAGCAAAATCTGACAAAAAACCCCCAACCTTCTTTGAAGCAGGTTTGTTTTTTTTTACACTTGATTCTTCTTCAATTCCAGTAATACTTACTGATGTGAAATCCTGCTTTAATTCAACCACTTTACTTAAATCACGAATTGCAGCTTTAGATTTGCCCATGGCTAAGTACACTGTGGCTCTTCTGTAATAAGCAATGTAGTTATCAGAGTCTCCTTCTGCAAATGAACAAACAATAATCAGAATACTATCTTAAAGCAACTTCTGAAATAGAAGAAAGCTACTGTCCATATTATCTTTCTTCAGTTTCGCTTTCTTCATGTACAGCGAAATTGTAATGACTAAAAATATATTAACTTACTTTTAAGCCACTGGAAACAATGGTATTTATTAAGACACAGCATTTGTAACATTATCCAAGCAGTATTTTCTATGCAGTTTGATAATGTAACAATAAAGATTACAGAAACACAGTAAATGCCACATAATTGAGAGCACTGGAGGTTAAATATGTACATGTTTTTTTAGCTTTGCACAGAACAGCCACTACATACTAACCCTTCACCTCCAGCTGTAGGCCTACATGTGAAAGCACGTTAATTCATCATTTTCCAGCCCAGTCCTTGATCACCAAATAGGATGCAAGAAAATAACGAGTACGTTAGTCCAACGCCATCACAGACACAAACTCTTTCTATCATCCACTGAAATAGCAGCAACTTCTTTCTCGAATAATAAAATGGGCACCAACACCCCCTCTCATCAGCACACAAATGCATAAGCCTTATCAAAGCCTAAAGGCTAACTGCAGGGCCCATACACTCTATGTTGTCTTCTGGTCAAAATTCCAAGATCCAGCAATTTTAACTCTCTCTAGGGTAGCACATACACATACACCCGTACAGGAGGCAAACCTCAGTCTCTGAAACCAAAAACAATTTTCTTAACATTCTTCTCTATGCAGGTATTTCAAACAAAAAGGTAACAGTTACTGTAGGCTCTCAAGGAAAAGTAACTTAAACCACCCAACCAATCATATGCAGTAAAAGACAGGAAACTTTTTACTGTACTATTAAAAACATAATAATCAACCCAGAATTTGTGCACAAGAACATCCATATGAAGCATTTTTCTTCCTCACTTCATCTGAGGTTAAGTTGAATTTTCAAATAAATGAAAGAAATAGCATTGCCAAAAATCGTATGGTTAGCAACCGAGTTTCATAGCTGGCCATCTCCATTACCAAACCACTAGTTCAGTTCTCACTGGAAAAGATATCTGCACTCTTGCTCTACAATGTCTTGGCTGTGGAAATGCTAATCTCCAGGGTTCAAGTTTAATAACTCCCACACTGCATGCCACCTTGCCAGGATTATGGGCATCAAATAAATTCACATACATCTCTGTAGGCTACAACTACAAATCAACAATTGAAATTAAGGAACTTTATTAATACACAAAGATGAAAGATAGGAAAAAGCTAACAGAGAAAAGCACCAGATAGATAGTTTTGCCTCAGTACCCCAGTAACAGCAATGAACACCAGCTGACACCCAGAGAGAAGTTATAAGCCATCAACTTGATGGGATTAAAGAAAGAGTTGCAAATTCAACTGAAGAAAGATAATATGGACAGTAGCTTTCTTCTATTTCAGAAGTTTGCAAAAAACAAAAACAGGCTGGTTGAGGCAAGACAAAGAGATCTATGTACCTCACAGCCTTCAATCCTGTAGTACAGATAAAAAAGAATTCATGCCCCTTCTACAAGCACAGTTGGCAAATCATGCTTAAAATCTTTTCAAAGAGGCAAAACACGAAGAAGTAGTAGTCTGATGAAAATTAGGCAATCAGGCTCAAATTAGCATCCAACTAAGAATCCCATCAAGGTCACAACTGAAGTGGTTACACCATAGTTCTACAAGCTGCTCAAGCACAGTTGGCAAAGCAGAGGGTTTCACCTGCAGGCACCTCACTGTTCCTCCCACCTCATACCACTGCTGCCTCTGCACCACCACCAGCAACTGCACGGCCACAGCCTCCACTGGACTTCTCACCAAATCCAAGTTAAATCTTCCCGACCAATAGTAAAGGAGTAAGTAAACCACGCTGTAATGCAGATCCCACAGAAATGCTTTGGCAGCAACACACAAACAAAAGGAGTAATAGAATGCCTCTTGGAATGGGGAGCTTCCACAACACAGAAAAAAAGGAAGTTGTCCCCTCCACTCCCTTATATAAAGGAAGTTGATCTCAAACTTGTAGCACCAGTTTCACTGAGGTATCACACACTTCAAGATTTAATTAAGAAAAAATAAAAAGGGAGAAAGACTATTCTAAACATTAATTTTTTTACAGACTTGGATGGAAGTCAGCCTTTCAAAGACATACTTTGAAAAATGTCATAGATATAAAACCTCATCGTGATGGCATTAGATACACAGGGAATACCTCATTAAAAGATATCAGAATCAATTATAATTCCTTTCATACAGCTCACTTGCAGAACAGCAGTGACTTCGTGTTTATGTATGATGTAGTTAATTTTTCTTTTATCAAAACCAAAGGATAAGTATTCTACTGCATCTCTGTTGGCTCCTGTCCAAACTGCTGCATAAGGGTGCCCCAATTTCTATGACTCATGGAATGCAATTTGTAAGAAAGCAGGATACTTAATGAAGCAAAAAAACCCACCCAAAGGTATTTCAGTGCAAGAGTCATTCCCTGAGATACATACCTATAGCTGCATGAAAGTGAGATAAAGCATCTGCTAGCTGTCCTGCAGCCAATAATTTCTTTCCCATTTCAAGTTGTTTTTCTACTTCTGCATTTATTCCACACTCAGCTCCTTAAAGAAAAACAAAAAGATCAAGGTTTGGAATGACCAGTTTGATTATACCAAACAAACACAGTGATAAAACATCTAACAAATTATTGAAATGGAGGCAGAAGTCACATCTTCCTGTACTTTCGATTATCTGAGTGGTCTTTTCCAAACTACTTGATTCTGTGGTTCTGTAAAGCAACCTGCAGCCTACTAAGCTCATAGCATGTCCAAATAAGGATGTGTCAAACTAGATAAAACATCATAAAGCACCACATTGTGACAAGTCACCAAATACGCATTTCTACTCCTGTCTATATATTCAGTAATACACTTTTGCACATCAAGATTTTTACATCAACTACAAATACAGTTTGACCAACTACATTTCTGTGCTGGCTTTCAACCTCAGAGGAACCTGGAAAAGTACTCATAACTCACAGAGAACAAATATACAAAGGCTAAGTTAAATTTCATGACCGTGATGTTATGTCAGTACTTAACTGAGAACTGTTAGCTACTTAGAGACCGGCTTCTCACCTATTGCACTTTTGTCTCATCTTCATAGCTCGCACTTCCAGAGCGAAGTTTTGACAAAAATAATTAAAAATTCTCACTCCCTTTTCATTTAACCAGTAGCATGAAAATCATACTAAGGTAGTAATTCTTGGAAGTGCCAGTTTCAGTTTAAAGCTAATAAATTGCTGCTGCTCAACCAACAGCAAAAGACTACTGTTAAGAAATGAACAGCTGAGTGCAGGTCCATGCTGTACATACATCAATTCAGCAACAGGTTTTTCATTGGTCCTGCTTCCAGCAGTCTTCAGATGAGGGCAGAATTTCACTACAAATTACCTACCAGCTTGTGACTATTAAAACTTTTACACTACCAGTAGTTTCCTTTTCCTAATGCCTAAATTTAAGCAAGGGAATACACTGGAATCCTGAATAAGCATATTACATTAAAACCCAGTGATTCATAATTTATTTCACTCAGGTTTTGTATTGAGCTAATTCAGATAGGCATTTGAATTAATTTTAAATATGAAAACGTAGTCACACTTGGAAGCTGTTTCTCACAGGTTGAATAAAAGCATTATACTACACTGATATCCAAATTTCTCACACTGAAAGGTAATTAAACAACAAAGTATTTGTAATGAAAAAACAGTAATTTCTGATCACCAAGTCATCAAGATTTTAGACCCAGGAGTTCACAACACCTGGGATCTTAATTTAATTTTCTTTCCCACTCCTTAATACAGTTTCATAATTCCTTTAATTCCATAAGAAAATCATGGAGTTGTCTATACTAAAGTGAATAAAATACCCCACATATCCACTAGACAAAGCTTTGTCTACTAACAGATTGATAATAATTCAGCAAACTGGACTCAAGGGCTTCAGATAAATTGTTTTAGAACAATAACAGCAAACAAATTCCTTTTTTTAATTAATGGAAACTACTTTATGAAATAAGCCCCAAATTTCCAGTGAATACTTTTTTGTTTAAGTAGATGACATTAAAATAACAATTATTTATCATATAGACAATTTGAGGATCTTATTAAATGACATATTTTAAAATAAATTCTAGGTATGTATAGCTCTGAATACAATACAAATAGCTCCACTGATAATGGACAGTAATTTTTTTTCCACACAAAAAATTTTTCCAGGAAGTTTTTATATAAACATCCAATTTTTAGAAGGACATTCTTCCTTGCCCGTTTTGCTGCTTCTCTAGGTTTGATCAAGTAGTCCAGTGTCCTCTAAAATGATAAAAGCACGCATTGGAGAAAAAAATCAACACAACAAAAGAACTCAAAACAGTTTCAAGCATCTGAAGGAGTGTCCTTGTTTCCCATTTAGTCACACCAGGGTAGGTCCAAGAATATATTTTTCCACAATAAGCTGCACCTACACAATTTGGTGTCTTTCAAACACATTATGTTCAGTACAGTTCGACAGTTACATAATCCTTTAGGCAGGAGAGATGTCTTTTTCTGTGAGAATACTGAGGGCAATTAATAAAAGAAATGGGACGGGTGACCACAGTGGCAAACAAGTAAACAATAAAAGCAGGAGTAACATAAATAAAGAAGGCAAATTGTGAAGGACTGTAGGTTCCCTGCAGAACAAGACTAATTATACTTGACATACATTAAACCTTGGCACTGCAAATAGCTGAACATCATAAACTGATGTGTCAATCTCCAGAAGCAACCTGTACCATCAGCCTAATCATGATGAAAAGTGACATTTACTGTAACTACTCAGGAACACTGTATGCTGACCTGATAGTTGGGCTGCTTATTCACAGAAATCTATTGCTTATTCGTTGTCTGGCTGTAGGCAAACAACTGCTCTAACTAAACCAGCCCACAACAGACATCTGAAAACTGATAACATAAGCACAGGAGTCCAAGGACTCAGATTCTGTGCAACTATTTGGGTACCTATTCACTGTGTGGTCTAGGAATGAGTCTAAAAACTAAAGTTCAGTCAGAGCAAAAAAACCAAATCCACCCCACAGAGCTTTTTCCAACAGATACACAGTCATTGGTGAGCTGGATACCAAGGGCCCAGCTGAAGAAGCTCTGTATGCTCCAGCAAGAAACTAAATTTACACAACAGACATGCAAGCATAATATTTATTTTTAAAACTTCCAAATATTTTAATTTGAATATGATTTCTAAAGCCTGACTAATTGTTATCTATTCACCAAGGGCCTCAGATGACCACACACAGGAGACCCAGCTGTCAAATCAAGTCAGATATTCTGGATAAATTCAGGGTCTGTAGTCCTGGTACTGCTGCAAGAGTGAAAGAGTCAAAAAAAACCCCCAAAACCCACAAACACCAAAATACCCAATCAAACACAAAACCCCAAACTATTCCCAGATAACTGGTACCAGCCCTGACAACTCACGGGACAACAGTTAGAAGGCACAGGGAACATAAGCAGGTGCAGGTAACCTGTTTTTCCAGATAAATGCACTCACTTCAAACAAATTGTAACTTCCTGGTAGGATTTCTGTTTTATTAGAATAATTGGTGCTAATATGTAGGTACCTAAGTACACAAACTTCAACCATATCCTCATATAATCGGTCACATCCGCAGTGTAAAAACTCAAGGAAGCCCTGCAACCCGAGAAGAGTTTCAAGATGTTACGTTTATCTACATACTCCTCTTTTTCCTCCTCCATAAAATTTCCGCCTTTTTTTTTAAATCTTGTTCCTAAGCTGAGTAACAAGACTATGAAAATAAACAGAATTAATTCCTACTCTGTAAGAGAAAAAGTTGTTTCAAAGGCAAAGAAGAAGCGCATATGTCACTAATCTTAACTACACTCATCTAAACCTTTTTTCTTACATAGAGGAGCTTAATGATTGTCTCATCTTGTCTTTTGCAAAGTTTTTTGATCAGAATGACCCTGTGTTTAGCACAACCGGTCTTAAGTTCGCTGTTATTTTTAAACAGGTTTAGGCTTTAATTTATGTATGTCTGCAAGTATGGTTTTCAAGCACAACACTGAACAAAGTAAGATATGGACAAGCAACCACAGTTTCAGAAGCAATACTTCTGAGGTTCACAGAGTCTCAGAGTATCCAGCTGAGCCACTGTAACTTCCACCCATCAAGTTTTTATTCCTTCTGTTTGCAAAGCAAGTCGGTAAATATAGCTGAGAGTGGCAAACAAAAAGCCCCGCCCCCAAGTAGCCTTTGCTATTTGGAGCGAGTTAAAAAAAAAGCTCCCGAACTCAGGGCTGAAACACACGGTGGGGGGAGGAAAAGAAACACTTGATGCTTGTGGTCCAACAGTAACGAACTGAGCTCTATACACTCAGAGCCCATTTATTCTTCCCCATATTACATTTCCTTTCTTCTACTGCCAGGAAGGAGAGGGCGAAAGTGAACAACACTCCTCTGTCCTCCTTAGCAGCCTCTTTTTGTTGTGATTAGTGTGGACAAACAGCCTCGAAGAATGGATCTTCCCAAGAGAGGATCTGCGTCAAATCCAGCACAAGTCCGGGTATTTGAACAGGTGGAACTCAGGGAGTACAACAGCGACCTGTCACAATCACCAAGTATTCTAAAACCTTTTTGGTGCATTTTCCAGCCAGATATAAATAGACACAATTGTAAGATACAAAGTTAATACAGAATGATTCTTCCACAGATTCATGACTCAGATGACACAAGGCAGACTTCTATTATAAAAACATTAAGATACAAATTTAGATGTGAATATGAACTCATCTTTGAGCTCGAAGATGAGTAATATTGGGGGGGGGGGGGGGAATCTAGATACTTAAATAATGTAAGCCCCCCTCCCCTAAGTTCTCTAAATACACATTCTGGAAAAATGAACTCATGAACTAAGAGGGTAGTTTAGTAAACAAGATCCAGAATCACCACTTCTCATTCTGTTACTGAAGTCTACATCTTTATTAACTGAAGTTAAGAAAATGTCCCCCAAATTAGGCAATGTGACTTTATAAGTCCAAATAGCCATTAAATCACATACTTCAAATAGGTTGGCAACTCTAAATAAAAGAATCCTAGCAGGAGCACCACTGTCAAAATCTCAGGGGGAAAAGAAAAGTATACTTTGACAAAAGTTATTGCTTGTCTTCTAACACCACTAGAATGCGTATTAAAAAAAAAGGCAATTTGACACCACAGTATGTAGTCTTATAAGACAGAGTATCTGCCACAGTATGTTCCTGTTGCCACCCGGTCAGCTGAACTATTCTTTAATTTGGTGTATCAACTGAATATTTAATGTTAGCCTTCAGCCCACAGACTTATTCTGACTATTGATACCTTTAGTTCCACTTCATCTGCCACTGCCAGTTAAAGAACGTCCCTCAGGTGAAACTCTGACAACAAACACTATTGTATAACCGAGTTAGAAATTGAACAGAAACCTGTGAAAAAATTCTGGCTACACAGGTGTTGCTGACAGCATACTCTGAGAGTAAACAACCCGCACGAAGTGCAGATAAGCTGAACCTCAAATACTAATGGTGAGAGGGGGGAAAAAAATAAAGGAACAACAGAAACCATAACAACAAAACACAATCAGGAACAAATGCAACACAACTGTCAGAAGCCTCAGCGAATCTGTACGTGTGGCACTAATACCGGCTGTGGCCGAGGAGGGCCACTGGAAAAACCTCTGAACTTGGAACTAAACGAAATCCATACCGGAGTGAGACATTCACGGACAGCACGGAACGGCCGATGCTGTCCCTCCCCAGCACCCGAAGACACCACGGCATCCCGAGGGCGCACAGTGGCTGTCGGTAGCCTCACCCCATCCATGAGCAATCCCGGGAAAGCGAAGCGAACACACACAGCGAGCCACGTCAAGCCGCACCACCAAGAACTCCGATTAACCCCAGCAGCTCACTGGCAGCGGCGGTGCCCTCATTACGCACCCTCCGCCACCGCCCCGACTGATGAGGTGGCAGCGCTGTACCTCCCTCCTCACACCCTTTCTCTAAACACTTCCCCCGTCCCACGGCCGGAGGGGTGTGTGTGCCCCGCCGCCATGGCGGACACCGCACGGCCCGACTGACAGCCTGGCAGGAGGAGCGGAGGCAGGACGAGCAGCCCCCAGCTGGCACAGCCGCGGGCCGAGCCGCGGCCTGTCCCAGGCCCGGCAGGCCGCGGGCGGAGGGGCGGCACAGCCCCCGGAGCCACACGGCCCCCGGGCTAGGCCGGGCCGGGGCTCCCTCCGCTGCCCCCTCAGTGACTCCCGCCCGGCGCTCACCCTGGTACTGCAGGTCGAGGAGCACGAGCAGGAAGGGCAGCGCGGAGCCCAGCCGCCCGGCGGAGGCGCCGGGGGACACCATCTCCTCCCGCTCGGCTGCCGCCCGGTCCCGACAGTGGCGGCTCCGGGCCCGGCCCGACCGACCGCCGGCTGCGCCTCCAGCGGGGAGGGTCGTGGGCGACGCTGATTGGCCGCGCCGCGCGTGCCCGCCCCTGCCTTGGGCCCGCCGCCGGACGTGATGGAGCTGCGCGAGCGCGCCCGACCCGGCCCGGCCCCGCCCGGGCGCCGTGCCCGGTGCAAAGATGGCGGTGCCCGCCGTAGAGATGGCGGCTTCGGCGCCGCCCACGGCGACGTACCCTGAGCAGAGAGGGTGGCGGCGCCGCCCCAGGCCGCCCGCAGAGAGAGGCACCCGGTCGCAGTGTGCCTGTCTGCCTCTGCATTTCATCTCCTGTCTCTTTGCCCACCCGCACCCTGCCGATGCTGACATCTCGAGAGTCAGAACAGTTAACAATTTGCTCCGAGAGTTATGGAGAATGAGAACGGGATTACGAAACAATCTTGCCTTATCACAGAATTTCCTGAGTTGAAAGGGACTCACAAGGACTACAGAGTCCAACTTCTGCCCCACACAGGACCATCCGCAAGAATCACACCACGTACCCAAGAGTATTGTCCGAATGCTTCGTGAACTCTGTCAGGCTTGGTGCTGGGACCACTTCCCTGGGGAGCCTGTTCCAGTGCGTAACCACCCTCTGGGGAAGAATCTTTTCCTAATATCCAACCTAAACCCCCCCCCGACACAACTTCAGGCCATTCCCTTAGGTCCTGTGACTGGTCACTTCAGAGAAGAGATCAGTGCCTGCTCCTCCTCTTCCCCTCATAAGGAAGTTGTAACTGCAATGAGATCTCCCCTCAATCTCCTCTAGGCTGAACAGGTCAAGTAACCTCAGCCACTACCTCATACAGCTTCTCCTCAAGGCCCTTCACCATCTTCATTGCCCTCCTTTGGACACTCCCTAATAGCTTAATATCTTTCTTACATTGTGGTGCCCAAAACCGCACACAATATTCAAGGTGAGGCCACACCAGTGCAGAGCAGAGTGGGACAAGCTGGTGATGCTTTGCCTGATGCAAAGGCACCTCCCTGGACCAGCTGGCGATGCTCTGCCTGATGCAAAGGCGCCACAGGTCCCCGTGCTGGCGTCTTGAGTCCAGCAGTGGGAGATTGCAACCACCCGACTCAAGAAACTCAAAAGATGAGAAAGATTGAGCATGTGGACTAATTAGCATGAGAACGGAGAGAATCATTTAACTAATAGAAAGTAGAATGCTAATTAATAAGAAAACTAATAAGAAAACTAGGTAACTTGTAGCCAATGAACTGTGATTTCTTTGTTTACTAAAGCATATATACAGTGTAAAATTTTGAGAATTGATGTGCTTGATTTGTGGAAGACTTCGACCTTGCACCCTGCACAGAATAAACAATGTCTCCTTTCTAAACTAGTCTCTGTGTCTGTGTTTAGAGAGTCCCTAAACTGGCAACACTAACTCAGCCAGGCTTCTCTAGCACCAAGGAGGGTTTTATTCCAGGTCCATCGGAGTGTGCTCTGCAGATGCTGGCAGAAGGACATGGGCTGCTTACCCCTGCTCCTCCCAGGAGTGGAATGGCTGCAGGCAGGTTAGTGAAACAAATTTAACACTGTCAGTATCAAGGGCCACCTTTTGGGGTATTATGGTTGCTGTCACTCTTCATTCTTCAAAGACAGTATGTCTGGACTACTCAAATTGTAGAAAAATTGGGCAGATGCCAGAAGTAAATTCCTCCTGGTTCTTTATTGCTGTGACTGACACAGCCATAGAGCAGAGAAAGGCAAGTGTGACCGCAAACTGAACTTGATTGCTCCTGGGATGCAATGCCATTTTCCACTGACAGCAAAGCCAAGATAGCCAGCATGGCCCTAGATGTACACTGACCTCCAGGCATGCCAAAAAAGCAATAAGGAACTTACCAGACTCCAGAAAAACTGGTGTTAGACTTTACAGAGCACGATATTTTCGTGCTGGAAGTTTTGGTTGGAATTGGGATTGTTCAGGCTGGAAAAGAGAAGGCCTCAAGGTGATTTACTTGCAAGCTTGCCTGAAGGGAGCCTACAAGAAAGATGAAAAGGGACAAGGGCATTTAAGTGACAGGACAAGGGAGAGCGCCTTTAAACTAAAATACAATAGGTTTAGATTAGATATTAAGAAACACCTTACTGTGAGGGTGGTGAGGCACTGGAACAGGTTTCCCAGAGAAGTTGTGGATGCCCCATCTCTGGAAGTGTTCAAGACCAATTGGATGGAACTTTGAGCAACCTGGTCTAGGGGGAGGTGTCCCTGCCCACAACAGGGGGATTGAACCTAGATAGTCTTTAAGTTCCCTTCCAACCCTAATCTTTCTATGACTCTGTGATTCTGCAAACTGAAAGCAAAGCCTATGTAAGATAGCATGCAATCTAATGCATATTTTTGGAGATCTCTCATCCTTTTTCTTTTTCATAAGGAAAATACAGTATTCTTAGCTACCACAGAAAATCTAATCCTGTATGTGCCTAGTTGTTCAAACTATATCAAATGGTTTCAAATTTTTTTTGGATAAACAATTCATATTAGGGACATATTCTATGTTATACCCCACAAACGTTAAAAAAAACCCCAAGCCAACAACCATGTTCTCAGGGGAAATCTGCCAAGAAAGTAAAAAACTTGAGGCTTGAATTCTGCTTTGGCAACCACAGAAATTTCTTCTTTCATTCTGCAGGTATGGTCACATTACCTTTCTCATCCTAGGTGATGTAATTTACAAGTTTTCCCTGAAAGATCAGACTGAAAAAAAAAGAAAAATACCCATCTTGAGCATTTCATTTGGAACATGATGCTTCAAAGGTATCACCAACAAATTTTACCTTCAGAAGACATTCAGAAATAAGAACTTGAAATAACATAACAAATTATAGATGTGAAATTAATAATTGATGACATTCTAAAGATGCCAGTATGAGGAAGAACGTGACAACTCTATAGCACTATGGATAAGACAAAATATGAGAGCCTAAAACAGAACCGAACAGACAATCACTGTTACAGTAAATTAATTTCTTTGATTTACCTGAAGAAAAAGGTATTAGACCAAAGCCAGATGAGTATGAGAGGGGAATTTACACCTTCAACCCTGTAAGATAACTGAAAATAATACCAGAGATAATGATACACTTAATAGACCCCTAAAAACAAGATTGGGAGAAAACAAGCTTCAGAAAACTCAGTATTTCATACTGAAATGCCAAGCATAAAGGTTTAAGTATCAAATTCCTTAAAGCAAGATGAAAGTAGTATGATTAAAGCATCAGGTATCATTTTTCCTAGATGCTTGACAACCTGTGGTCCTTGGCATTGGCCCTGAAATACTGAGCCAAGGTCAGTATTTCAGGCTGACACAGTAACATAAAGAACAGTGTGTAATGCCAACACTACAAAATAATCTGCTCAAAGAGAAAGCATTTATCACTGTCACTCTGTTCTAGAACCAGGTGCACAGAATTACACAGTAATTCTTGAATGAGACCATAAACCATGAAAGATGTTATTTAGATATTATGTATAAACATGGGAGGGAAGGTTCTTTGACTCATCAACCATCCCTTGTGCAATTTCAGAAACAGAGAAGGAGAAAGACTAGAAGGAACAAATGCCAACATTATGATCAGTGACAGGACCAGAGGGAATGGCATGAAGGTGTGTCAGGGGAGGTTTAGGCTGGATATTAGAAAAAGCTTCTTCACCCAGAGAGTGGTTGGGCACTGGAACAAGTTCTCCAGGGAAGTGGTCACAGCACCAAGCATGACAGAGTTCAAGAAGAATTTGGACAATGCTCTCAGGCACATGGTGTGACTCTTGGGGTTGTCCTGTGCAAGGCTGGGAGTTGGACTTCAATGATTCTTATGAGTCCCTTCCAACTCAGGACATTTTATGAATCTATGATTCTCTATTTTTGAATTCAAAAAATAGTGAAGCAATACAGCTGTAATGCAAAACGTCTTTCAAAGGTATTAATAAAATTTAGACAGGTTTTAGAAAGAAGTTTTTTCATCAGTCTTCAGTTTTGAAGTGAAAGGGTGGATGACAAAGACTACACTAATGTTCAAAGTGCTCAAAAGACAGAAACCCAAGGAATTTCCTCTGAGTTGCTGCTGATAATATACAGCAACATCAGAGGGCGGCAGTTAGCAAGGAATGACTCTTGAAGCTACTGCTTCAAATAGAGACTGTGAACTGAATGAGGCGACTTATGGTGCAGATAGTTAGGTGTGTAGTTTCTATTTATTAACTGAGAAGCTTCAGATATAATAGTAAGGCATCTGGATTAGGTGTGACAACACACAGGGTCCCAGAAGGACCCTGGTATGCTTGGCAACACAATTTCATTAATAATCTCAATTCCAAAACCACGCAAACAAATAGAAGTTTGGTGATACAGGAGAAGAAGCAATATAGCAGACTTTTGCATTGCATTCACAACCTAGTATGAAAACAAAGGAGGAGGCAAGAGAGAATGATAATACAGAGATGCTATTCTCTATTCTCAGAACTACTTCTTGTAACAGGTCTTTCAGTCCTTACACCTTGTTTTTATTCTCACCTATGTACATCCCTGTCAGAAACATAGCTGCAATGGAGCTAAATGAAATAGTAATGTACATCTGGTTAACATGGGATTCTTGTTTATGTAGCCATGTCTTTGGGGAATTTCACATTTGCATTGGTGTTCATAGAAGAGGACTTTGGGGAAATTCCTTTTTCTGGGTTCCTTTGCAATAAATGGAAGCAGAAAGGCTCCTAAGTTCAGCACAAGAACTTAATCTACATGCTCTGAACTTGCACTTGAAAAAGCTGATCTTTGTCCATGGGCTTGAAACAGAGTGTGAAGTCATGCCTAGAGCAAGGGAGCAAAATATTTCATTTATTATGAAAACACATCCCTTTTAAAACATGTATTTTATTTTTTTAGGGTATAGAACATTTTTCAAATAAAATGTTACTCTGAAAGTCAAAAAACTTTGCTTCAAACACTAGGTTATGTTATTTTTCTGAAACAAAGCATTTTGTTTTGAAAATATATGGAAAATGTTAACATTAATGAACTATCCTCATTTCTTGACTGAAGCGATTTCTGAAATTCAGCATATTTTCCCAACTACTTTTGATTTCCTTGAAACTGGTTTTGGCTTACCTATCATTAATTACATCTATTTTTCTCAGCTCCACTCTGAGTTTCAAACCTATGTGGTAACTGCAAGCTGTTTCTCTTGGACATCTCTTTGATTTTAAAGACTGTGGAAAATATCATTGTCAAAGTACTGTGCCATCACTGAAAGTGTCCATTCCTATTTTATGTGTGTCAAAACACCAAGTCAGCAAAGCTCACACTTGAGAATTTAGATTAGAATTCAGAGTGTGTCTGTGTGCAACCTTACTGCCTGCTCCAGCAGACACCTCCATACTGTTCCTTCCTAAGTGGATGTTTCCTGCATCTCTCAAGCCATTGTTCTCTCAAGCCACTGACAACAGAATACCCCTCATGCACAGTTTCACAAGCACGTAAACCATTGTCATGTGATGCCATCTAACATCCTCTTTTACACACACAACACAGGATCAAGAGACACAAAGTCCCAAGGCATATACTTAAATTTTGAGTATCGGCATTGACAACATTTGGGAAAAAAAAGAAAGGTGAAACATTGCCCTTGTATGCTTTGTGACTGTGGTTCTGAGAGATGGTGGTTTGTTTTCCTTTCTCATACAGTTTATTCTTGCCCACAAAAATTATTATAGCCCAGCCAGGGAAAAAGTGCAATGCAGTTGTTAGAAAAGAACAAATATCTAATGTATGCCATTAAAAATTAACAGAGAGGTAACTAAGTGTTAAAAACCAAGTCCTTGGTTCTGTGACCTTTCTATTGCTCCAATTGTATCAGTGGTTTCAGTGTCTTTGCATACGTTTCTTTATAGTTACGCTGAATTCCCTCCATGTTTGGAAGAAAGGAAGATAAATGAACTGCACGGTTGTCTCAGTAAAATCCAGCAAGACTTGTTATGTGAAGACAAATCTTTAAAAGAAACTGTTTTATTTGAAGAAAAGAAGGTTTAATTGTAAAAGAGTCTGAGGTACCCAAACTTGAAAATAAGATTTGTTAAACTATATGGAGCAGCATCTCTTCAAACTGCTTAATCACAGCTGGTAGCATTTGTTGGAAAGAAGAAGACACAGAGGGGACAGGAGAGTAGCTCATTCTACCTTTCTTTTAAATGTTTTATTTTCCTGTGATAAAAATACATAAATTATTTCCTCAAGTAAACTAAGAGATGGAAAGATTGAACAAATGGAAGTATTATAGGCATTTGTCATGGTTTAACCCCAGTCAGCAACTAAGCACCACAAAGTCGCTCGCTTGAAATTTGAAAAATGTGCCGTGGCAGGAGCTGGCAGGAAGGAAAAGATTCAATAAACTTAGAATCTGGCTGGACTCATTATTATACCTGCACCATTAGCTAGTTGAAGTCAAATTTCCTCCAGAGTTAATGATTACTTGTATGCATCACTCTGAGAGTGCTGTAGGAGAGAGATTACTGAAGAGTCTATTTCTCAGTTCCCAGGACAGTTTTCCCACTGTCCTCTCAAATTAAAACACCTTGCAGAACATGTATGGTATCCTCCTCCATACCACAAAACATGCAGATAATTTTTCCATTTAACAGTTCCCACCAGTGCCCCGAGGGCACTGCCAGGCCTGGCTGCCCCTGCCCAGCCTCCCCCGACCTGTCCAGGGCCCAGGACACCATGTCAGCCCCCCCAGAGCTGTCAGCCCCTGCCCCAGCGACACTGCAGAAAGGCCAGTCCCCAGCCCTCCACAGCCCTGCCCTGCCCAGCCATGGGCCTCACCGAGCCTCAGCCCATCCCTGCCCACAGGGAGGTGCCCGATGTCTGGGGTTGGGGCTCACCCCGGTGCTCCCCCACCTCAGCTGCTCTGCTCTTGGCTGGATGGTGGGATGGGCCCTGGATGACACCCCTGTTACTCCGGACATTTCCCAAATAGCCATGGCCAACGTGTCATTGTATTTCACCCCACAATCAAAATACTCTCTCATTTTTGTGTTCTCAAGTTGCAGGTACCCTCTATAAGCCTCACAAATACATTGCAAATGGTCTTGGTCTCCTCTTAGTAAATCCATGTATGTTTTAGGAGAGCACTTTTGTCACCAAGCTATATAAGGGAAGAACTTGGCACTAATGTGGGTTAAAGAATACCCACTCCTGCCAAGTGAGGCTGTACCACTCACAGGTAGTAATTAAAGATTAATCAAGCTCTGGAACAAAGTAAGAGTGAAAGAATGACAGGGTGATGGCCCTCCCTTCACAGCATAGAAATCTCGGTTATAGGTCTCATTCCAAGGCCTACTTGTGTATTTTATATTAAACAGATATTAGAGTAAGCAACTAAGATCCACATATTTCTGCACATTTCATACACCCCTCCCCTCATCAACTGAAGAGAAGCTCCAAGACTTTCTTACACAGTTAGCATTTGGTTTGATATAAAATCTACCTTTGCAGCAAGAGATCCTTGGAAGGTATGCTGAACAGACTATGAAGTTGTCATTAGGGCATTTTAAGAGGGGTATGGGGTATGAAACTTCTTGGGCGCAGAAGGGACTGCACTTGAGCATCTTGCTCTCTAAGTGAGTGCTCCAACCATTCACATAACGTGCTCATCGACTTGTACTGCATATTTGCCGCTAGGCCTGACTCATGGAAGCTGTGACTGTCAGACAAGTTTTCAAAGTCCTCTCTTAATTAAGCTTTACCACACTAAAGCCTTGATAAAGCATCTTCCTCTGGCAATGCCTGCTTTAGTAGACCAACAGCAGCAGATCTGCTGAAGCAAAAGTCACTAGTACTGAGGACCGGACATCCACATTTCACATATGTTCAGGTTTTCCTTCAGAGTAGCTCTAACCTGTTCCTCTGGATTGAATGCCCATTACTGACTGGAGCATGCCGAGGTACTCTTAGGACACAAAAAGCTGAAGCACCAAAGCGATTACTTCTTTTCTTAAAGCTGGTGTTTGCAGCGTATGTGCCCACATCAACACTGGCGCAACAGAATTTCATGGTTCAGGAAAGAAAGTTGGTGTCTCAGTAAATCTGTGTGCTTTGGAAAACACAGTGGTGTCTCCCTGGCCAAATGGAACTACTCAATGAAGATGAGGTGTTGTAAATGTGCAGTGATTACCTCCTCTGCTGAATTTCCCAACATAATTTATATTAAATACAAACTGTTTGAAATTTTCCCTGTGGCTACAAAGGCTGCACACCATTTATCATGGAAAAATACAATTCAAAACCCTTACAGGAATAAAATTAGTAGGATCTGATGTAACCTGTAGGTGTAGGAATGATTCTACCTGCACGATACAATACATATATACACTGAAAATTACAACTTTACCTGATATTACTTTGGTTAAGCATACTCTCGGCCTTACCCTCGCACTGGAACATGGTGTCCTCCTGCACACAGTCAGGAAAACACTGATGGAAGACCCACACCTTCTCCCGTTGGAGTTAGCCCTATGCTCTCAGTCCCTAAGGCGCCCCGTCTGGCTCGGCAGAAAGGCGGGATCCTGCAGCCCTCCAGCTCCCCGTCCGGCTCGGCGGGCAGGCGGGATCCTCCCGGCCCATCGCTGCCCTGCCGCGCCGCCGGGGGACTCCCCATCCCGCTGAGGAGTTCGCTGCTCCACAGGTTTAAACGTGTCGTCCTGGGTGACTGCGTGCCTTTAATTTCTTAAGGCAGCCTTTCCAAAGCCTGTAGTAACTTCGCTTGTATTTTACAAAGAGGAAGAAGAAAGGCTGCTTCTTGGTCGGAGAGGCTCGGGACGGGACCGAGACAAAGGACATCCCTCCCGGACACCAACATCTGCCGGGCAGGCTTCAAGGAGCAAGAGTCGGCGAGCAGCGGGGGAGCGCTCGCCTGCCTCGGCCGCCGGTCCCTCCGCAGCCACCGCCCGCGGCCGCGGTGCAGCGGGAGCGGCGCGGGACGGGCCCGGGGGGCGCAGCCCGCTCCCGCCGCGGCATCGCCGGTAACGGCCGGGGCGGGGAGCGGCCGCAGCCCCGCCGGCTCCGAGCCCCGCACCGGGGCGCCGAGCCCCGCGGAGCAGCAGCCCGAGGTAAGCGGAGGGGTCTCCCCTTCTCCCCCACATCCCGGCCGCTGTAGGGTGACGGGAGGGCAGCGCCCGGCGGGGCCTCTCCCCGGGGGCAGGAGGGAGGGGGCGGGGAGGCGGCCGCGCTCCGGAGCGGAGCGGGAGGTTTTGGCAGCAGGCTGGAGCCCGGCTCAGGGCCTCCCGCAGGCCCGGCCTGCTCGGCCACCTCTCAAAGCACCAGGCCCAGGCCTGGCCCGCGGGCACCGCCGGGGGAAGGCGCTGCTTCACCTCGGAGCCGCCCGCCCCGGCGGAGAGGGGTGGCCGGGGGAGCGGTGCCACCCCTGATGGAGGGGAGCCCGCATGGGCGCAGCTCCGAGGATGGACTAAATCTGGCAGAAAGAAAGGGGAAAATGAAATCGAAAAGGGCTGTGTGAGTCCGTACGTACTCTTTTCTACCTCCGTTGAGATACCTGGGCGGCCTGTGCCTTTCCCCAGTTTCGTGATGCACCGCTGCGAGGTCACATTCAGTTAAAGCAGGTTTAGCTGGAGCAGCATGGAACTCTGTGTGGATATTCCTCACTAAATACATTGGTCGAGGAAAATAAGCGTATCCACAGGCTTGGTTTACTTTGCTGGCTTTAAATAGTGTTTTAGGTGTTTGGGTTTGGTTGGTTTTGTTTGGTTTTTTTTTCTTATTAAATCCATGCATCTGTCAATTAAAGGCCCTTATTGCATGTGTGCTTATTCAGGCTCCTTCTGCTTGACACACAAATTGGTAGTTTGCAAAATTCACATTTTCTATGTAAAGAAATTTCTCCTATGTCAAATAGGTGGAGCATATGTTAGGCTCAGATCTTTAGGAGTTAGATTTCATTATGTGCAACTTAACAGTTCCCTTGACTAGAAAAAATATTCAAATACATATTTTCAAAGTGTTTTAATGAATTTGAGGCATGCACATTTTGGACTGTAGTCAGTATTTGAGCTTTTTTTTTTTAATGTAGCTGCTTAGAAACAGAAATGTATTTCTACAGTAAATGGAAGTATGTGGTATATTAGGAATAGCTCTGAAGAAGATTAACAGTGTATATTCTTACTTAAGGACTTAGAGCAGTGCAAAGTTCAGATCCATATTTGATACATATAAAAAATGTTAAATAGATTTCTTTGAAGGTAGAAATTTGCTGGAGACCCTTTTCATGAAAAAGGAGGTGACAAAAATGTCATCCTTGCAGGAGAAGACTTAATGTTGCAAACACCACACAATATCTTTCTAAATTTAAAAC
Organism: Manacus candei; assembly: GCF_025592945.1. Classification (NCBI taxonomy): domain Eukaryota; kingdom Metazoa; phylum Chordata; class Aves; order Passeriformes; family Pipridae; genus Manacus; species Manacus candei. The sequence goes on from NW_026138062.1 coordinate 4,180,296, forward strand.
AATGAATGGAACTGGACTTCAGGTATTGCAGTAAAGTATGGCCAGTAGCCTTAAGGTTAAAGGTCCAAAAACAAGTTGTAGTGCCACAGTATTTTGGAGCATTACCTTCCAGGGTGGCTTGAGCCAACAAGCAGGACGGTTTGCTGTCCTAAGTTCATGTTATTAACTTCTCTGTTCATATTTCTGATACATTGAAATTCATTTTGTAAATTAATGTAACCTTGTGTTGAGCCTAGATGTATTATTGGAAAGGTTGATTTCAAACTTTTTATAAAAGTGGGGAAAACGGAAGGGTGTAACTTTTCAATAACAGAAGAGAGGTCTTCATGGTTCTCTGTGGATATGGAAAGAAAGGAATCTCCTCCGTATTTTCTTTTGTGTGGGGAGTGGATGTGGGTGTGAAGAATGGGGGAGACTGATAAAAGTTGGACCCTGAGTGTCGGACTCTCCCTGCGACTGATCTGAGTCTTTTGGTACTGGCTGGGTTAGGTTTTTGTTAGCTGAGCGCTGAAGGAAATGCTTGGGTCTGTGCTGTGAACCAGAAGGTGTGTCCTGTGGTTGTGGTTTTGGGATGCACACTGGGTGTGCTGACTACAAGGAAGACACTTCTGCTGCGTGTGTTCAGTAACAGAGCCCCATTCCTCCCTGTCAGAGCATGAGTCTGCTATGTTGCAGTTTCCTTCGGGAGGAATAGGTATGCACGGCCTGCTCACCTCTTGACACCGAACCAGAATGTAGTCAGTGAGTATGGAGAGCAGAGCTCATGGGGACCACCACAGTCCCAGGGGTTACCCTGACCGTGAGTTGGCTGTATATACTTGCATGCATCCAACAGAGCATAACCAGACAGTCAAAAGAGGTGATTATCACTCTATTTTTAGCATTAGTGCAGCCTCAGGTGGAGTGCTGTGTGCAGTTCTAGGCCCCACCATTTAGAAGGATGTGAGGTCCTTGAATGTGTCCGGGACAGGGCAGCAAAGCTGGTTTAAGGGCTGGAAGCCAGTCCTGTGAGGAGTGGCTGAAGACTCTGGGCTTGTCCAGTTTTGAGAAAAGGAGGCTGAGGAGTGACCTCATTGCTCTTTACAGCTTCCTTTGGAGGGGAGTGAAGAGTGATCAATTCTCCCTGGGATCCAGTGATAGGATGTGCGGGAATGGTTCAGAGATGTGCTGGGGAGGTTGAGAATGGACACTAGGGCCCAGGAGATGTTGAGGGTTCGTGGCATGCCCATCCGCCCCCTGCCAATCTTGAAAGGTGGGAAAAAATATTGGGTGTTCATGTCATGGCCCATGACACTATTCCATGGAAAACTCCCCGCCCCAGGGGAGGTGCAAAAGCATTCTGGAAGTATATATCAACTGGTAACTTCTTTGGGGGTTTGGCTTTTTTCTTCTCCCCCACCGCCAGCAAATCACTTTTAGGACTATCAAGTTCCATTGCTGGATCCAGTGGGCCGTGACTATATACATTTTTCCACTCTCATCTTTTCTTTTTCCTTACTCTCCTTTACCCTTATCCTGTCTTTCTCTTTCTCACCTTTATGCATTTTCACCAAAGGTTATCTTTATGCCATATTATTATAGGTGATAGATATAGATGATAACACCCAAAATGCTAACATACCTGTTTATCTTTGAAACAAAATTGTTCTAAAATAAACCCTACATATATATGTTTTCAAACACCGATTATTCAGTGTCATTTCACTCTAATCCACCCCAAGGGATTTATTAATAAGAACCTGGGTTATCCTCCCCTTTTCTGGGGTGGGTCGTAACAAATGCCCTTGAAGAACATGCTTTAACTTTTGGTCTGCCCTGAAGTGTCAGGCAATTGGACTAGACGATGATCATAGGTCTCTTCCAACTGAAATAACTTTTCCTTTTTCTTTTCCTGTTGTTTGTCTGCTATGATGGGGGAATTAAATGAGGCCAGGTGTATTTTGTTGCATCAATTCATATATGTGGGAAAAGTTTTTTGGCACAAAAACCAACATAAAAACCTACATAAAACTAAGAGCTGGTAAGTTGTGAGGGTCCTTGTATTAGTACCTATAACAACATTGTTTTTGTCAGGAGAGCACAGCCATGCAACAGGTTGTCTGGAAAGATCATAGACTGTTTGTTCATCTTAAATGCCACAGGTGATGTGAACTAGTGTCCGGCAGAAATTTGGACTGGATGATGATCACTAGAGGTCCCTTGAGAACATCTCTGTGAGTCTATGATGCATGATGTAGAGGAACCTATGGCATGATGGTATGATCAGATATATATTGTGTGAATGTTCTTTGAGAGGTATTTATCTAGGAATGACCGGGAGGATGAGAAACTAAAGTGTGTGTGGAAGGGACTGAAAAGTTAGGGAGGTATAAACGTGGAACATGGTGGTAAGGCAGAGGTAGGATAGGTGACTGAAATATTAAGAAATGGTAACAGAAAGAGCAGGCTTTTGGAGACGAGTGGTGAGGATGAGTGAGGGGACAGGGTAATTTTGTATAATAGAGAAGAAGGATGGTTCTGCTTGGGAACACTATTTGAAGCAACTAAGCAGGAGCGATGGGAATGCTGAACTGGGGAGTACTGGGAATTGTGGTGGGACAGGGATATAAGCAGCAGTTGTTGGTTGCCTTGAAGGAAAGTATTTGGGCGTAAATGGTGAAGTAGGTGATGTATGCAAGCCATGAGGTGCTTCATGGGGCTGAAGTGTTTGGAATCAGTAGAGTGAGGCAGGAATGGCAGGCTGTAGGGTTATATGGTTTTAAGATATGGTCTGGTATGTAGTGATACCAGGCAGAGAGAGGCATGTTGGTGTGATGAGTGAGGAGAGCATGTGGTAGTGGCATGCAAAGGCGGTGTGACTGTGCTAGGTGAGGAAGGCGTTTGAAAGAACTTGGCAGGAGGTTGGTGTGTGGGCATTGGGAGGGCTATGGAGTTGCACTGGAGAGATTGCATGGAGCTACCAGCTGAGGCATGTGAGGGTACAGCAGCATGAAGCAGATGAATAGAGAAATGGTATATGTACGTATGCTGATGGTGCAGAAGCGATGGGTATCATCACATCTGGGAGACAGAGGAGTAGACAAGGCTGGAGAAGGGCATAGGACAGCAGAGGGATAGGGGACTGTAATGTTATGGTGGAGTGAGAAAGGTTTGAGTCAGGAACAGCATGGAGGAGGCACAGGGTGTTGGGTGGGGAGGCACCTTGATGCAATGAAATGTGTCTGTAGGGTGATATGTATAGATTTCACAGAAGTGAAGGGAATGTGGAGAGAGAAAGCATACGCTGTGTAGCTGTGTTAAGGGTGCACATGGGTAACAGCTTAGCCGAGGATGTTTGTTGGTGCGAGTAGCGTGTGAAGATGGTCAAGGATGCACTGGTGCGAGCGTACGGTCCGCGGTGCAGGACGAGCACTGGGACCCGCGGGAGAGAGGAGGTGGCTGCTGAGCGGGGGCACTGCCAGGAGGCTGGGGAGGGGCCGGGGGAGGAGGATGCAGGGAGGGGGAAGGGGACGGGATTTGTGCGGAGCACGGAGCCGAAGGGCCGGGGGGGGAGCGGTGTCACATCCCGGCGTCACTGCAGCCTCTCCCGCAGGCCGGGGCTGCCATAGCGACACGGAGGACGCCGGCGCCGAGCGGAGCCCGAGGGACGGAGCGCGGACATGGTGAGCGCCGGGGCGGGCGGCGGGGCGGGGGTGCCGGCCCGGGCTGATCCGTGTCTCTCTCCGCAGCCCTTCTCCCAGCGCACATACCACCCTCCGGCCGCGGGGCCCGGCGCGGCGCCGGCGGCGTTCCCGGCGTTCCAGTTCCGCGCGCGGCACGAGGCCCCGGACTGGCGGCGGCTCAGCGCCGTGGACGTGGAGCGGGTGTCGCGGGAGGGGGACGTGGCGGCCCTGCAGGTGCACCTGGAGCACGTCACCTTCTGCAGCGCCGAGCGGGAGCGCTGCCCGCACTGCCAGGGCCCCGCCGACCCGCTGCTGCTGAAACTGCTGCGCCTGGCGCAGCTCTGCACCGAGTACCTGCTGCACTCCCAGGAATACCTCAGCGCCCAGCTCGGCAGCCTGGAGGAGGCCCTGCGAGAGGCACAAGCCCAGCGCGACCAGCTGGGCAAGGAAGTGGCCCAGCGCTTGCAGGAGATCCAGGGGCTCAAGGAAGAGTGCCGGCGGAGGAAGAAGATGATCAGCACCCAGCAGATGATGCTGGAGGCCCGAGCCAACTACCACCAGGTGAGAGGAGAGGTCCTGGTGGCCCAGTCACCCCCACCTTGCCAACTCTGAGCCTGCTGGGACGAGTGGCAGAGTGGTCCTGCTCTGCTGGGGTGCAGTCACTTGCTGGGTGAAAGACTGGAGCTTCCAGGACCAGTGACCTTACAAAAGGAAATAAGTGGCTTGCACTTGTTTCTCATCCACGTTTCACAGGTGTTTGGCTGGTATCACAGACATTTGCAATAGATCATCTTTAACAAATCCTCTTTTTACTAAGAAGTGCTCTTTATTCTTGGATTCACTTTTGGTGCATCTCAAGCATCAGATACACACACTAGCAAAACCTGTGATAAAGGTGTTACTGACATCTCTTGCTGTTTTTCCTTGTCTGTCAGCTGCATGGTCAGAAAACACACAGGGCAAGTACATCAGAACTGATGCTAAGCAGTAATGTACTGTCTGTGAGCAGTCACTTTCTTGCACTGATGTTCTCCAGGCACAAAGTTTCTGCTTGTGTGTGACTCAGAGGTGACTTAGGCACGATGGTAAAGAGCTCCAGTGACATAGCTCATCCCTGATTCCACAACAATCTGTGTTGTAGACAACAATCTGTTCCTTAAGTGCCTCCCATAAGAGCCTTAGTACATTGCTGTTCTGTCAGTGTCATGGCACTTTGGTTTTTTGGGAGGGATTTTTGTCTTGTGGGTGTAATAGTTCAGTTTAAATATTTTTCAGCTTTAGCATTTTCCAGCAGATTTCAGGAAAGCAAATTACAGCTTCAAATGTAGTCTGAAGTCTAAAGAGTACACTGGACACAGACTTGACATGATTTCAGGCTAGCTCTTTGTGTCTGTGTGTTTAAAGTTATAGGCAAAGTTTAATTTTGTAAGACCTCAGCTAAGTTGGATCAAGTGTTTCTCTAAGGGAAAAGATACCTTATGCCCCAAGAGTAGAACTATGAATATGGTAAGGTTCATGGGAACCTTGTCTCCACACATTTGAGTGTTAGTCTTAAGGACAAGCTGCTGATGTGGTATTATTTTAAAAAACCTTTATACAACTTACAGAGCAGTTTGTCCTGTGTTGCAAAACAAAACTGATTGCATGCATCGTTTATATGTAAACTGAAATAATTCCCATACTGTGATTGCCAAATATCATCAAGTGTTCCTGAAATATTTGTAGTATGTCTCTGTGGAAGCTGAAGAACATGGTAGTGAACTTGTCTCATCACTTATCTTCTGTTCAGTGAGTTTGCAGTAAAGAAGAGATGGAAACCTATTTCCCATTTGTAATATTAATTTCATATAAAGTAAACTTCTGCCCTGCTCTACCCCCCACACACTTTCTTTCCCTTCTGTTAGTAATTTCTTGTCTCTAGAACTTATTTAGGTTCACTTAGGAAAAGTGAGTTTAGGGAGTGATTGAATACTTGAAGTTCCTACAGTGTTTTCAGGATTCTGAGTGTGAATGCCAGACCTAAACTAAATTCTTCCTGGTGTTCGTAAATGCAGGGTAACGGTGTGATCAGTGAACAATAGTTGTGTAATATTTATCTGCGCCTTGATCTTGGCCGATCTGCAGTGCCAGATAATAGGGATTTTACTGGTGTTCCTGAGAGGATAGTTCAGATTCCATCCCCTCAAAGTCTTGGATGTTTTGCAAATAAGCCTGTAAATAGTTACTGTCCTTTTTTAGTGGAGGTGCACTTTATAGTTTATGTAACTGTGCTTTGGAATTCAGATGTAATGCCTTTAATCTACCACCAATATAAGTTTAACCATGAAATACTACTATAAAATGGTACCAGTACCTACAAGTCATAAATTTAAGACTTGTTGGTCAATACCTTGATCTGAGTAATACAAATTTAATTTTAAATAACATTTTTCACTTTTTTGATATTTTGCTAAGAAATCTTATATTCACATGTACAACATAGGCATAAAGTGCACATTGTGGCTAACACTGTAAAAAGTAGTTACAAGAAAAGTGTTGCATTATTCAAAACTTAAATATTCCCTGTGTTAATCCTGATTCCTGCAGTAAAAGCTTTCTTTCACTGCCAGCAAGTCAAACTGACATAAGTTTTTGGTTGAATGGATAACATTATTTCACAGTCAATTTCATTCCATAAATCATGTGCAATCTGTTACACTGTAAGCTCCCTCTTGGCTGGCAGTAAGGCTGCCATACTATATCACTTCACTTGGGTTTTACATTAGGACTTGTTTGCATTTGTCCAACAAAATTTGTCTTAATTATTCATGGCTTTAGTGTTTGCTGAAGGATGTATTTTATAGGATACCTGATTACCAGTAGAAGCAATTTAAATATTATGTGAAATCTGGGAATTTCACAGAATCACAAAATCGCTTAGTTTGGAAAAGACCTCTGAGATCCTCAAGTCCAGTCTTTGTCTGATCAACACTTGTCAACTAGACTATAGCACAAAGTGTGATGTCCACTCATTTCTTGAACACCTACAGGGATGATGGCTCCACCACCTCCCTGGGCAGTCCATTCCAATATTTAACAACCCTTTTCATGAAGAAATTCTTCCTAATGTCCAACCTAAACCTCTCCTGGCACAACCTGAGTATAAATCCTCTCTCTGTCCTGTCTCTAGTTGCCTGGGAGAAGAGGTCGACCCCCACCTGGCTACGACCTCCTTTCAGGTAGTTGTGTAGAATGGTAAGGTCTCCCCTGGGCCTCTTTTTCTCCAGGCTAAACAACACCAGCTCCCTCAGCTGCTTCTCATAGGACTTATCCCTCAGACCCTTCACCAGCTCCATTGCCCTTCTTTGGACTCGCTCCAACACCTCAATGTCTTTCTTGTAGTGAGGGACCCAGAACTGAACACAGGATTCAAAGTGTGGCCTCACCAGTGCCAAGTACAAGGGGATAATCGCTGCCCTGGTCCTGCTGGCTACACTATTTCTGATACAAGCCAGGATACCATTGGCCTTCTTGGCCACCTGGGCACACTGCTGGCTCATGTTCAGCAGCTGTCAACCAGCACTTCCAGGTCATTCTCCGCTGAGCAGTTTTCCAACCACTCTTCCCGCAGCCTGTAGCGCTGTGTGAGGTTGTTGTGACCCAAGGGCAGGACTCAGCACTTGGTCTTGTTGAACCTCATGCAGTTGGCCTCAGCTCATTGATCCATCCTATCCAGATGCCTCTGCAGGGATCCTACCCTCCATCAGATCAACATTCTCTCCAAATTTGGTGTTGTCTGTGAATTTACTGAGAGTGCACTCGATCCCCTCATCCACGTCAATAGTCAAGATAATAAACAGGACTGGCCCCAATACTGAGCACTGGGGAACACCAGTAGTGACCGGATTCCATCCTGTTCATAGAAGGAGATCAGGTTGGTCAGGCAGGGCCTGCCTTTCCTAAACTCATGCTGTGTGGGCCTGATCCCTTGGTCATTTGTGTCGTGTGATTGTACTCAGGATGATCTGTGCCGTAACCTTGCCAGGCACTGAGGTCAGACTAACAGGCTTATGGTTCCCTGGATCCTTCTTCTAGCATTGATACTTTGAAAAAAGGTATGAGATAGAGGTAATGAACACACTTACCTAAAGTGATGAGGAGCCCTCATTCATAGTCTTAACAAGTATGTTACAAAGTTTGTAGATGTATCTTCTGTCCTTATACTACCCATCTATTCTTAATATTCTGAACATTAGTAGAAAGCATTTTGAAGGTGAACAAAAAAGATATTTTAAAAAGAGTAGGATGCAAATTTGACTTAAAATTTAATTTCAAAACTAGTAAGTAAATTATAGAAACAGTAATTGAAATAGCTTTGTGCTTCAGAAGGATGCTAGGTAGCATCCTAATGTAGCTACATACCTTTTCTTACAAAATTGTGTACCATTACCTTCCCTTCATTGAAATGTCTGAGTTTTTTACATATCTATGGTCCTTTGAGTATTGCCATTCTACAACTCATTTATGTATACTCAAACCCATCTTTAGTGATTTTTTTCCAGCTAGATGGTGGTCTACTTTGTTGTATTACAGGAATCTTAAGAACACCTGAGCTGCTCGTTGGCTGATGTCTGCGTATTTTGCTGAATAGAATCTTACTTTTTCCTTATAGTTTATAGGGTTTATATCTGAATTTGAACTTGCTTGGCCAGAGTCTTTTTTGTTCAGAGTTTGTACAGTGCCTAGCACAATGAGATTCTTGCTCATGACCATCACTATAAGACTTCAGATAGCACTTAATATACTGATAACTTTACAGAAATTGGGCACCATGGGAGTTTTAGTCCTTGTTCTTATGATATGGAATTTATTAAAGTTACCTTCTTTTGACATATGGACAATGTAATGATGTGTTAGAAACCTTAACCACTATATTTTACTATGTTACTAATATGTTTTTAACGCCTTTTTTTTTAGTGTCAGTTTTGTGAAAAGGCTTTTATGACCTACTCCTTTTTACAAAGTCACATTCAAAGGCGTCATCCGGGAGAGTCTGAGATAGGTATGTACTTTAATGTTGCCAAAAAAATTAAGAGAAGTAGTTCAGAAAAGTATAAATATAGTGAGGATGTGCAGTCCATGATTTTTTGTAACTTGGAAGAATAATTTTCAGTTTTCATTTTTAGGTGGCAGCTCACAGTTTGTATGAATGCAAGCAACATTGATGGACAAATTGTACTGGGCAACATGTTTCAGTCTCTGGAAAATAATTTAATTTGAAAACAATGCTCTCAAAGTTTCATTCATCTCTAAATTCTTTAGGCTGCATGCTTGTGATTTATTGCTAAGGACTAACAATGGCATTGATTAGAAATCAACTAGGAAGCATTTGGGAGGAGAAAAAGTGTGAAGAACCTAGAGAGGTCTGAACTGTAGCTTAGGCAAATAAACCAGCAGCAACAGGAGAGGGGTCTGAGTAAGCACCTGAGGAAGCGTGAATATATTGGAAGAAGAAAGCAGCTCTTGTGCACCTTACACTTGATAAAAACAACAGTGGAAAATGCTGCAGAAATAGCTGAAGTAATTGTCATATAAAAGGATTAGCCTTGAAATGACTCTATGAGGGAAATATCCAATGCAGTTATTTTTGAAATAATATTCTGCATTGGGCTCAGATTCCCAGATGATGGGCTAGTAAATCCTTGGTAAATTGATAAGATTGAAGATTGTTATGATTTTTGCATATTTTAACATTTTTTGTTACAGTGATATTCCCCCAACTCTTTCCACATAAATAATTAGTTGTATTCCAAGTGGGCTCCTTACAAAAGTTATTTAGAATAAATTAAACCTAGCAGAATTGAATAACTGAGATTCACTTTGTCCTTCGTACATCCTTTTTATTGAGCCTGTGTTGCTTAGATTCCTTTTAAATTAGATTATAGAATACTTTTTCATGTCAATATTTCATAAACTATTTCACATGTCAGTAGTACAAGTATTTGAGGATAAGTTAGCAGTCCAGAGAACATAAGTAGTTAACATAAGTGGTTTAAACATAAGTAGTTAAAAACATCTTTGAAGAATGATGCTAGTGGGAGGGAAAATGGTCCAGTGAAGTTACACATCATGAAGATATTACTGAAACACCAGAAATATATTTACAGTAATTATCACAGTTCCAGAAATGGCAACAAAGCTTTTTAAAATCTGTGTTTCTTTTGAACAGAACAGAAGAGGAAAGCAAACACTGAAAAATTGCAGGATGAGATTGAAAAACTGAAGGAGCAGTTGAAGCTCACCAAGTCCCAGTTAGAATCTGAACAACAGGCTGATATTGTCAGGTTGTCTAAGGTAATGTGTACTAACATATGTGAGTGTTGCAAAAGAATTAGTATGTTGGACTGTGTTCGCTCATTTTGTAACTGGACTGGAACAAAAATGTATCTTGCCTGTCAAGCAGTGATGATGTTTGGGCATTGAACTATTGCCCTCCCTTGCCTCCCACAATTTTGACCATTGAATTCCTCCTTACTTTTGTTTTAAACATATTTTAAATTAATACTTTAGACAGCACTTCCGTTAGCACTTGCCAGTTCAAAACATGTGTGGCCCGTTATTGAAGCAGATAAAATTGCCTTACTATGGTGAAATATAAGCTGGTTTTGACATGATGATATTTTGTGATTATTACATGTTTCTTAGAAATTACTGTGATTTTACATGTGACTTTACAAACTGAGTAGAATTTATTCTTTGCTGTAAAGAACTTTACTGTCCAACAAAGATGTAAAGCAGCTCAAGGAAGAGAGACTCAGAAAAAACAAAGCAATCTAGAAGTTGCATGTTGGTCTTTAAATCCTTAGGATTTGGCTGACCAGAAAGCAAAAGCAGAAAGTAGTCTTAGCTTTCTTAGCTATAGTAGTCTTGCTATTGTGAATAAAACAGAATGAGTTGAAAGCAGTAATTAGCTGTTTGTTGTCACGTACAACACTTTGTTTTGGATGGTACTGAATCTTGTGGGTATGCTTACTGGCTCCTAAAGAGAAAAAAATAGGTAACTTAAAGATTCTTCTAAAGCTTGATAATTTCAGATCATCTCACAGTTTTCATTTCTCTTTAAGTAAACACAATCAGATAATTTACTATAGAAATAGCTAGCAGTGACATTTATTTGAGAAAGGGGCTTTTTGCTTCAGTTTGAGAAGCAAGTTCTTATCATAAGAGACAAGATACATCTCATGATTGAGTTAAATGCTCATCTTTGCGTTTCAGTTTGCCCTCTATCGTGTTCAAAAACAGTGTTTTGTGGTTGTTAGCATAACCTGTGAGAACCTCAAAATTTCTGAATAGCTTTTCTAATGGAGCTTGAGGACCTTCAAACATGAAACCAACCATTACATTTTGAAAGAAACAATCAGAGGGCTGGAGCACCTCTCATATGAAGGCAGGCTGAGAGACTTGGGGTTGTTTATCCTGGAGAATAGAAGGAGAGACCTTAAAGCAGCCTTCCAGTACCTAAAGGAGGTCTGTACAGGAAAGCTGGAAAGGGACTTTTCATCAGGATGTGTAGTGATAGGACAAGGGGAAATGTCTTTAAAGTGGGAGTAGGTTTAGATTAGATATTAGGAAGAAATTCTTTACTATGAGGGTGGTGAGACAGTGGAACAGACTGCCTAGAAAAGTTGTAGATGCGCCATCCCTGGAAATGTTCCAAGGCCAGGTTGGATGGGGTCTTGAGCAACCTGGTCTTGTGAAAGGTGTTCCTGCCCAGTGAGGGTTGGAACTAAATGATCTTTAAGGTCGCTTTCAACCCAAACCATTCTATGATTCTGAATTAAAACAGAATAAACAAAACAGGGCTGTCATTACATTATGAAACCTATGTTCAGTTTTGGTCCCCGCTATACAAAAAAAGATGTGGACAGACTGGAAAGATGCAGAGAATGGCCACAGAGGTGATCAGAGGACTGGAAAGCTGGTCATGTGGAGAAAGGCTGAAAGAACTAGATGTGTTTAGCCTTTAGAAAGGAAGGTTTAACGGAGATGTTATTACCACTTTCCAGTATTTGAACAATGGTTACAAGGGAGATGGAGACTCCTATTTCAAGGAGTCCCATGGAAAGATGAGTGGTAATGGGTACAAGTTACTCCTGTGGAGATTCTGATTTGACATGAGTGCAATTTTTTCCCAGTGAGAACAATCAACCATTGGAATAATCTCCTCAGAGAAGTGCTGGATTTCCCAACATTAAACACTTTTCAAGTTCCAGCTGCACAGGGTGCTGAGCCATCTTGTCTAGACTGTGTTGTTGCCAAAAAAGGCTGGACCAGATAATCCTTGAGGTCCCTTTCAACCTAGTATTCTATGACTGATGATTGTTTTCTTCCTTGTTTTCATAGGAAACCCTGATCTTCTGTAAAACATGCAGTGTTTCTTTGCCTGAACATAGCTTCAGATTCTTCTTTCTTCAGTTCTCCTGTTCCCCCTTTCTTGGGACTGTTCAACTTCCTTTTTTGTGTGTTTTTTTTTCCATTTTCAAAAGTACTGAAGGAACAAATCAAAAGCTGGTAGAATTTCACTTCCAAGCACAAGTCCTGTTAGATTAATGGGCCATGGCCCTATGTGGACATGGGCAAGGTATTCTACTCATTCATTCTGTGCCTAACTTTTGAGAAATACATCCATAACATATTTCTACTGCCCCTGAAGCATTGTTTTGTTTATGAGAGGGAACTTGGAGTATTCATAACAGTGCATTGTAGATTTTTTGGTGCCTTAGGGGCCTGTTTCGAAGTCAGTTGTCTTAGCTGAGACTCCTAACTGCAAAAGGACTATGTGAAATGTCCTGAAGCTACAGTCTGCACTGTTACACAACAAGAAGCTTTCAAAACTTCTCTGTTTTTCTAGGATGTCAGGGAAGATAGAAATGTGAGGTGTGACTGGTTACAGTTTGTCTGCCATGACTGACATCCACTGTCAATTCAGGTGTCATGTTACTGTCTTTTGATTAAAAGAGCAGAAAATCTATCTCGTGTGGGTTTCTTTAGGACAACTAGTACTGGAGGGGAATTTGTATAAAAATTGCCATACTTCTTATTTTTGGTTCCTTCTACTCCTTTGAGGTGAAAGGATACAGAAGGTCCCATTCAGTGATTGCATATTTATAGTTGGAGAACAAATTCAGAGTGAATACTGTGATGGAGAGATGTAGGTGTTTCCTAAAAACTGTGTATATCCTGGGCAGTGAAATGCAGGACTTTAAACAAGTTGAGAACTGTATAAAAATGCGTCACTAGGTAAATGGAATGTTGAAGTAATTTGACAGATAAAGTGGGGTCAATGTGCATGGGAAAAAAATAATTCTAACTTCATCTACAAAATGATGGGTTGTGATACACAGTCCTATGGAAATGTTAGCCCAGCAGTTAGTAGCAGCCAACAAAGAAAATCAAATATTACCATTTATTCTGGAAAATCACTGTGCAAGCCACAGCCTAAATACAGTGTGTGAGTCTAGTCCCTTCATCTCAAAAAAGGATAGGCTAGAACTATAAAAGTTGAGGAGATGGGCTACGAAGAAGATCATTCAGTAATTAAAATGACTGAGCATGCTGAGAGCTGTCAGTCTGAAAAAGAGACAGCAGCTTGATGAAGATGGAGGGTGAGATACTGATACCTCTATGTCATGAGTTACATAGGGTGAATAACAGTCCATCATTCACTCTGTTTTCCAGTTCAGGACTTAATCAAATGAACCTAGCAGGAGCCAGATTCAAACAACAACATGAAAAGTACTTGGCTCTTCATGCAGCTTGTGGAGCTCATTGGCAAAAGATGTTGCAGTTGCTAAAAGCTGATACAGCCACAAGGGAGGACGGGGAAAGTTTATGAGAGAAATGTATTGAAGGTTACTAAGTTATTGAAGTTTACAAAACTGTATCAGGCTGAATAAATCCTCTGAGCTGAAAACAGTTGGCAGCTCGGAGACTATGAAGGAGATCGTACATGTTTCCTTGCCCCAATATTAACCTTTCCTATCTATGCACTTAAGGCCTCTGTGAGAAACAGGATGCTGAACAAGGTGGATCTTTGATATGACCAAGTAAGGCCATTTGTGTTTTATTCAGTGGAAAATAAACTACCAAAACTTTCTTGAAGCATACTTGTTTTGCTAGCAAAATGCATAGTTTGCAACCTTAGAATTCTTCAGAAACTGGGTTTTTTTATGTTTTTTGATGTCACAGTATTGGCCATCGAAAGTGACTGCTTCCCACACGTAGTTTGGGTGCTTGAATTCATGTTGCATGTGAGGAAAAATAACAAATAATGTTTTTTAAAAAATTTCAGGAATGTGAACAGCAAAAATCAAAAGAAGAAGAAATTCTACAGTCATTTCATAAATGGAAAGAGGAGGAAAGAGAGAGATTGGCTCATGAAATAGAAAAAATGAAAGAGATGTTTATGAAAGAGCTTAAGGAGTTATATTCAAAAAATTCAACCTTAGAAAATGTAAGCAATTTAAATTTTTTGACATTTTAACCTTACAATAGATGGCAGTGAACTTCACAGATTTGAAATGCGATGTGCTCATTGCCAAGTTCTTCTACAAAACTCTAAAATAATGATTGAATGATAGCCATAGTTGTATCTTTGTATACTGGTACTTTATTAACGTAATTTCAGTTCTTCTTTTTTTTTTTAATAGCTTAGTTTTGACAAATGAATGATGCCTTCAGCAACTAAGGCAGTTTTTCTTTACTCCTCAACCTTTGAATGCCTCTTTATAGATTAGTAGATATTGTTATGATTGCTGTCTGTTAGGTATCTTTATGTTAATGTTCTTATAATTGGCATAGAGGAGACTAACCTCTGCATTATAGTCCCAACAGTAGAATTCATGTGTTTTCAATATATGCTTAGGAAATGCTCACTAGAAAGAGAATCATGAAAGTATGGGTGAGTAGGAAAACAAATACACTCGGCATTACCAGAGCAGCTTATATTTTATAGCTGTTGGGTCCAGTGTACTTTTATAAGTCATATTTATCTGAGATGTAGATATTAATAATTACATGAAATTTGGTAAATGCTGAACTCATGAGAAATGGGAAAAGTATCCAATGCAATCTCTGTTTAAAGTAAATTTTGTATTCTTCCACCCTCCTTTTAGCAACTGTTAGAATTACAAAAGTCCAATATGCAACAAAAATCCAATTTAGGAACACTGAAAGACAGCCATGATTTTGCAGAGGAGAAACCTCAGAGTCCCCAGGATCATCACAAAGTGGTTAAACTTCTGGATGAACAGGTAACATTGTAACTTAATGTGCTTTTGACAGACTACTTGTGTTCTTTTTATTTTTTGTACATCTGTTGAGTAGGATTTGAAATCCCTAAGTAAAATTTTCATTCTTCTCAATGGCAAAAATAGCTGGTTCTAAAGATGTAATACTATTTAATACTATAATGTCAATCAAGGATTTATTTTCCTTATCCTTTATAAATAAAGTAACTGTTATTTATTTGTTTGTTGATATTCTCTTATTCTTTATGATTATCTATATCTAGCTTTACCAAGTATGGTTGCACTTCAGTTCCAGAAGGCTTTAATAAAGCATTTATATCTGCTGGTCTGTGAGGCCTCTTACTGAAAAATAGGAATATTCCATTTCCCAAGATGGAAAAAAAGTTAAGAAACTTTCTGACAGGATTTGTCAACCTAGGGTTTTTTTGGTTTTGGGTTTTTTTGACACATGCATTTTATATTTCATGGCTTCTGGGATGTGAAGGTCTTTGAGTACATCTGGTATCATCCATAAGTTTAATCACTTCTGCTCAAAGATGGGGAAAACTTAGTTTTACTTTTTTTTTTTTTCCTCAAAGAAGATTTGTTTCACTCTAAAACTCATATATTAATATTGATTTTTTACCATTGTTACTGTGTTTCAAACCACCACAGTTACACAAAATTCATTGTTAATGAGTGCTTGAAATGACATTATTTGGGGGGGAAGTCCCCCTCTTACTGTTAATACACTTAACTCTTAATACACAGAGTTGTATCAAAATGCTTGTGTATTTCTCACTCACGGTGACTGCTTATAAAAATCAACCAGAAAATACATAGTTTTTAAAGTTCTTGGTAAGAAAACCACACTCAGATGTATAAAACCTGCTGATGATTGTTTCAGGCCTTAAATACTAGACTACTCAAATTTCAGATCATCAGTAATAATCTTTTTGGTATTTATGCTTTATTTAGGAAAAAAGCTGCATATATTGAACTAAATGGTAATGTGTAATTAACAAGAAATAAAGCTACATACAACAAACAAAATGTTAATATGTTCTTAATAGGAATTAATATTGATTTCCTCTGTGCAGGAAAGAAAGTGGACATCTAGAATGCAAACCCTTCATCATGACCATGAGACAGAAAAATCCCTGGTAAGAGGCACAGCAAACCACTTACACTAAAAGGAGATATTTTTCTTATTTTCTTACTCTTTCAGTAGTTCTTGATATACTATAGTACATCTGTTAGATATCAAGAGTTCATAGGAGGGTATTTATTATCTCTGTGTTTCTGTTACGGTAGGATCTTGATCTTTCAGTTAAGGCCAGGGTTGAAATGGAATTTATCATTTCGGAATCTGACAGAAATCTGAAACTGTATCTCTCTTTGGAAGAGCTTACAGCTGTGAGTGCTGTATTATACAGTGTTTTCAGTGTTAAGTGGATAGGCAGGATAGTTGACATATGACTTGCCAAC
Organism: Manacus candei; assembly: GCF_025592945.1. Lineage (NCBI taxonomy): Eukaryota > Metazoa > Chordata > Aves > Passeriformes > Pipridae > Manacus > Manacus candei. Next base: position 4,196,713 of record NW_026138062.1, read on the forward strand.
ACGTAGTTTTCATCCACCCTGCTGCTACCACGGACCTATGGCATATGTCTCAGTCTTTTTTTTCTTGTTTCTGTCACTTCTCTAATGCTTTTTCTGTTGGAGCTTTCTAACACAGAATCTGTTCAGCTTTTCCAGGAAAAAATACCATGGCATTTTATTTTGCTTCGGTTTATATATTTGACTATACAAAGCTTTATTCCTCAGATTTTTTTTAATGTCTGCATTTATTTTTAATCTCTTTGCTGCTTTATTTCTCTTGCTTCTCTTCCTTTCATTTTCCTTTCATCTACGTGACCATATAAGAATTGAGCAGATCATAATAGTCTGGCCAATGCTTCTCCTCCTCTGGCAAGAAAACAGTGGGGAGGAACCATGGAACATTCCCCAAAAAGGATGTAGTTAATGATACACCCACATACAATGCAAGAATAGAATAAGGGAGAAGTAATGTAAGTATTACTTTTGGGATGGTGCACCTAAATACTGATTCCGTTCTTTCACATTCAGAGTTAATATATTAGGTTTATTATGCCCATTCACATCTCAGCTCCTAAAAATATCACTATTTGACACGATTTACAACTAAAACATTTTTATAGAATTGTGTGCTTTTTCCTGCAATCTCACTTTGAAGCAATGTCAGCTATGTGTTTGTATGTTCTTTTCTTTGTATTGAGATTTAGATAGTCTTCCTTGTGTAAATAAAAAGTGATCCAGACAACTCTTTTGTAATACGTGCAAGTCCCAGTGAAATCACAGGAGACATTAAGTTTTTGCTGAAAAAAATGTTAAAAATAACTAGGCATGACACTTTCTTGTTTAAACTTCATAGCATTAAAATATTTTCTGTAATATTAAGAGGAACTCACTTTTGTTCTGATTGCTTTCTAGCTACTGTCACAGATTGAGACACTTAAATCATCAGCGAGAGAAGACCTGAATAAAAATAACACCTTTTACAAGAGGAAGATAGAAGAATTGGAGCAGAGGCTTCAGCAGCAGAATGATCTGGTTATTACTCAGAAGAAGCAGGTCTGTTTTGTGAAGCACTCTATTTTTCAGAGAGCTCAGGATACAGAGAAACATTTTACTATCGTTTGGTCTTTGACGTATCTCTGGTTGCATATTTAATATTCACAGTTTGTAATAGTACTGCTGTAGTGTTTTGGAAATTACGTTGATAAATTTTGCAACTCTATTGTTGATAAATAAGAATAGATCTGGAAAAGGGACACAGGAATGTGAATCAGGAGTTAAAACACGTTTAATAAACCAAATAGAGAAGGCTGAGAGGTGACCTCATCGCAGTACAGTTTCCTCAAGGGGGGGCAGTGGAGAGGCAGGTGCTGTTCTCTCTGGTGACTGGTGATGAGGAAATGGAATGATGCTATTAGGCATATTGTCTAAGTTTTAGGTAGTCCTGGAAGGAGCAGGGAATTGGACTTGTTCCTTATGGGTCCCATCCAGCCTGAGATAGTCTATGATTTTATGTTTGGAAATGAATTATTTTTTCTTCAAATAAGCGCTTGTTGAAACGTAACTATAGATTTTTTGGGGTGATTGATGGGTGAAGGTCTGGATGGTCTGGAGTGTAGACTTTGGCATGATTATGTGGCCTTTACAACCTATTCTTCTGTTAGATGGTGCATTCTTTACAGATCAACATCTGATTTTACACCTTTTTCTTGAGTTTAATGTTAAACCTATATGTAAGTGCTTAAGGGATGGAAAAACAAATAAAGCTTTTACATCTCCACCTTAACAAATTTGATAGCTGGAGCAACAGAGGACTTAATCCTGGATGAATTTCTTGAAGTAAAGTGACCTTTTAAAAGATAGCAGTATGACCACAAATGTATAATGGGTTGAGAGGGGTCCAAGTTCAGTGTTTGTGAAGTAAAGCTGTGAAAGCCTACATTTTAATTCCTGGAAACGGGATGGGCTTGAGAATTAGCTAATGCTTTTGTAGAATCCAAACTGAATGGGCAATGAATTGAAGCATTACTGGCTATAACCAAATTGATAAATAGAAGAGGACTGGGGTCCAATATCTTGTGCCACCTCTAGCTGATATTGACTATGTGTGTGTATGGTTTGGGTTTTACTTCTGTTTGGGGAATTGGAGTGCAGAATATTGTTTTAATGATGCAGGATTCACAAGTTTACTGTATTCCGTAGATGGAATTACAGCCAGCATGTTTCCCCTGTGCTCTCAGTTCAGTGCTTGTCTTGGGGTGTCAAATAGACAAAACTGTAAAGCAGAAAGGAGAACTGTTCATGCATTTAAAATCAATGTGTAATTAAACATTCCATTCATTAAGCACGAGTGAAATACATGTTGGGCAGTAGAAGAGAGTTCCATGGAAGTAGTATTTCTCTCCCCGAATCATAACCAATAATTTCTGTTATGGAATAGTACTCAAACTAGGTATTTTATGCTACATGTTCATTCTAGGTGTTGATCCTTGACATTTATAGCAATTTGTGTATCTATGTTTTCTCTTTTAGATAAAAGAATTGTCCACAAGAACAGCTCCAAGCATTAAAACATACGATGGTAAGTACATACTGTAAGAAAAAACAAAGTTTGTTTCTGATTTCTGCAACTTGGCTGAAACAAATGTCACAATTCATTAAAAAATAGAGACATCAACACTGTTTTACAGGGTACCTACCTGTTTCCATGCCATGACTTACAAAGATCATGTTTTCTAGCTGTAAGGACTTCTGATGTACAAAGTTGATCACTTGAGTAGTGAAGAAATGTAAAGTAGGGCAACTTTATTTTTATTGTGTAAAAACTTTCGGCTTTGCATTATGAAGTGTAATTTTAATTGGGTTTTTTCTCCATGCTTTACTGTCCTTAGGTTGCAGAACTCAGAAAAGGGAAAATACTGAAAGACTAGACAAAACTGAATAACTTGTCAGTTAAGACACAGATGTTCCAAGAATTTTAGGAACTCTGATATTTTTGTCTGTGCAATGGTTTAACATCTGAAGTCCACTACAAATAGCTAAACCTGATAATAGCGTTTTAGGATGTTGTCCTGCACCACAAACACCCGTATAGTTGCTGCTGCAGTTGCAGTGACTTAAGTAAGTTTATTGCAATAGATAATGGCAGCTGAATTAATTCTAATCCCAGTTTGGAAACCGTCTTGCTGTATTAGCAAGGCATTGGCTTGAACTGAGTCACACAGCAGGGAGTAGTTTTAGTTTGAGGAGAGCATAGTAATGGTATGGCCATGTGGCTTTTCCTCTGGACCTGGTTGTACTCAGCCACGCTGAAGAACAGATGAGTATAAATCCGTGGCACACAAGTGAATTTGCTCCTAGACCCAAAGCTAATCTGAAGAATGTAGGATTGAAGTGATCATTCACTACAAGGCTACACTCTGTACATGATACAGGTAGGGTTTGCATTTACTGATGTGAAGTGTGGATGCCACAGATCCTCTCTGGGAAATACAAGCCTCAGTCAGGCTTGTCTTGACTAAGTAGGTTTGGGCCAAGGCTTCTTCCCTGTGATGCAAAGACAGCATATGGATGTGACCAAAGAGATGATCACGTTCTAGTTCAGTGATGATTTAGTTACTAGTTTCTTTTCCTGATTCTAGAAGTGTTAAAAATGTTAAGCATATATAGAGATGTACTTTAATGTTGTGAACGACTGGTTTTTACTTGTAAATTATTTAGGGGTTTTTTTTCCCCATTAAAGCCAGAAGTTATCTAATTTATAAATATGATTGAATATTGCTACATTTAAGAATCTATATTTGTCTGTTACTGTTTACAATAATAGAAACCCATTATTTTTTACTATTATACTATTTTAGTGAACACTACCGTAGAGCGCCTTGAAGAACCTAAACCAAGTCTACCAGTTAACATGCATGGTAAGTTTTTTTGATAGGTCCAGATCCACTACTTCCAAATCTAACACTCTCTTTTCAGATGTGTTGCTTGTCAAATCATAGCTCTAACAGTAGTTATATTGAAAGAAAATAATTTGAATTGCTTTGCAGTATGTCCGTGTTGAGAATTCCTATGACGTAATTAAAAGGATGCACTATTGTAAAGAATAAATGAAAAGCAAATGAAAATAATTTGAGAATATTTCCTAGCATGCATGTAATATCGAAGCATATTAAGGTATATGAAACTTACTGCCAAAAAAATGTATGTTTTCTTATGGAAAATATGCTTATCTGATATATACATATACTGGATAGGTATATGCATCTACTGGAATTTGCATAGGGAAATGTGGAGACGTTTGTTTAGAAGTCTTGAAATACTGTATTTTCCATGTAATTTCAAATGGCAAGGAGTAAAAATACAGAAGAAATAATCAAAACAGACAGTTATCCTGTCCAAGTTCTTCCAGAGTATATCTGTGCTTACATGTAGGTCATTATTTAGGTATTTTGTCATGCTTGTTATACTTGTGACACTGTAGTATCATTTAGAAGGGGGAGAAGGGATTTACATTTACATTGTTTTGTACTTTGTGAAAATAGTTTTCTTTTTTTAATCAGCATGCAAAGTAATGGAGAGTATTGTTAGTATAACAATATTCTGCATTCAGTTAATTCTTTATTTTCGTTTTAAGTAGAAAAGTAATGAAGAATCTTGGGCAAATAAAATGTTTAAAAATAGTTCATTAATTTGAATTATAATTAAATAACAGGTTTTCTTATTATTTCTCTTAGTTTTAAAACCAATGTCAAAGAGACACTAAATGAAATTTGTCTATGAAAAATGTAGAGAATTTTTCGTTTTCGACAAAAACAAAAAGTTCTGAAAAGGCATATGAGGAGAATGGGAAGTATATATCAAGCTTTCAATAACTTGATGAGGAATGAAAAACTGATGTAGTGCTGATTTCAAAATACTTGTTGTGACAAGAATTACTAAGCAAAGGAAAATAGATTATATTATTGCTAATAATTATATGGTAACATTATTTGAATAATACAGAGATTCCTTTTTAAGCTATGCAAGGTTAGTAGTTCATTGCTTGAAGCTTTTTAAGTTAAACTATATAGATGAAATGTTGTGTGGAGAAAAGTAATGATATATTAAGTATAGAGAATTAGTAAAAGCATTTTAAACAATCTAATTCTTTGTCATTCAAACCAGCCTCATTGCACCAACATAGTAGTGCTGATTCTCTTTAAGAGATCTCACAGCAAGTAGCTTAGTTATTGCCCTGAATTTAAGAAACAAGTTTTATGAAGATGGTTACTGCTGAGAACTTACCCACCAAGCTTATCAAGCATTACTTTCTTAGTGCATTTACTTTCATTTGTACTAAGGACAAAAACAGTCCTGTGAACATTAATATTTTCTGTACTCTGACAATTTAAATCAGCTCATTCAAATCTTTCATGATTTCTTGCTGCTCCAAATATGAAGTTTGTGACATCTTGTGAAACTTCTCAAGATAGAAAATGCTGTTCCTGCCATTGATATGCAAAAGATTCAATATCAGTTTATTATGAAACCTCAAAGAAGGTGTTCCTTTCAGATTCCTTTGCTGATTATTATTTTATTTATCTCTGCAGGTTTCTCTCTCTGTCCCTTTTCTCCCCTTCTGGATTTTCCTTAAACTTGCCTTACCTAATTTCTGGATGTAAAGGTTAGCAGAAGTTATAGTGTCTTTCCCAAAATTTTCAGGGCACCTCAAGGAGTTGAGATTGACTTACATACTGAATTAAGATTGCTGCATTTCATGCTCTCATGAAAATGAAACCATTTCCTGGCAACTTCTATAGATAAATTTCTTTAGCACAGGTCATCTTGGAAATCACAAGAGCTGTACTTTTCCTACCAAACAATTGCCTTCATATGGAATATCTTCCTTCTTTTTTTTCCTGTTTGAAAGAAAATAAATTCTGGAAAAGGCTCTGTGATGAACTTCAGTACACTTTTCAAAGCTACTCCAAAGCTTTTTGCATGCTAATATTTGTTCTGAACATCTTCAATCTGTGGTATGAAAAGATACCCAGATGAGATATCTTAGGTGTAAAGTAGTAGAATAGCTGTGCTAGCCTGGTGTTTTTGTGTTAATGTTCCTGATTTCTTGTGAGAGCTAGTAGAGTGCCTTGAATGCCATCCTGGCAGACCATTCTTCTGTCCATTTCTGAGCTAGTTGTAGGTTTTGTGCAAATGTCACTTAGGTCTTATTTTCAAAGATTACTTCGGTCTCACAAAAAGTCAACAGATTAATAATGATTAATTTTTTAAAATAATATTTTTAAATTAGGCTTTGGCTCCTATATTACTCTTGAAATGTTGGTACTTGTTCAATAGGTCAATATTAGGTGGAATTGAAGACAGTAGTTAAAAAAGCAAAGCTATTAATGAGATTGTCCATTAAAACCTATGTCTTAGTCTTCAAACATGGTGTGGACCAAGGCCTAGCTATCACCAGGGACATAGCTGAAGCATCTGAGGAAAATTTAGTCAAAGTACTTACTCTTCCTAGACAGTAAACAGAGAAAAGGAGCACCTTCAGAGTTTGGTTCAGCTGAACTAGTATCTGAATTGCTCTTTGAAGTTGCCTGTGTCTCTTCGATGTCTGTAGAAGGAGTCTGAGATGACTAGGCTCCTAACTTAGAGGCCTCAGGTAAGTGTAAGAAATTTATTATATTTCAGAATATTGATTTAAAATTAATATTTATGCTGCTTATATGCAGTATATGGTTTCCCATTGATTAGTTAGGAGAAAAATACATGAAGTGCACTAATTAAAAATGACGGGCCAAATTACAGGTCTCACAGATTAAGTCTGGCGGCTCTTTGGATGTGAAATTTGAGTATAAATTAAAGGAGTATACAGTGAGTATAGCCATGGCTTACATTCCTTACATCTTTAAAAAGAGAAGTAATTTATAACAAATTTTACATTATATCCAGGGATTTCATATTGCAAGTGCAAAGTGCTTACTGTAGATGACACTACACCATAGATAATTGTAATACTTCTGTTGAGACTAAAAGTTCTTCAGCATTTCATATGTCAGCATAAATAGACGGGATTTCTCCTTTAAATGTTGGCCAGAAGACTGCTTTTCCAATAGTAGTGCCAGAATATTGGGGTTTTTTTAAACAAGTAGATAAGAACAGACACATAATGTATGATATGCATGAAATATACACAACCTGAATTCTTCATTATTGTTAAATATATTTTCCTATTCCACATGCATAGAAATCATCTTCAAATATTCTTTAAAACAGCTATTTAATTATTTTTCAAGGTACGTTGGGCACATAATTTTTCAGTAGTGCAGTTAGCCGCTGAAGAAATTAAGGCATCCTATTGTTTTGATACATCTCATCTATGTCTCCACACATATGCTGGCAGAATAGATAGTCTGGGAGATGTGGGACGACAGACACATCATTGTGGAGTTCATCTGAAGGCTGCTGGCCTTAATGATGACTAGTATTACTATGGCTGGATTCAGGCCAGTGAGATGAGTGTGGCCAGCTGGCACTAAGAATGGTGTTGGAAGCTGGCTTTGAGTTAGGTTCAAGCCGGAGGCTGACAGGAATTTTTCTTCTGAGGATAAAGGTAGGGTTTGATTTGGGACTGAGTCTGGCTGATGACATACAGAGAGGATGTGTTTAGAGTTTGCCACTGAGCCAGGTATAGGGTTTAGCAGTAATGGTCTTTGGTTAGGGTCAGGTGTGGGACTGTTGAGGAGGACCAGATGAATTAGGTTTGCAGTTAAGGTGGTCGATCCCAGCAGAACAAGTTTATTTATGTCAGGATCTGCAAAGGGGTTTTATCACTCAGAGATATCTGGTTGTTGCTGAACCAAGTTTTTGCCACTGAGCTTGGGTTAGGGTTAGCATTAGTCTTAGACAGACATGGTCAAGTTAAGAAGGATCAATTAAGCTAGATAGCAGTGGCAGAGCCTGACAGAATAGGTTTTAAGTATAAAGTTTAAATTTATTTTATGGCCAAGAAAGGGCTGGAGATGAGAGACAGGATTCAAATTGTGTCAGTGAACAAAGTATAAATAAGGTTGCATTTGAACTACAAGACTGATGTAATCCCCAGTTCTACCAGTAGCTCTGTAGTCCAAACCAGGTAACATGCCTCCTGCCTGGCTTCAGCCTCCTGGGATCCACTTCCAGTAAGGCAAGGACAGTTTGAGTGTTCAGCTGGAGTGAGGAATTGAGAAGGGACTAGGAGAAAGTAATTTATTTCTAGGTGTGAGTCCAAAAGGAAGTTAAGCAGTCTAGGTTCAACACTCAGGCTTGGATGAAAGCCAGGAGTTAGATCCTGGCCAGTGAGGTCTGACATTGAGGTTGTTGATGTAGAGTAGATGGTAGGGTCAGGTGAACTAGGTTTAGAGCTGATAATTGATAGGAAGGCAACAGGCTCTGCTTAAATCAGAAGCTGTAGTGATTACTTGCTTAGGGCTAACATTGGATTGGGGCTTGGTGAGATGTTGGGCAAAAAAGTCAGATGAACTAGAGGAGGTTACAATAATTCAGAGTATTTAGGACTGTAGTCTGCATCAGCAGTGTTTCAGTTTGAAGTTTGCAAAAACAGCTGTGTACAGATTTGAAGTCTAGTTGGGTAGTCAGACTTGTGATTCCTAAAAATAAGCTTGGTAATATTTGGATGCTGCTGATTTCAAGGATGTGCACTAAGAGCTGACGGGTCTGATCAGATGGCTAGAAGAAACACACCTCTAGTAAAATAAGGAGAGGGCTCCTTAGGGCGGTCATCTCCACACCTGTCTATAAACCAGAGTAACGGTGAACCAAGATGCTTTTTCTCACATTTAATTCCAACATGATGTTTAATAAATACCTTAGTAAAGAGAAAGAAAAGGCCTGCTTATGTCAGGGAAGTTGATGTTTTCAGACGTTGCACTCCCTCATGTCTTTGATCTCCTTTGATCTCCTCTGTTATCATGCAATGAACAACAACACACGTAACAGTAATGTATTTTGGGTATTTTCTTGTAACTGTTCTTTTACTGATTTTTAATTTCTTTTGTTTCTGATACACTGAGAAAGAAAAGCGTGTACCTTTATGCCAGATCAGCAGACTCTTTTCAGTTCTGAGTTCTGGGCACTGGGCTTTTCCTGTTACATTAAGTTACTTGGCAAGGCCTCGTGTGGAGATGAGTCAGCCCCTTTAAGCAGATTTCATTTGAGTAAAGTAAAGGTAAAACAAGTATAGATTAAATCTGATTACACAGCAACTGTCTTACTGACTGGTAGGTCCAGCCAAGAAACTCAGAGGTCTTGGTGCCCATGCAGCTAAATTAAATCCCCCCAGAACATTTCATCTGTACTTCAACCTTTGTCCTCCAAAACAGATGCACTGAAAGCTGTTGGGAATGATCCCAAACTGTGTCTGAATGTTGTTTTGGAGAACCTTAGTTGGTGCAGGGCAGCAGTGCCAGGAGCAGTAGTGTGGAAGATCATGTTCCAGTGCCCAGGAATGCTCTGGTCACTGGTAGATTTTACAGCCTTAGAGACTGAAAGACTCCCAAAGCCTATTTGTCTCTCAGAGTTCTGCTTTTAAGTGTTTCCCTAAGATATATTGGTATTTGCATCTTGTTAACATCTTGTGATGATATAAGAGGCATTTTCTTAGAACTTCTTGTTTAGTTTAAGTTCTGTGGGAGTGAACTTCTGTGGGAGTTTGATAACTGGCTTGGAAAAGCAGGTGAGAGGCTGAATATCACCACAGGTATGGAAAGCGTGGAGAGAGCAATATACCCAAGAATTTATACCACCAGTTTTAGTCACCTTTACATGGCAAACATTGGAGATGTGGCAGTGAGTGTCACTGAGCTCCAAGTGCTCGCCGTTTCATTGTGATTACCTATTGTAGTACATACATGTTTGTACCTGATTGTACAAGAAGTGCTGAAGAGCATCTTCACTGCAGCATCACTTCCTCCCTCCCCTTCTACCCATACAGCATAACTATGATTTATAGTGCAAGAGGTTTCTTGTGAAAGATGGGGCAAATGCATGTTGGCTCAAAATATTGAATAATAAATTGTTTTCTCCTATAATGTCTGTAGTTGAATGCTGAAAGTACAGTTTGCATATCTGTTTTTATTGTAAACCCTAGAAGACATTCGAGTTCTAGTTTCCATTGATATAAATTAATTTATAGAAAGTGAATATTAACATTTTAAAAGCCAGAATATTTATTGGTCTACATATAATAATTTTCAAATGTCTTATATCTGAAGTTTATAAAGTTGTAAATAAACTGTAATAAACTTCATTTTTGTAAAGCAAATTTTACCTGACAGCCCACAGAATGATAATTTCAGTGTGTTTAGGAAGCTGTTTTCAGCAGAGGACATTTCAAGATTTCTTGAAAGCATGTAATACTACTGAATCTTACTAAATCGGAGTAATTGAAGATTTTTTAAATTGGTTTTATTGCAAATCATCATATATATATATATTAAAAAATCTCTGTCTTGCATGTATGGACTCAGTACTTTATATTTCTCTGGAATAATAAGTTAATATATTTTTCCATATATTTTTGAGGATTTCTATGTCTATTTCACTGATCTTTTTTAAACTTCTAGTATCAAATTACATGCAATATTTTAAAATAAATTTTAAAAAATTCGTTCTTATGAGAAATGAACAACAATATTGATTTATGTAATCCTGGGTGGCCCTGTCACTGTAGATGTCTAAAAATATCCCACCTGGCCTCTGGGTGCCATTCCAGACAGGTATGGGGTTTTCTATGGTTTTGTGATATATCAGTCACTGCAATGATGGTGTAAAGCTCTGATACATCTGAGATGACACGATACACCTGTGTTTGGACAACTACTGTATTAGGGTCTCCTCTGCAAAAATGTACCCCCAAGGCAGCGAAGACTCGCGTTGCATTGGGTTTGTGATTGTTAAGCAGGTTGTCAGCAATCAAGAAAGTTTTTGCCTGACTTTCCCACTCTAGACCTTGACCTTCTTCTGTCGTTTTTGTCTGGTGTTCCTGTTCTTCCTTGTTATTAGAGCAGGCACACTTGGTGCATATGCTGGAACCCATAGAGGAGCTTTCAGAAGAGGAAAAAGGTAATGATTGATTCAGCTCAAAATACAGTGGCATGTGTTTCTTGAAATAAAAAGTATCATTTGATATCTACAGTATTTTTCATTGTATTTCAATATGTTTGTGTGCTTTGGGTGGGAACATTTTTTGTGTCAGTCTCCTGTTTGCTGTTGGTGCTTGTAAATATTACAGTCCTTATCCAAGTTCAATGTTTTTATGAAAATCTGGCTAACTTCTTTAGAGCAGGCCCATTCCATATGTCTAAAGGCACTTGAACTAAGCAGAGCAAAAACGTTTGATGGGGAATAGCCTCTCACTGGGAAATTTTTGGTGGTAACACTATTGCCATGTGCTCACTTCCTTTTTAAGCTTGGCATAAGAGGATAAAGAGTTCAGGTAAAAGGAAGTTGGTGGTGGAAGTTGAAGCTGCCAGCTTTCATAAATGTACCACGGATACTTTTCCAAGTAATCTAAGTTGCACCTGCTCATAAGCAGCCACAGCTTCAGCCAGGGTTGTGATGAAATTACATAGCCCAGCACTCGCAGCTGTTCTTCCTCATCTGAGGAGAACTTGGAGAAGGCCACATTTACAATGACTGAACAGAAAGCACTGGTTCATCCTGCATGGTATTCTTTTGAAGGCAGCTAACAGTACTTTGGGTGAAACACCAAATAGCTGAATAACATAAAAACCTATTCTGTGTGCAAAAATCAAAATCAATCTTGAACCTTACAGCCAGTGAGCTTAAATTTTGAAGGAACAATGCTGTTTTGAAAACAAGATTGTTGTTTGAATAGATCTGTGCATAGAGAGGTTTCCCCAGGGAAAATCCAGTGACTCTGAACAACCTGAAATAAAGACTACTTACATTTTTGCCGTTCTTTCTGCTATTTCTCTTGCTTGCCATCTTCTCTCTTGATGGATTGTCTTTGATTCTTCTGCTGTGCCTAAAGGCATGGCCTGCAGTGCAGGAAAGAGAAAGAAAGAATGCAGTCTGAAAAGACAGACCAGGATTTTTTTGGTTTTGATGACAGTCATTTGTAAGGGGGAGTGTGAAAACTCTTGACTCAGAACATTATTTTCTAGGATTATGTTGGAGCTGAGACATGGACCAGACTTAAGGTCCCTTGTCTTCAAAGTTGTTGAATCTAGTATTTAGGTGTTCAAAAACGAATAAGAACAGTTCCTTAAGTAATTTCTCTGGCAAAGAAGATTTGGCTTGAGTTAATTAGCAAGAATTAATATTGTCATTAATTAGGATAATGCTGGATAGTCTTGTTACCCATATTAGTATGTAGTAATTAGGAATTTAAAAATTATTTTAAATGTATCTATTTTATTTTAAGGATTAACATCTGAAAGGGACAGGATTTTCAAAAGGCTCCTAGGAGCCTTCCAGTTTAAAATGTCTCATGTATGGCTTTCTGGGAGGATTTTGTACTGCTTAATGCGTCTTGTCCTGACGGGATAGTCTGATAGCCCTGTGTTTCCTCAAGACCAGTGCTTAGCCTCTTCTGGGACTCAGCTCTCCAGACAAATCACTTTTAATCCCATCTCTATCAGGGACTGTGTTGTCCACACAGTTCCCAACCAGATGAGATTTCAGCTTGATTATGTCCTCTTTGACACAGATCTATTAGTATGGTAACTGACCTCTCTTTTCATAACGTACAGTTCTTTCCAGGGTCCATCAGAAGCCAGTTCCTCAAAACTGCCAAAATATCATTTGTGTATCTTGAGACTTTTTTGTGTCTTCTTCAGGGTGCTTATCTTTCCCTTAAAAAAAAAAAAAAGAAAAGTAAATGGAACTGCTTTTTAAGCTCTCATTGTTTAAAAATAGGACAAGTGGCACATTTTTTCTGAAATAAAACATTTGAAAGTCACAATATGGAATTACTCCTTCATTTATGTCCTTGTCTGTTGGCTGGCAGATCACTCTGCTACCCTGTAAGGTAAAGAGACTGGAAAGAGACAAACTCCTGTCCAAGATTTACCCTTTATATCAGGGGAAATGGGAGTGTGGTTTACGGCATGCTTTCGTGGGGTGTTTATACCCTTTGTCAGACAGCAGCAGCCATCATGGTTCCACAGATGATTGTTTCATTTATTTAAGTGGCATTCAGTAAAATTTTGTTTTGCCAGAGACACTTTTATAGACAGGTTTCAAATGGGTGTGTTTTGCTTCTTTACTCCCCTGTGTGACCCTATAATACTTTGGCCTAAATTAAATGTCAGTCTTTAATTTAGGTGGAAGAATTTGTCTATATGATTCTTTATTTGTTGCACAAGAGCTCATGTCATTATTGACACTTAAAGCAAGGGGAAGACAGAGAAACTTTGTCTGCTTTTAAGTATGTATGATGTCAGAGACTTGCTTGGAAGAAAACACGACACTGAACTTGGTCCTCGATTATTATCCATCATGTATTTTCTGTGAAAAGGTCTGCCCCAGACTAAGGTTTTGTCTTTACCAAGAGTTTTAAAAGTGTTACAACCTTAAAAATACTTGATTTCAGTAGGTGATTTTTATCAGAGAACATAATGTTGCTCGAAGCTTTTCTTGAGAAAAAGTTTGTTGTATTCCTCTTCTTATTCCTGGTAGCTTTTATTTGAAATACCACTTTTAGAGAACTTAATTATTGGACGACAGTCTTTATCAGAAGTTTCCAAGTACAGTGCTAAAAATAAAGATCTGTGTTGCTAAATATTCAGGTATATATCTTTACAATGATTCTGTAAGAAGAACAATAAAAGATACTGGTAATGGTGAGAACAAGGTGTTGAGGTATAGATGGTGAGTGAGCTGACTTTTGGAAGCTAGCCCAAGATATTAAAAATAATACAACTCCATGAAGATAAAAAGTGCACATATGGTGTTTCTAAAGAGTGCATGCTTCAGTGCAGTTTTTAATTGTGTCACGTACTGTGGATTTTTCAAACGTCTCTTAAACGTCTCTTCCATTCTTGTTTCAGAAACTGAGAAAAGTGATTGTAAACCACGTAGAAGTAACTACTATTTGATAAATGCTCTGAAGACTGATCCTTCTTTAACTAAAGAATTACGAGTTGTTTTGGAGCAAGCCCTGGAGGAGAAGCTGGAATCCTTGGGAATTAAAGCAGTAAGATCATTTTGAATTATTTAAAAGAAGGGTAATCTTTGTCCCACTTTTTTTTTCCTATTCTCTTTTACTCTTGTATCACAGTCCTCAACCTATAAAATCCAAAGCTAAATTTCCATGTTTTATATAAGTGTAATTCCTTAACCACTAACCTGAGAGGATGGCCATCAAATTACAACTGCGGAGGATATGGCTGCACTTGCGAGCAGCGTTAACAACTTCTGTGATTTCTCTACAAGCTTTGTCATATCTGAAGTGTAATAGAGTGTATATGGTTGTAGAACATAAATCCCAGAAATAATAGCCCCTGTGTTTACAGTACGATTTGTTTCCTTAGGGTGTTCGCGGCATACCAAATGATCGCTTAAATAAAGTGTTGCGTGCTATTGAGTATGCTAGAGAATGCAAAGAGAAGCAACAGCCTGCCATGCACCGAATTCGAGAGCATCTTGAGCGTCAAGTTAGCTTTAGGGTTGAAGAGAAATCATCATCTTCTAACAGACCTGTTTTGTGTCTTCAGTCTCCTTGGGAAGGTTACAATGTTTTTTTGGTTTTATTCATTATCTTACATTTTAGAACTGCTATTTAAGCTTTTATTTAGCAACATTTGTGTATAGCTGTTTTCCTGTTTTTTCATATAAATATTCTATATAGTTATGACCAACTAAACTGTTTTCTTTAAAGGGTTCTTGACATTGTGTTTAACTGCAAATACCTTGGCTCCTGTGTTGGAAGGTGGTGTGTTAAGAGTGTAGCATTTTGGCAGAAAATAAGCCCCCTTGATTTCCAGCTAGTCCTCAGAGATCAGAAGGACTAGGTATGTCTGGGCTTAATTTCTGATTATAGCCAATTCAGCACTTTAGGTCTGGCTGTGTTCCCAGATGCACCAATAGTGTGGTGCACTGTAAGTCACACACTGTAAGTCTGGTCTCATTTTGCAATCACAGATTCCCCAACTGTGACACCTTAGCATCAATCCCTCTGCCACCTGGCTGATTGTGGCACTAAGGGTCGTCCAGCTCGGCACACCATCATGTCCACAGTAATCCCTTAGCCACACATCTCATGGCATATCTCATGCAAGTCCCTTCATCATATATCTCATGGCTGTAGGGCTCATTCCTACATTATCCACGGGTTGACTACACTCACGCCTTCAATTTGGTGCCCCTGTCACACCTGTATATAATTGATTTTTGGGGTGTCTCTGTAGGGCAATTGCTTGTACCTCTCCCCCCACACCTTTCATTACACCACACCCAGACCTTAGGTGTTTCAGATGGATATTAGCCAGATTTTTACATACATGAATATTGTTAAAGCAAAACATATTAGAGTCAGTATTAATAACAAAAGGATGAAGGAGCCTATTGAAAATTCCCGTAGCGGTGCATGACCATCTGAAAAGGGGGTCTCCCCACTGGTGCTATTCATCTTCACACATTCCAAGACACTGTGTATTTCTTCTGCATTATGATGGGTAGAGATCAGTCTTTCAGCTGTTTTCTCAGGTTCATGTTAACAGTCATTGTAAATCATGTCGTAACAATCTCTTCACTATGGTAATGTTCATTCCAATAGGTACAGGCAACAAATCTTAAATTAGTGTGTAGTTTGGTTGTAACAGTTGGTAAGACATTACAGGAGCTGAATAATTAAAGTCAAATCCTGTAATTCTAACAGAATTGCAAAGACAAATATTTGAACAATTACATGCATCTACAGTAATGTTATCTACAAATACACAATCACAAAGCATTCTTATACATATCCTCTTCCAATATATACAACTATTGTCTTGGAAATATCATTGGGATATATCTCAAAATGACAGACATTCTGCTCTGTGTCAAGACAATGTCTTGGGCTTTGATGGTGTTACTTTCACAACAACTCAAATGTTATTTCCATACAACTCACGCATTGACATCAGTGGTTTGCCATTTATTTCTGATCTCTCAGGCCCCTACTCTGTGTTCCGATGCATAGACTATAGTGCTGTTGTGATTTAAGCCTAATACAATGATTTCATATATAGTATATACTGAAGCATCATCTATTGTTAAGACAAAAGCTGTGGCTGTCTTCTTAACGAGATCATAAGTAAAATTGATTAGATGCCACTAGAATTGAAATTCCCTTTCAAATTCAGTGACTTTATTTCAGGTTACCTTTCTCATTTCAGTGGGCAAAGTGCCCTCATCTC
Organism: Manacus candei; assembly: GCF_025592945.1. Taxonomy (NCBI): domain Eukaryota; kingdom Metazoa; phylum Chordata; class Aves; order Passeriformes; family Pipridae; genus Manacus; species Manacus candei. The sequence continues at coordinate 4,213,107 of NW_026138062.1, forward strand.
CTTCCCTTATATTTGCTGCCACAGTAAATTTCACCAGTTAGAAGCATGTGTGGTGCAGAATGTACTATAGTTACCATATTGATTAGCATAGATAAAAGAAGTGAGGGTCTCCACCCTGCAGGTCAAGCTTGCTGATGTGTGAACCAGATTTGGTTCATGATGGTAATAATTGCTCCTACAAGAAGGATAAGCAGTCCTTAGATGTGATGTTCAGTGAAGGTGTGCTGACATCATTCCTGGCATCATTCCTGGAAAGGGAAAACAATACAAGTCTCATCGCAGTTTGTCCGGACGTGTTACCCATGAGTGACTCGACTTATTTAACTGCTTGAACTAATAAGTCCATTTTCAAACTCAGAATATCTCTCTTCTGTCTCTTTAAATGTAGTCAAGCTGAATCTCTTCGGTTCATTAGGACCAGTTTGAAACAGGTTGCAGTAAGTACCATGTTCTCAACAGAACCCTATTCTGCTATAGTAGGGTCACCGGGGTGTGTAGGACTGAGCTGTTGGAACAGCTTCGTGTGTTGCTCAGTCCACTCCCATGATTCTCCCTTTTTGAACAAATTGTATAAGGGATGGGCAATAATAGAAAAAACAGGGATATGTTTGCACCAATATCCTAAAGTTCCCATTAACTACTGTAATTCTTTCACACTAGACAGATTCTGCCCATGGTCTATTTTTGTTCCAGAGTGTCAGAAGCAGTTCCTTTAACTCACCAGACTCTGAGGAACTTAACCTCCTTCAGGCCATTGACATTTGGATATAGGAATGTTTAAGCCTAAGGCTGTTAACCCATTCCTCACATTTTCTGGTGCATACATAACCTCTGTGGGGTCCTCAGCACCTGTTACTGCATCATCTTGTTGCAAAAGTGTAACTATAGGCCCGAGGCTGAGTGCAGGAACAATCTGTTAAGTATAGGTCTGGTCACATTCAAAAGAGCCATTTGAGTTCACGAATAGAACAGTTTATTAAATGCAACATATGCAGTTCCTTCGGATGGCCAGTGATATATATACATTAACTGCAGAGTTGCTGTTTATAGCACTGACAATACACTTGCAGTCACAAGCTTAATTTCCTGGGTCAAAACACCTGGTGCATGTGATTCTTACCAAGAGGCATCTGATCTCTGAGGACCAGCTGGAAAGCAAAGGGGTTTATTTTCTGCCAAATTGCTGCACTCTTTAACTCAGCACATGGTAGCTCAGGACTGCTTTGAAGAAAAGAATTACTATTTTCTTTTTATTTTTGTAAAACTGTAGTCTGCAGCAGACATCTTTAATTGTGGAAATTAAATATAAAAGATACTGGACATTGTTTCTAAGAATGAGATAGATAATTTTCCTTGTAGATAAACAGAAATTCAGTCAATTGGGAACTTCCTTACCTGCCACACCACAAAAAACAGTAAAACGGTCTTCACCAGCTGTCCGCACACCTGGGCAAAGAACGGTCATCACTGACTACACGTCTACACCAAAGTAAGAGATGCCATTCTAAGAGTACTCAGGTCCTGTTACCTTAGGTAACAGTCCTATAGGTTTGGGGGTTTGTGGCTGGTGCGAACATTTCCCCAGCTGCAAGAATTGGGCAAAGAGTTCAGATAACTTCTGTATAAACTTTATGCTTGCTTAGTTGACTGTCAGTCTTGAAATAACTTGTCTTGTTACTTTTAGATCCAGGAAGATTCTTGGAAGTGGAGTTTCCACAAAGACACCTAGCATCACGTATGTTTTGTTCCCTTGTTTTTTTGAAGAAGACTTTTTTGGTGACTGAATTTTGCCACACAAAAGTTAATATTAAGCTAAAATCATAAACACTTTCTGGGCTGCATATTTCATATTTTGGTTTAAAGTATTACTCCATTTGAGTGTTTTATTATAATCCCTGAAAGGTAGCATGTTTTTCTTTCAGCAGCTGTAGTCTTTGTTGTGATCCAGAGAAAGAGACACTCAGTAAGATCAATAAAAACTTCCTTTGGTTTCTTTCTTAGTTGCTTTTTCGACCCAGTTAAAGGCATTTAGAGGCTTTGTTAGCCTAATTTTTTCAGTTTATTGATGTTTTCATACTACAACCAAAATTAAACACAATATTCTGTATTCCTTTCACATCGGATACATTACTTTGCAATTTCCTGCACTGAAAAATTCCTATCTTATTTTCATCTAACTGATGTCAGAACAGATTTTCTGTGGTGCAGATTCCTTGACCCTGAAATTTGCTTTACTTGCTGATCCGTGAAGGCCTATTTGTGTTTGCCTGGCAAGATTTCTTATATATACTGGTCTCTTGTTTTGTAAAGATGGTTGCATAAATGGAAAGAGTCATGTCTGTATAAGAGATGGTTTTGTGATAGCTTCCTGAATTTACTTAGCAGTGTGATTTCTTTTAAATAGGGTGGGGTTTTTTATAGTTAGAATTTAGGGGAGATTCTTGGTTTTTTCACATTAAAAATAATGCACATGTTATTGGAAAGGAAAATACAAGGAAGGTAAATACGTATGTAGTGATGCAGTCACTGAAACCTATTAAGTCCTCATGTTGCATGTGTTTTTGCTTAGAACACCCCCATTCAGTTCAGAGGAAGAAGCCGATGAAGATGACATTAAACAGTCTTACGTATCACCAAAAATGTTGCAAAAGCAGTCCAAGCCAACAAGCAGCAAAGGCCATGCTTTTCAGAAGGTTTCTGGCAAAAATGATATGGATGGGATGGAGAAAAATGAAACTGAAGAAACTGGAACACCTTCCAAAACTTTAAAAGGTTTTTCACTACTTTTGTGTATGGATATTGTAACAGCTGTGCATGATTTTGCATTTCATGATAATATTTCTGTATTAGAAAACATAATGAAGGCAGACTATCTAGTCTTGAGTGTATGTATATATAGGTGTACACTTCATGTTTTTGCTAATGCGTTTCTATTAATGTAGGACTATGCTCTCCTATATAAATGCAGAAAAAGAGACAATCCCTGTCTCAGAGTGACTTCTTTTGCTTATTTTTACTTTGTGGAAGATTTCCAGAGGGTGTACAGTAAAGTCCTTTCCTTGTGAATGGAAACCATCTATATAATTTTTTCTGAACTTTAGAAACAGTTATCCAAAAACTGACCAAACAAGTTGGAGAGAGTCTTTCTAACCATGGAAATAAAAACAAACCAGCTGGAGGAATTAATGTTGCACAGGCATTTATTAAGAAAGAAGAAGTGAAAGAACCAAAGGTATCACCTTTAATATTAATTATTATTACATTAAGTAATTGAACTATGTATGTATATGTTACTCTTTTTTTTCATGCTGAAATCATCTTGATGCAGCAAAGAACTTAATTCTCAGAGACAGTTTTGGAATTACAGCTAAGTAGTCTTTTTGGGTACATCTGCACTGGTATATAGTAAAGTGCTAGCAAGGGATCTGTGGCAAGTGACTTCATCCACACTACTTATTTAGCTTATACCATGACTGGTTTGGATTACTACAACTAGCCTAAAGTTTGGGTGCAATTGGTATCACTCATCTTCTACTCTAACAGCACAGAGAGACCTTCTTTACTTGCTTTCCTAGTATGTTGTTTTGATGGATGTTACATTTTTTAAAGATCTGTCAACAGTGGCCAACTGTGTAAGGAATTTGGGCCTCAAGAGCAAAATAAGCCTTAAAATCTATGTTTTAAAGATGTTGTAGTTTTCCTTGATAAGCTCTCTTCCCACATCTATCAATCCCCTGAATCTCAAGGTAAGGACTCCAGGAATGAAGTCCCTCCCATTGTGATAGAAAATAGGTTTGAGACCACCAGAGGAGACTGAACTTATATAAATCCATGGGACCTGATGAGATGCTTCCCAGGGTCCTAAGGAAATTGGCTGATGTAGTCACCAGGCCACTCTCTATGATAATTGAAAAGTCATGGCAGTTGGGTGAAGTCCCTGACAGAAAAAAGGAAAATGTCAGACCCATTTTTAAAAAGAGCAAAAAGGAGGACCCTGGGAACTATTGACCAGTCAGATTCATTTCTGTGCTCAGAAAGATCACAGAACAGATCCTTCTGGACAGAAAATTACACTGTAATGAAAAAAGGGTAGGTTTAGATTAGGTTTTAGGAAGAAATTCTTTACTTTGAGGGTGATGAAACACTGGAACAAGTTCCCCAGAGAAGCTGTGGATGCCCCATCCCCGGAAGTGTTCAAGAGCAGGTTGGATGGGGCTTTGAGCAATCTGGTCTAGTGGAAGGTGTCCCTGCCCATCATTCGACTTGGTGATCTTTGAGGTCCCTTCCAACCCAAATCATTCCATGATTTTATGAAAAATATTTTTGCTGTAATACATTTAAAATACATTGTGTCCCTGATGTATTAACACAGTGGTGTGTTTTCCTGTATGGACATGATGAGTTCAAAATGAGTTTATGGACCTAGAGCAGGCATTGCTACTTTGTTTCTGGAATCTTTACAGAAGAACACACCATCTTGTATTCATAATTATATATGAATGGGCATATATTCATGTCCATATTGATATGTTTAAATGTAATGTATAGTTCAAGTCAATTCTTTAAATCTTAGCTGGGGTTTTCAAAGAGACATAAGCAGAAGAAGCCATTGGAATGATGTTCTCTCTGAAAATCCAGAATGCTTTATTAGCTTCAGTACTAATAGCTCAAATGCTTACAGCTGCTAATGGTCGTTCTCAAAACCCACAATACAATAAAACCTTTGCAAGGCATCCCATTATCTTATGTTTTATAAAGGTCATGTTTCACAGAAGTTACTTCAGAAACATTGTAGAGAAAATTAATTTTGTGCTTACACAAAGCCGTATTACCTGAGTTCACCTGTACCAGACATCATATGGATTATGGTATTTCTATGGAATAATTCCTTGAGTTAATAAAACTACTTAGCAGTTTTGATTGGTGCTGTATTTACACTCAATCAAAACTGAATTCTGTTTGAAATTGACATTTTTCTCTGGGTTTTGTACTTTGTGAATGTTTGAGGAAACTTTGTTCAGCTTTTTTCAATATGTGTGACTCTGACTTTCCCATTACCACACCCTCCAAATGCAGATTATTTGAAATAGCACAATGTTGAATCCTGGTATGTTAATAATACAGCACACTGAACAGATCTGTCAGTTTTTGAAAAACAGTTTGCAATGTTAAAATGGAAATATGTTGCAAGATAAAGCATTACTGCAGTCTCTTCCCTTCTTTCGAGACATACGACACGTTCATATTTGTTGATTTTTCTCTAGCATGTACATACCTTACATTGTTTTCTAATAGCATCTGAACCTTCCTTCTGTGCAATAGAAGCACCTTCTGTATCCTTTCTATAACACTGGGAGATTCCAGTGAACTAGTTTTAGCTTTGTGAGAAACCATTATTCACTTTCCACAGTTAAGCTCTCTAATAATGGCTCAAATCCATTGAACTACATCTGATTGACAGATAGGGAAATGCTGTAGCTCTTCTTTCTAAATCTGAATGAAGATACTTAGTTCTCAGGCATATGAGGTAAGAAGGACCATGGACTCAATGCCTTCAAGTTCATCTGTTTGACTGACTCTCATTTTGTGAACTCATTATGCAAATCCACCACTTAATTAAAATATGCTTGTACATGCTGACAGTGAGTCTTCAGAGAAATGTATATTTTACATTTGAGGATTGTGTGTTTTTTTAATTTTCATTATTTAATTTTTTCTTTAAATAAATTGGTTTCAAATTGAAACAGCCTTTTTTGCAATATTTTTTCCTGGCATGACTACAGAATGCTTATAAAATGCCACCTTGCATGGTAACATGTCATATCTTTATTATCCTATAAGTAATATACATTCTAATGCTTAAAGGACTTTCATCCCATTGGAATAGCTAATATTCCAGAAAAGATAATCCTTTTTCAAGTTACACATGTAATACCTGAAAACAGAGGTTTCTGCCAGCTATAAAACTGGAAGAACTTTTAATGTTGCAGTTCCTGACTTCAAAAAAAAACAAACCAGTTTTAACTTTGGAACTGTAACAGTGAATTAGTATCATTTAGGTAATTGAATCAATGTGGATTTTAAAACTGTTGTGATAGATGTCATAAAGGCCATGTGCCAGTACATTTTCTTTGGCATTTTCACCTTGTTGAGTTTATGGAAGATCTCAGGACAAGTTGAACAGACAGAGGAAAAAGGCATGTTTTTTCTTTTTCCTGTTAGTTCACAGAAGCTGATGAAGATGATTGGGATATATCATCGATAGAGGAAGACATTTTATTGATGAAAGATGATAGAGGTCAGAAGGCACTGACAGTTCAGAAAAATGAGTCCAATGCTGCATCAGTGGTACATGCATGGGGTCTTCCGAAGAAAAGTGTACCAAAGGAGGAAGGTAACGTATTCATACTAAGCCTTAAGTGACTGACACACCTATAGGAGAATTTAAGTACAGTGTATTACACGTTGTAATTCAGTAGATGGTGTTTTGTAAGAAATGAACAAGTAAGAAAAACTGTGTGCTTGGTTTTATGACATCTAAATGTCATATATTTATGATACTTAGTTATATGTAAACCACACACACATGAATATACAGAGATGCCAAGAAATTTGAATTTGAGATTTTAAAGCATATAGTATTATCAGACTTCAACCTTATATCAAAAAGTAATAATCCAGGATTTTTTTGTTCTTCACAAATTTAAGGGAGGAGGGCAACTTTCTTATTTTGTCTTGAGAATAATAATAACAAAATTTCAGGTTTGTTCAAGATGTCTAAGTGACCTACCAGGCTGAGATTAATATTTAAACTACTGCTATAGTAAAAGCCTGAATCTTACAAAGAACTTATATAGTAGTTTCTAACTCTAACATTTCAACATATGTAAAGCAGTGTCAGTTACATAAAGAGACTCAGGGTTATTTTTGAAGGGAAAGTAATGTTGACACTACCTGCTTTTACTGTGCATTGTATTCTTTGACTGAAACACCCTTCATTTTATCAACATTTGTCATTTCCTCACTGGTTGAAATTTGGGACTTCCTGAAGTCCATGGGTGTTTGCTCACATAGCATGTCATTTTATCTCTCAGATGAATACAAAGTAAAAATACCCGCAAAAGAGTATTAATAATTATTAATTTTTAAAATTAATAATTGTTAATTTTTTTATCTGTTTGTTTTAACAGGCCTTCATGAAGCTGATAATACAAGCACGTTAAAAAGCAGCTTAGTGACTGTAACAGACTGGAGTGATTCTTCAGATATATAAGTGTTCCATTCCTGATGGGAGGCCCTACTTTTGGGTTCTGCTGGGGTTGAAAATGCAGTTGAAATCATCAAGTGTTTCCTATTAATTTCTCTCATGGGTCATGTAATAACAAGGAATACTGTTTACAGAGCTCTCCTGTCTTTCAGTCTGAATCTGAAAAAGAATACTGAAATATACTGGCCATGTCTATTTGGAAATTGAGAGTAATTCTTCTTTCTCATTGTGGTGGTTCAACCCCAGCCAGCGGCCAAGCTCCAGCAGCCACTCACTCGCTCTCCCACCAGTGGGATCAGGGAGAGAGCTGGAAGAGTAAAACTGAGAGAACTCATGGGTTGAGATAAAGACAGTTTAACAGGAAAAGCAAAATCTATGCACACAAGCAAAGCAAAACAAGGAATTAATTCACGTCTTCCCATGGACAGGCACGTGTTCAGCCATCTCTAGGAGGGCAGGGCCCCATCACACATAGTGGTGACTTGGGAACACAAACGCCATCACTCCAAATGTCCTCCCTCTTCCTCCTCCTTCCCCCCACTTTATATACTGAATGTGATGTCATATGGTATGGAATATTCCTTTGGTCAGTTGGGGTCACCTGTCCCAGCCATGTTTCCTCCCAACCTCCCATGCACCCCCAACTTCCTTGCCAGTGTGGCAATATGAGAAACAGAAAAGGCCTTGGCTCTGTGTGAGCTCTGCTTGGCAATAACAAAAACATCTCTCTATTATCAACACTGTGTCCAGCACAAATCCAAGACAAAGTCCTATACTAGCCACAGTGAGGAAAATTAACTCTACCCAAGCCAAAACCAGCACACTCATGAATTCAGTGGTGGAAGTCTCTTTCATTTCACTGAGGTGAAGATTTTGCCTCTAATGTTTACATTAAAGATTGAAACTTGTCTTGCTAGAAAGCCTGTTAGCCAATGAACAGAATATACTGCAGAATGTTACTTTATACATTTTTAATGCATATTTTCATGTATTTTATCATAAACTTTATATAAAATTGTGAACATTTTAAAGAAAATGTGTCCATGTATTAAACATTTAAGTTTCTACCATGGTTTACAATAAACACCAAATGAAAAGAAAAAAGCCTCAGCTATAAAGCTAATTATTATTAAATGCCTTCTATTTGGGAAGGTGGTTTACTTGGGGTTTTTTGTATTGAAGTTGAGTCTTTGTGAACATAAAAGCACAGAAATTGGAAAAAAAATTAAAATGTCAAGTTGCAGTGAGAAAATCACTGACCTGCCATTGCAGAAGTACTTTGGTATTTCTGTTTTGTCCATACTGGCTGCCTTCTTAAAAAAACACAGTAGTGTTTCAACTTAAACAAAGTACAAAAATAAAGTAAAAAGAATCTTGAATGACTTTGCCGTTCTGGTGTAATTTAGATGGTGTCTAAAAAAATACAAAACCTTTACTGTCATAGTGTCATTATTAATTACAACTGTTCATTTTTTTATATTTACACTGTTGTCCCAAAATAACCAATTTTTATTGAAACTCCAAAGGTCCATCTGTTCAAACCTCGTAGCAAACCTGAGTTTGGGTCTGATTTTAGGGATTGAGTCTAGAAAGCATTCTGTGGTTAATCTCTCTTTTCATTTATTGACTTGTGCAAATATTCCTTCAAAAGTCATCACATTTCTGTGGTCAGACAAAAAAAAACACTAGCTGAATTTTTGAACTGTTGTAACTCAGTCGGGATTATCTAAAATTGTGCTGTTTAGTATTGCCTGCTTTTATTTGGTCATGCCTTCAGGCATGCCACTGGCAGAGCAGACAGCTGGCATTGCTTGGGGTTTTCCTTCTCTTTTGTAACCCAGTGGCTTCAAGCCACTCTAGAGCCAAAGGTGTCAAGCAGGAGGGAATGAAGACAACCCCCTGGAAGTGTCTTGTCACGAGCAGGGCTGAGTGCTGAAGCAGGGCAGGAGTCCAGTGGTACAAAGCAAATGCAGAACAAAGGAGCTGTCCCTGAGCCTTGCTGTGCCCTCCTCCCCGCCCCCCCTCCACTCCCCACAGGCTGCAGCCTCACCCAACCTCTGCTCTCCTGCCACACACACAGAAGGCTGGTGGTCACACGTGGGCAAGTTCTGCATAGGCCGGGCAAGACCCTCACCAGCAATGGGTTTTGTTAACAACTGGCCCAGACTACTATCAGTACCTACTCCGGCTTACCCAAATCCCACACTAATTTGCAACCCATTCCTTCTTATTCCTGTGGCCAAGCTGCACGCTCTTCCACCCTGTGAATACAGAGATGAACTTTCCCACTCCCACCTGTCTTGGTGCTGCAGTTACAATGCACTCTGCAATTCTGTCACCACTAAGTGGTGAAATATTCTGCCTATTAACCAGTACAGATGTACAGATTAGGGTTGTTTTGTCCAGCACTGAACCCAAGTCAGAGATTATTGCAATATCTCAATACGATATGTGTGATGCCATTCCCATAGGCAACTGACATGACAAGCTGAATTAGTAAATACCTCATTTTTTTTTTTTTCAAGAATGCAACATCAGCTCGTGATTTCCAGGTATAAACTTTACAATACCAACATCAATCTTAAAATATTACATAATAAAATTTACATCAGTATGTAAAAAGCTGCAAGTTAATATTTTTAAAAGTCATTGTCTTAGTGGTAAGTACATTGAAGTTGGGAATGGGGGGGAATCACTCTGAATGAAACGTACAAAATCATTTTTAAAATGCTTTGAGTCTTCCAACAGTGCAACTAAACATAAGCGTTCTTGTCAAAGTGCTTTGGTGGGGTTTTGTCTGGGACACTGTTGTGGACCTTTGTACGAGAAGATATCACAGATGTGGCTCCATTATACACATATCCTCTCCTGAAAAGAAAATACAAGTATTTACAGCTCATCCCACAGACAGGTAAGGTCTTTGCATCCAGGCATTATAGTAATAAAGCTAGAAGAAATGTAGAGGAAACTACCTACAAATTTCAGGGGAGGGGGCACATTCCTTCTCTGTGTGGTTCCATTCTAGTTTGACATTGCAATTCACTTTTATATAAACACATATCCCTTGTTTGCAGCTACGTAAATTAGGGCAGAATCGTGAAATACTTGGGCTGTGGCAGATCCTAGGTGAACAGTTCCTCCCTCCAGCTGTGCCTCTTCATTATTACTCCTTTTCTGCTGCTGGAGGTCCCACTGCCACCACTGCTGTCCTTCACCTCTTTCGCTTTTGATCTGATGATTTGGGATTAAAGAAACTTGTCTATTCACACCTGTAAAGTGACCAAACCACTTTTCCTACATCAGTGAATGCACTGTTTTCCAGCAGTAGTAAATTTATGCAGAATATATAACATGAGTATTTGCTCTGAGTCAATAGCTTTTCTTAATTAAATTATCCTTCAATCCCCTTATTTTCTTTTATCCACACAATCTCTTTCTGAATCTCACTATAAAATGTTTTGGAACAGTAATCAAACCGCATACATACAGGGGGTACAAATGCACTGGTATTGATTTCTTTCAGTATGTACAACTTGTGTTTTACCTTGGAGAATTACTGTTTTCAGCTATTGAGAAGCAGAATATACTGCCACCAATTATGCAGAGTGAAGCTCCAGCCCATCCAATGAACAAAGCTGCTCCTAATTCATACCTACAGGAAGTCAATAAATGTGTTTAACAAAAGAGAGCATGGATTTAACAGATTTTTTTCAGGATAACTGAAATTTATATTTTTCTTCAATAACTTTCCATTGACACATACATTATTCATCACAAAATCAGCAGCTCTGCCATTCCCCCACGTTCTTTTCATTATTTCCCTCTGACTCGGGAGGCAAACTCTGTCCCTGCAGTACACTTGAGCAATGCTTATCTCCCTGTACAGCCAGCTGGGGAGCCTGGCCTTTCTGCATCTCCTCCTGGATTGCTTTGCTGTGGGGTTTCATCATTCTTTGGCCTGTTTACAGCAGCTCCTGTCCCCTTGGAGCATTTGGTTCCTGTTGGGTCCCAAACTGGCTTCTGCTGAGTCAGAGACTAGAACTTCTGCCTACAGCTCTCCCTAAGTTTCCCCTCTGTCTCTCAGGATCTCTCTGTCTCCCTCCCTCCCTATCCCTCCTGCTTAAAACACGAAGGGAGTTGTACATATATATTATATGCATATGCAATTACATCTATATATCTGCAATATGTGCATATACGTATGCAGATGTAAGCATATGATAACATGAGCATATGCATACGTAGGTGCATGTTCCAGAAACCTTCTGCTTCTCTCATCACTGTGGCTGGATTCTGTCTGGAAGATACTGCTTCCCCCCAAACCCATGGACAGAGCTCCAGGTGACCAGCAATGGTCCCCTCTGCTGCCCAGCCCAGCCACAACCTGTTTGAGGCCAGAAACTGCTTAGTTTGACTCCAAAAGGAGATGGTGGTGCTTTAGGAGTCCACGTTTCTAAAACAACAGTAGTAAATGAAGGAAAAGAAGGACATGGGGACAAGATTCTTGTCTTCCCCCTCAGCCCTGGAGCTTCAAGACGAGCAGCAACCCATGGCTGCCACCTCGTTTTCTCCATTCTCCAGTTCTTTGCCTGAGGTACCACTCTTTAAAACACTTTTAGGATGACCTGCATTAGGCTGCAGGCCCAACAGTCTTCAGAGCCTCCTATTCCTCACTATTAGAACAGACTGTGTGTCTCTTGCTCCCTTCTCTGCTCCCGTTGCCCCTTGAGGAGACCTTTATCTCCTCCTGATTCCTGGGATCCCGCACTGAAAACACAGGCCCTGTTCCCCATCGAGCCGTGGTTATTGGCCAGGTGCTTGTGCTGTTCAGGCCTTTGTTACTAAATTTTTTTTATTTATTGAGCTGTGGTGAGGCAGACGAATAAAAGCTTCTGCTTGACAGTCTACTGTACATCTGAAAGACTTTTCAGCTAGTTCTGAACTAGTGCACGGACCCTAATTTTACATTACTGGAATATTTAACTGAAAATACCTGTCAGTTGTCCTACAAAACTTCTATCTTTACAAAGATGGCACTGAAGAAACACTCAAAAATTGCCTGTGAGAAACAAAAAAATCACTTTTTGGTGTTTTCTCGAGAGTCTAACCAGAGGTAAAGCACACACTTTTTTAACAACAACAACAAAATACTCACACAAGGACAAAAAGCTACACTTAGGATATCTGTGCTAGATGCCCTGGATACCCAGGTTTGAGTAACTTCTGATTCAGGAGCTTAGTGCCAAAAAGCAATAGAGACTCTGGAGCTCAGACATAGAACACTTCATGAGGGCTTGCACCCTTCATGGCCCCACTAGTGCTTTAGCTTTTAGGCTCCTTTTTCATTTTCCGTTTACATCATCGAAGTAGAGCTTTATTTATCATCCTTTGTAAAAAAAAGTATCAGATTCCCCCAAATGTTCTCCATACCCAATGTTGGGGATTAAATTAAGTTTAATTTATAAAATATTAGAAATAACTTGTGCAGGTTTAAGTTTAATTGTAATTTGTGTACAGCTTAGCATAAGTGGGCCCTGCTCAAAACTCAATATAGATGAATTTTAAATGAACTCTGTTTGTTAGCAGGAAAGGCCAAGCAGGGGAGTAAACAGAGAAAGTGTGGTTATCTTCAGATAAGGCTTAAGACCCTGGAAGGCCCCAAGGCTGGCCCAAGCTGGAAGAACAATTAATGGCCTGTCCACATGGACAGGGAGAAAGAATCCAATGAGGCGTTAGAAGACTTCAGACCATAAATTGCCATTGGACCATGAGGTGTATGCAGCACATGAAGAGTAAGTGAAATCAGGTGCATAGACTGTGAGGGGATAAAGGTCCAGGGATTACTTTGTCTGGGGTCCCTCTGTGGAGACACCCAGCTCAAGGTGCAATAAACTGACTCTGCCTCAGAACCCAGGGTCAGAAACTTTCCTTAACACCAGTGTGGGGCTTAGGCACCCAACCCCCAAATTAAGCTGCTGGAAACCATAGCTCAGCTGACTTTCATCCTGGAAAACTCTGCACCTAGTCCTGTTTGACTTCAAAGTCTGCCAAACCTGCAAAGATTTAATTCTATCTATGCTCACATTTTCAACCACGTGCTACATTTTTCACATGACTCAAGGAGATTTCTGTCTGTTCAAGGACTGGGGATTCTCTTATTAGAAGCAGAGATCTACATTAGAACTTATCACCTAGGATCCCATTATAATCAACATGCAAGAAATACATACAAAGTACAGTTCTAAAACACCCTCGAGGCACCTCTTTTATCAAGCTGCAATGGCAGATTGAAGGGACTAACTTGGATGTGAGGTAAGCCCCATCCTGGGGATCCTTCCGTCCCTGCTAGTATGGCCAGACCACACCTAAGGTATGTGGATCAGGATTACGCTCCCCACAGAAGTTGGTGCAGACCACGGCAGTGCTGGAGAACACCACTGGACCAAGGTCAAGGAAGGCTGTTGCAGTAGGAACTTACTTGTCAAGACCATTTGCCTAGAAAGTGGGAAACACAAGTTTGTTTCCACATTTTTATCTCACAACATTAAATGGTTGGCCAGAGGAACCATGAGGAAGTTAAGGAGACAAATTGCCATCTCGCCTCCTGAAGCTCTTCAGCTGTACAGAAAAATAACCCAAGACTATATTGGATTTAATTGAGTAGAAAAGGGTTACCTGACTGTTGCCTACTAGTTGGTAAAGAAGACATGGGGTTTGGCCTTTGTTCTTGGGATTTTTTGTACTTTTTAAGCAACATTTGTTACTATACCATATATAAACAGGTTGCGTATATGGCCCCTTCTTGGATGACTGCCACACCGCTAGGTTAATGAGTTGCAGAGCTGACCTAATTGGTCTTTCCTCCATATCTTTAAACAGATAAGGCAATCTTTCTGATTTATACTGGTACTTATGAGAAAAACTTCAAATTTTCAATTGCATATAAAACCTCTGTATGGCTCCCTGGATATTATGCAATCCTTCTTTTAGCTCCCATTCAAAATGACAACGCCACAAGTGCAGCCTGCCAGGGATCAATATTGGGCCCAATGCTGTTCAACATCTTCATAAGAGATCTGGGTGATGGGATCAAGTGTACCCTGACTGAGTTTGCCAATGATACCACACTGAGTGGGGAAGTGGGCACTTCAGAAGGGAGAGCCACCCTGCAGAAAGACCTGGATAGGCTGGAAGAGTGAGTGAACAAGAACCTTACGAAGTTCAAAAAGGACATGAGTAAGGTCTTGCACCTGAGAAAACATAGTCAAGGAACACAGCACAGGCTGGGATCTGCACGTCTGGGAAGCAGCTCTGTGGAAAGAGACCTGAAGGCCCTGGTGGACAGCAAGCTCAATATTGAGAGGACAGTGTGCTGCTGCTGCAGCAAAGAAAGCCAACGGGATGCTGCACTGTATCAACAAGGGTATCATCACCAGAGATCAAGAAGCCATTATCCCACTGTACTCAGTGCTTGTCAGGCCACTCTTGGAATACTGTGCTCAGCTTTGGTCCCTGCTATGCAAGAAAAGATGTGGAAAAGATGGAAAGGGTCCAGAGAGGGGCCACAAAGATGATCAGCGGACTGGGAAGCTTGTCACATGGGGAAAGGCTGAGAGAACTGGGTTTGTTCAACCTTGAGAAAGGAACGCTTAAGGAAGACCTTATCACCACGTTCCAGTATTTGAACGGTGGCTACAAAAAAGATGGAGACTCCCTTTTTACAAGTAGTCACATGGAAAAGATGTGGGATAAGCGGGTACAAATAACCCCTGGAGATTTCAATTGGACCTGAGGACAATTTTTTACAGTAAGAACAATTAGCCATTGAAATAATCACTCCATGGAAGTGGCGGATTCCCCAACATCAGACTTTTTTAAGGTTTGCCTGTACAGGGTGCTGGGCCATCTTGTCTAGACCACACTGTTTCTGAGAAAGACTGGACCAGATGCTCCTTGAGATCTCTTCCAACCTGGTATTCTATAATTCTATGGTATTTGCAGCACTTAAGAAGCTAACCCTAACATCCCATCAAAATCCAGTATTTAAAAAAAACCTTACCATATGAAAAAAACTTTACAAACACTGGTACTGCCAGACAAAGAAAAAAAGGAGATAGGCTTTTTTAGAATAAATTTCTGCACTTGCTGTTTTCCCCTTCCCTCTTTATTATTAAAATCTTTGCAGAAAACGCACTCCTCTATTCTTAAAATTCTATGTTTCGAGAACCAAAGTAGTCACTCTCTGAAGTCTGTGGCTGCACATCCATGAATTACGGATCACTAACAGTGAAATCAATCTGATTAGAGATCACTGGCAGCTCAGGGGGGAGGGCGTGAAATTCATGAAGAGGTTTAGATGTGGTGACTGCTGAGGACCACGAGAATTCACCTGCAGAGAACTGAAAGCCACCTTCAACTACACTGACCAGGCAGGCTAAAAAAAGGGGTTTTTTTCAGTAATCCAGGGAGGTAGAATTCAGTGAAAGAACCAAAGTACAATATCAGTACAGAAGAAAAATATTCTAGTTGTTATATACATTAAGAACACAAAGTAAGCTTCAAAGCAAACCAGTGGAAGCTTCATTAGCTGCCAGGAAGGTGGTATATGTAAATGGCATACCTACCTACCGAATCAGTACAATCACCCAAGAGAAATACACACCATGAATGTCTTAATTCTTACGAGTCTTGGAAAATTATTCAAATCTATCACAAGGGGGACTTTGTGAACTATGCACAATCCATTCAGAGACAAGAAAGCTGAAGTGAAATAGTTCTCTATATGAGAGAATGGGAAGGTAGTCACATAATTTGGCAAAGGACAAAAAGGATAAAGGGTATAAGAGTTATGGGGTTTTTTTTTAATTCAAAGTAGTAAAGTGACAAAATGGTTTTCTAAGAGAATCTGTGGGAGCAACACCAGCAAGACAGCAAAACAAAAGCACAGATTTTTCCCAATTAGAGGTGTTTGAAGAAAAATTAAATACATCTTGGCTGCAAGCACAAAGGCATCCCATACTATCCCCAAGACTCTAGGCATGTCATTATGAAGGATCAAGCAATTCCTTTGGAGCCATTTTAAATTGGCAATGAAAACTACCATATCGGGACATAAAGTCCAGCCAAAGGTTTCTTTCTAAGTAAGGTGAGGTTTGGAGTGTCCCTGTGGTGCCTGTCCTACATGAGTTAGGTACATAATTCAAACCCAAAATCTCTCAGGAATCAGCCTTAGGCAGGTCTTTGATTCCTCCTGCACCCATACACAGTCAGGGTGCCTTTTCCAAATGCAGAAGGCTGGAGGGAAATTCTGCCAGCTGACATGATGCTAAATATCTTGTGTCATTTGTTTTCCACTAACAGTATCTCAAGCCTGTCTTTGACACTGCCAGAATAACTTCAGGAGAGAAATGTGCAGTAAAAGGCAAAAGGCTGAAACTCTCTCTCAGTGAACAGCCAATGCCAAATTTCCACAATATACCAGCAGGGCATATTAAATGCTTCTGCAATGCTTATTAAAGTAGGAGTGCACAGACAGCAACAAAATGCATTATTACAACGCATTTTACATTGGTTGAGAGAGAAAAGAGCTGAATGCCACCATTAGCTTCATCTGACACAAGGTTGCTGCATGAGCTACATGCACCACGAGGAACTCAAATTCCAACTTCTGGCTTTCCTTTCTGCCTTTATCTTTGCAGTTGTCATTATGTGTGCCCTGTTGTTCAGGAAAAAGGTAATTTCTGCAGAGAACATCTTACTATCTTTACTTTAATACTTAAACTGGATTTCTCATTCCTTCACAGCAGAACTCCACCGTGAGGTCTGCCTGCTCTTTTGCAGCAGAGAAGCATAGGAATACAGTGTAGGAAAGGCACTTCTGGCAACAACCATGGTATTGTTCACCAGGAACAGTAAGCCCAATGAATAATTAACTTCTGTCTATACAGCCAGGCTCCATTTTCTTCACAGAACCTCACATCCTTCTTTCTTTTGGAGGCCTTTCAATCCTGTCTTCACTGTACCAAATAAGCAGAAACTAGAGTGGCATTATGGAGAAAACTAATACGAACCTGTTTTCAAGATAGGAGAAGCAGTGTCGACCCTACAGCAAACATGGACCCACTTAGTGTTATTTATTCAGACTATTTTTTTTCTGTCAAAGAGAAACATAAAGGCTCAGGGTTCCTTACTAAGCCCTTACTTGGGTCTCAAGGAAATCTTTGCCTTTAAAGAAAAGTTTACATCATATATGAAGTCAAAACAGGAAAGTCTATGATGCTGTAATTTACAGCCAATGCAGTAGTTAAGATGTCAATCCAAAATCCAAGCACAAGGGTTTGTGAATTGCTGCTTTTGTAGGTCCTGAGAACTTGCTCAGCTTTAAAGGCAGTCTTTAGGGATGTTCATTATTTCCGGTATGGATCCTGCAGTTCTATGAACACTCACTCCCTTAAATTTAATTACTAGTATAGTCAAAGCATTATGTCAGTGCTTTTAAGACTGTGGGTTCTGATACGGTTTATGAGTCAAACTTCAGTCATCTGGACTTGAAAATATGCCTGAAAAGAGTCCAGAGAGCCCGCAAAAACCTCTTGTCAAGAGGAATCCAGATTGTACAGTGCTTGACACCTTCACGGAAAGCACCTTCTATCAAAAGCTGAAAGTGCTTTCCTTCCCTATGGAATGATGCCCCTAATGAGCACCTCTGTCTTGTGCAATCCTTTTGCTGCATCTCTGGCATAAAGGCAGGCTTCACTCACTCCCAGTTAACCCCACCTGCTCTACGGAAGCAGGGCAGAACTCTGCCAGGCCACAATAAGCCTGGGCACACACATTACAGAGCAATCATTGTACAGGAAAGTGTTTGTTCATTCAATTTCAGCACATGATTACTCTGCTTAGGAAAAGTGATTAAATAAAACTGCAGTTCACTCTCCTCTTCTGCCCCAGAGAAGCACCTTCTCTATATCTAAATAGGTTCTGATGCACAGTAAGAAACTTAAGGTTTACTTGTTTGAAAGATTTATGGATATAGGAAAGTACTTACTTTTGTGCAACAAAAGAAGGATCAAAGAACTCAGACGTAATCCTGTTTGCATACAGGGAACAACTAGTCATAGAGCACAACCCTGAAAAGCATAAGACAAACTATTCAGTGGAGCCAGCAGAAGAGCTTTGGGCCTGACCCTGAAGTCAACAAAGTCATGGAGAATTGTGCAAGGGTTTCTGTGGAAAAGAAACAGCTCTGGTATGACTTCAAATACACAAACTGAGAGAAATAAAGTATATTTACCAGAAAGTATGAAAATCAGTCCAGCTAAACAAGCTATTTTTGCTTTAGTTTGATCAGAGCCTCCGACTTTTGTACACTTCATCCCAACCAGTCCAAAAACGGCACCGAAGAAACCCAGGCAGACAGCGGAGATCATGAGTCCTCTGCAGGCTTGGATGTAACCTGTTGGGAGAAAGATAAGGGCTAATGTGAGAACTGGGACCACAATGGGTTTCACTATAGTTCCTCTGTGCAGCATTAGGCATTCACTATTGCAAATGGAATCAGACCTTAGCCGGAGTAATGTCACCTTCCGACTGAGTGTATTCTTTTGAGTGATGCCCTTCACAGGGCATCATCACCTCAGCCCAGCTTCTAAGGAACATACTATGGCACTATGGCACTCAAGGCTCCAAAAAATAATCCCATGGCACTGTGTACAGTATCTCCAAGAGGTTGTACCCATGAAGCTTTGAAGAGCTTCACGTGGCCTGCTCAGGGGCTGTCCCAGGTTGCAGGGCCACTCTATGCACACAAAGCCAGTTTCACGTGTCAGTCCTGTTATGCGTGCGTGTTGCAGATGCAAGTGACTGTCAGTGGGTTGGCAGCAGGGACCCTGGCTGGGGTCCTGCCTGGACTTGCCACAGATTTGATTTGGATCCACCAAGACAGCCTTCATTCCCCAAGGAAGTCGAACATGCTCAGCTCTATGGACACCAGCAGTTCTTCAGGATAAAGCAAATCACTGCCATATTTAAACCTGGACAAACGGCCTGTGGCTGGCTTTAGCCACAAACAATTCTGCCTTGCTGCCTGAGGCTGCTCCGAGTGGGACCTCCCAGGGGAGGGCCCTTCAGCAGGACAATGGGTTGCTTGGCCTCTTCTCCCTTCCAAGAATATCTTGTAATTGAAAGACTGTGATAATTTCGTATCACTGCTTACAGGGTGGAACGCTGCAATCTTACACAGCTGAATAACCATCACAAGATGTTTTTCTTCATAACCTGTTACATCTCATTTAAAACGAATATGAACTCCCACGATTAGGGTATTCATTCCTTTTGCTTTGATCTCCAGTGGGTGGAAATGTTGAGAGCTAAACCACATTGTCATTGCCTATTACACCAAATTTTACATAATAACAAATAAACAAAAAACCCTCCAAACTCCAAGCCCTGCAAAAAAGTCTTTAATAAGAAAATAATATATTAAAACAGAAACTAAAGGACATCTAATGTAAACAGAAAGCAGCAGATTCAAAACAAGAAGTGTGTTTTTTTGTATAAGGAAGCTGTGGAACTCCTTTCTACAGGATATCTGGATGCCAAAGATTTACAGAGATTCAAAAAGAGACTGGATACATTCACTACAGAGAAACCTGTGTCTGGCTGGCAGGTCCTTGAGATGCAGATGGCTACCACAGACACTTGGCTGCCCTCTGCTATCCTTACTGCTGCCCCCTTTAGCCACTGCTGGAGGCACATCAACTCCAGGACATCGACTCCGTGCTTGAACAACATTTAAAACCTTGCACTGATTCACAGATTTGTGCACAAAGCAATTTGTTGCACTTAACAACCCGTTTTATCAGGCCTACCGAACTTGGGAGCTGTGCTGTCCACCTACTGGCATTTATGTACATCTGCTGGCACACAGATGGACTTCCTCCATTTGTCACACGACTCACATGTCGGAATGTAAGAGAGAAAGAGTCAGTCATTTGTGCAAGAGCCAAGTTTGAAGAAAGCAGCCTTGCTTTGTTAATTTTTGCTATCGGCATGGACAAGTTGGCTTTTACTACAGTAGGTGGTGTTTAATATACTTCTTGTAGCAGACAGGTAAAGCACAAGACGAAGACTGGGAAGGAAGCTATTATTTTTGACAGGTCCAATTTATTGACACTGTTCGTAGCTAATTGACACATTAAAGTGCTGAACCATGAACATATTTACCCGGAGGTCCTCTAAACTTTTATTTATGTCTGTACCTCCTAAGAAAATCAGTAAATATTCACCCCAATCAAAATATCCAGCATTTGTTAGTAACCGCAGGGCTGAAAATCAGTTTTTCCTGAAGGTCAATACACAGCTTTAGAATAGGTAGAGGGTAGTGAGACAGCAAGAAATAATTAACTCACTCACTCAGAAATCATTTTCAATTATAAACAGCATGAGCTGAAGGACTGCTCAGTTCTGCTGAATGAATAACCTCCCTCACTAAATAATTCACCCAACTGGGCAGGCCAGCCACAGTAGGGCTTGTTTCATTTCACCATAGCAATCAGCCAACTGGCACACATTTTTAAAACATAATATATATTAAAAAATAATCACAATTTACACCAGTAATGTGGAAGAGACGAAGGTTCTGTTAGTCCCACTAGGCTGACCGGAGCATCAGGAAGCATAAAAGGCTGAAATCAACTTTTTCACCAAATCCAGCCTCCTATTGCTTAGACCCTAGGTTCAAACTACATATAGCATTTGGCTGTAAGAGGAACTAAACCTCTTTTTTGCTTCCAAGAAAGCAAGAAGATTATATTGCTCACTTAGACTTTTAAGTTTGTTCAGCCTGGAGAAGGATCCAGGGAGACCTTATAGCAGCATTCCAGTACCAAAAGGGGGCCTACAGGAAAGCTGGAGAGGGACTCTGTACAAGAGCATGAAGTGACAGGACAAGGGGAAATGGGTTTAGACTGAAAGAGGGCAGGTTTAGATTAGATGTCAAGAAGAAATTATTTATTGTGAGGGTGGTGAGGCACTGGATCAGGTTGCCCAGAGAAACTGCAGATGCCCCATCCCTGGAGGTGCTGAAGATTGGATGTGGCTTTGAGCAACCTCTTCTAGTAGGAGGTGTCCCTGCCTGTGGCAGGGGGGTTGGAACTAGATGGTCTTTAAGGTCCCTTTCAACTCAAACTATTCTGTGATTCTATAGTAATGCAGAAGAGTGTAAAAGGAAGCTGCCTATTTCTTCACACTCCTCCACTCAAGACCAAACCTGTCCCTTTTCCAAATGTTTATTGTCTGTATTTGCACCAGCTCCTGTAGGAAACTACAAACCACCCAAATGAAGCTTCAAGCGACAAAAAGCCATGCATTTTAAACAGACAAGCAGACAAACATGCATTACTCATAAAGTCATGTTTAGCAGCATTCCAAGAGAAACCTATTTCAAGGTGGTTTTTGTTAGGGGTTTTTTTGTTGTTTTTGCTGGTGGGTTTGTTGGGGTTTTTTGTCTTAAACAAATGTGTTTTGTCTTGCATTCAAATTAATCTTGTTAGAGCTTCATCTTTCTTGCCTCACTGCTCTCATACTTGCCTCTCAGGCTTACAAAGAGTTAGGAGGCATTCACATATTCATATCATATGACACTATGGAAAAAAATATATGCAAAGTTCTGGGGACTGCCACTTTCACAACAAATGCCTCTGGTGGCATTTTGCAGTCTGCATCACGTGAAGGGTAAGAGGTTGCCTTACAGATACAGCATAGATTCCTTCCAAAAGCACACACCCACTGCTTTTGTCTGTCATTCTAAGCTCTAATACCCTCTTTTAGTTCATAAGTAAATTTTTGTTCAGCTCTGTTTTGCAAAAGGTCATCAGATCCACTGTTGGAAACATGGAAACTGATATGTCCTCTTTTGGTTTCATCAGTAAATTTCCACCTATGACCAGTGGCACAAAGAAGTAAACCCAAAATTACTTTAAGTCCCACAGAGAGGAACAATATTTTTGCTTGTACACAGAATGTGGGGCTGTGTAATTAATGAAGGCTGGTCAAATTGCATAAAGGTGGAAGGGAATCACATACAATTTTCTCTGGAAGCCGCTTGTGTGGAGTGAGGGCCTGAAAGCCATCAGGGCAGCCCTGCTGCTGTGCTATCCTACAGCAATCTGGGGAGCACAGTCCAAGCCCACTCCATGATGCAAACCAAAACAAGGATAAAGGGGAACCATCTCCTGAGCGCTCCTGACCCGAACGATGACATTGCTTCTGAAGAAGAAAGGACTTCTGCTGTATTGCACAGGAGAACTCCAGCAACTGGCACAGAATAATAGAATCATAGAATCATAGAATGGCTTGGGTTGGAAGAGACCTTAAAGATCTAGTTCTTACCCCTGCCACCATAGGCAGGCACACCTCCTGCTAGACCAGGTTGCTCAAAGCATAGTGATATCCCAATTTTTTTCCCTCCTCGTTTTACCTCTAATCCCCTTGCAGATCTGAGCAGTCTCTCCAGACAAGAAGTACAGCAACACTCAGAGGTTTCTGATTTGACCAAAAAAACATTTCTGTAGAAGAGGAACTGCTCTGAGGCAAATCCTTTCCATTTGTGTGAGGAAGGAGTGGAGAAAAACCACATTTTCCTGGGACGACAAAAATATTACTAGTAATTTCCAGTCATGCCCTACCATTTTGAGGAGACCAACACTTTGTCGCTACATTTATCTTTATAGGGTTATTGTTTCTGCTCACAAACACTTCACTGAATACAGAAAACCAGATCTGCCCTTCTGTGTCTTCTGAGTCCCCCACCTGAGGATGGAGCCAGGAAGTTATCACATTCCCAATCACAGGGAATGGGATCCATCTTAGACATGTAAGTCTGTGCAAAGAGAAGAGGAGAGAAGGGAGAGGCTACTCAAGGGCTGAGGCAGATTCAGCTTTACGCTGACACACGAATTCTTTAAGCCATGAGTGACGCACTGCAAGCCTGAAGTACGTTCCTGCATGGGGGAAGGGTTAGGGTGAAGAGGGGACCTACACACCCATGGTCAGGTGCTAAAGGGTTCCCAGCAGAGCCTGTAAGCACAAGGAGGGGAATTTGGGCCAGGCTACTTGTGGAAAGCACCTCTGCCTGCGTGTAGCTGCCCCTCTGACCTGACCCAGCTTGCCCGGTCTGTGCTAGGGGGGTACATTCCTCTCTCCAGCCTGTCTTCCACTTGCATTGTGCCTGGGTACCAGGATCTGGCTCCATAGCATTTAGAGATGCTATTGAGAAACAACTGAAAGCCAAGAACTTTCTACTACTGATAAACAGTCTGGCTGGGAGGATGGGATAGGGCCCTTCCAATGTGCATCTGGAATTCACTTCTGTCCAAAATGAACTAATGACTCTCTCACAGTGCCGAAGGTGCCTCAGAAACTCATTCCTTGGCCAAGTGGAACATGCTACTCAACACACAACGTTTCAATGTACAACCATTTGGAGGAAGGGGGGGTAAGGACTTTGCTATCAAGAGTCTTTTTCTTTTTGAAATTTTAAATGTTCCCAATTCTGCTGACTTTGTAACTATGCTTTTCTTACCCTGAAGACAGATTAACCCAGACCTAGAAGAACAGCTAAGCAATAGATTTGGTGGATCCAAAAGGTTACGCACCAGCAATCACTCTGTGCCCACCTGCACACAGAACACAGCTCCTTGCCCAAGCCTGGAAACCACATTCTCAGCTGCTACACTTGGCCATAGAGTGACTGATGTCAATGGAGGCCAGTCAGCAATCCCACCCCTTCAGAGGAACTGGCAAATCCCTCTGCTACCTGGGGCTGGGCGTAAAGAAGATCTGAGGAATAGTACTTCTCCATCCAAGGGAAGCATCCTGCAACAGTGATGTTTAAGGATTGCCTGTGTTACCTTTTTCCAGTATCTTGACCTGTTTTAGGCCTTTCTGCATACAGAGGTTAAAGTTTTTCTGATACTGGTATTAATTTCAAGATCACATTAAACCCTGTTACAATAATAAGTTAGTGATTAAAAGGAAAAGAAGGACTGTTAATCTAAACAAAACTTTCACACCAAAATTCACACTCAGATTCTAGTGCAAAGGGAGTGTCTGGCCAGACCATAAATCTGATCTTTTGTGAGTATGAAAGCCACTGGGACACTCTATATTGTATTCATTTATAACTATAAAAACTTGGAAAAGAAACCTTTCCTCCCTCTCTTTATAGTCACTCCTGAGGCTATAAACGGATGCCATCTCCACATCTCCTTCTTCTACCAGCCATAATCAGTGTGGATTTATCAACTAAAAGTTTAGTTGCAAAGATTTTCCACAGTGAACCAATTTCCCAGTACAGCTTCTTTAAAGGGTAAAAATGTTCCCCCTTAAACAGAGAAGAAATGTAGCACCAACTCAAGTCTTTGGTTCCAAGCCCTATAGCAAAACTCAGATTTGCTTCAAAATAACACTGCCCTAAAACTGAGGCAAGCTATGCATCCCTTCTGCATACCTTTGCATCCCTGACTGCCCCGAGCTTTTACACTGTCATTTATCAATGAAGCAATTACATCCAAGTTAATAACCGCTTAGCATAACCAGCAAGAGAACATTAATTAAAACAAAACGACGCCAAGGCTTGTTCTTCTCCACTGACCGTTGCATGGCTGGCAAAACCATAAAAAAGAAGAATGTCATGACAGTCAGAAAATAAATCGGCGAGAAAAATTTGCCTGCATTCTTCTAGTGTCAAATCCACACGCACACTCTTGTGATGGAAGGAGGGGAAAAAAAGGCAGGTAGGGACAGCAAAAGAAGTCAAAGCTGCCACTTAGGCACCAAACATACTTTCAATCAGGGGGTTTTGGGGGAAAAACCCCACTTGCACAGGTGTGCTCAAGCAGCACGCTGCCACCTGCCAGGGCACGCGAGGGCACTTGCCCACGAGCCCGCGTGGGAGCCGCTCCCGCCGGGGTTCCGCCGCCCCCGGCCCCGCTCGGCGCCCCGACCCCGCGCTGTCCGCCCGCCCCGCCGGCTCCGGGACCGGCCCGGGAGGATCCGCGGGGCCCCCAGCTCCCGCAGAGCAGCACGGGGGAAGGTGGGGAGGTGTCAGGGTGGGGGGCAGCGGGAGCCT
The DNA here is from genome assembly GCF_025592945.1 of Manacus candei. Classification (NCBI taxonomy): domain Eukaryota; kingdom Metazoa; phylum Chordata; class Aves; order Passeriformes; family Pipridae; genus Manacus; species Manacus candei. Next base: position 4,238,504 of record NW_026138062.1, read on the forward strand.
GACCGTCCAGCGCCAGCATGGATGGGAAGTCCTTGCAGTTGGAGACGCCGGTGGAGTCGGTCACGCAGGTCTTCCAGAGGTTGGCCCAAAAGGTGGCGGTGGTGATGACCGTGCCGTCGATGGTGGACACCTTCCAATAGTCGGTGGGCAGCGTGGAGGAGACGAGCACCCAGCCCGAGATGGTCAGCAGGAACGCGATGATCTCCGCCGACGTGCTCGCCATGGGCCCGGCAGAAGCGGCGGGCGGCGCGGGGCCGCGACGGCAGCGGCGGAGTCCCGGCGGCGGCGGGCGGAGCGGAGCCGAGCGGAGCCAGCGGAGCCAGCGGAGCCGAGCGGGGCGGGGGCGGCGGCCGCGGCCGCCCCGGGCCGCGCAGCCCAATCAGCACAGGGAGCTCCCGGCGCCCCCGGGGCCGCCCCCGCCCCGCCCGAACCCCGGCAGCGCCCCGGGGTCCCTCCGCTGGAGCCCAGAGCGCTGCCCCTCGGGCGGACCCCGGCGGGGCGCGGGGCACTCCCCGGGGTGGCGATATAAACCAGACCCGAAAACAAACAAACACCAACGCCACCTGTAATTTGGGTTTAGTTTCCCCGTCCCCTGCAGGTGCGCGTGCAGGGGACGGGACGGGACGGGACGGGGTGGCAGCAATGGGAGAGGTGCGGCCTCAGCGTCTCTTCAGTAGTTGCAGGTTTGCATCTCTTTCCGTATGCAGACGCCCCCCTGCCCCCCCCCCCCCCCCAAAAAAAAAAAAAAAAAAAAAAACAGCTCTGCCTGGGAAATGGTTTTGAGGAATTCTTGTACAATACAGGTGTGCTGAACGGATAGAGTGCTCCGTACAAGGAGGTAAGCTTTTGAAACGCATAGCGAGGTATTTTAATCCTCCGAATTTAAGCTGGCCCTCTGTTATTACCCGGCTACAGACGATACAGCGTTTAATACCTGTTTTTGTAATTTGAGGTGATGAACTTGGGATTTTCTGCCTGAGTTTTAATGCACTGGCATTCGAGCCTAAATCTCGCAGGTGTAGAGTTATCCACAGCGGTTTCACCTCCTGTTTGAAGCTGTTTACTTTCCACATCAGTAGTATATTTGCTATTGATGTGGAAAGTACACTGCCGGTCTTTACTTTCCTCCTATTTATTTCAAAACTATTGTTACATTTTCTAAACCTTTTTGCCAGATGGGCAATCATTGGAGGATAAGAAGCCACATTTGCATCATTGTTCTTCTGATGAATGCTCTTTGGTTCTGCACAAACCCGGATGTAATCACTTACAGACATATATTTAAAAAAAAAGAAAAAAGGAAAAAAACCCAGAGTAAGGTGTACCCTTGGGTGTGTGTCAGAACTCAATGGGAACAGGGTGTTTGTTGATCTGTTAATGCCCCAGCAGGATAAAAGGGGGTCCACAGACGCATTTACTGACGTAGTGGCTCTGCCTGCTCTCTGCCTCCTTGGTACCCTCCAACTTGCAGGTGACGCACAGAGGCATTGGCAGAGATGAGGGAGAGGGGTAAGCAGGCAGTAGGCTTGTTTGCACAGCAGCATTGGGTATGCAGTATGCTACAGCTCTGTTCAACCTCTGTGCCAAGGTGCCTTCTCTCCTCAGGAGGGAAAAGAAAGGGTCATGAGGTGGGTGAGCCACCCTTTTTTGTGGTGTCAGAAGTAGCCAGAGCTCACTTCAAGACACAGGGAAGTGCTTCTGAGTTCAGGGACATGACTATAGATCCAAGTCACGTCTCTGTGATATCATGATCTACTTATCGTAGGGAATGGCAGCGATAAGAAAAAAGAAAAGAAAAAGATTTTTGAATATTTTCCTCCATCATGGCACTTTGAGATCTTGCAGACTGGAATTTTGGTGGTGGTGGTGGTGGTAAACTAGGCCAATCCAAGCTATCAGCTGGGATCTAATTGAGTCTGCAGTAGGAGTCTTGAGTCCAAGCCTGGGTCGTCATGCTTTCTTGACATGGGGAGCTCACCTGTTCTTTTCTTGATAACACTGCTTTGGTTGGTGAATATAGGGTGTGGTGTCTGGGCAAATTTTGGTCAGGGCCCATCAGAAGTTTTTGGTGTGCTGCCACAACACAACCAGAAGGCTGGAGTCAGTGTTGAAGGATAGAAAAACAGCCAGGATTCTTCTAGGCCTAAGTCTGAGCCCCAGGGAGGAAGAGGAGGAGGAAGAGGAGCTTCCTGACAAGCATAGGTATCCCTTCCCAGAGGGGCTATGGAAGCAGCAGGCTGGTGAGTAACCCTGCTAAGGGTGGGTAGCCCTGCTGAAGCTGCTGTAGACTCTGGCTGAGATGTCCAACAACCAGTTCTGCTGTCCCAGACCATGCTGCTTTCAACAGAGCTGGACTAGCTGCAATGTGCAGTATGGATCCATGGGTCTCTGATGGGATCCATGGGTCCCTATCTGCTGCCAGGGACTTCAAGGGGAGCCCCTGCAGGTGGCTTATGACAGATGAAGTTAATTCCACCTCAGACCCAGTCTCTGCCTGTCAGCAAGGACCTTTCAAGCAGGGCTAATTTATATGTTCATTCCCTTGTAAACCCTGTTTTATCCAGAATGTTGTAAAGTGGCCTCAGTGTACATGGGAATCAGACTTGCTTCATGGAAAGGCTCCTCCTTTTTACTCCTGACACTGTTGCTTTTAAAGGTGTTTTATGTTACTATTCCAGTTGTTACCATCTTTCTCATCTAAAATCAAAGCAAGATAAAACCAAAGCTTCTGATCTTATTTGTGGTGATGTAAACCCAAAATGACATAGTGCAGGGCTGAGCATTTGCCCCAGGTTGAAAAGTAGGGGAAGTTGCAAGAGATACTCTTCCCTGGTGGCATTTTGTTCGTGCTGGCTGGATCTGCAGAGGTTAGACATTGCAAAATATTCTTCTGTGAGGCTGTGTTTCTCCCCTTACCAAGTGTTCAGCTTCTTTCTCTTATACAACTGCAAGTCCCTCTGTTGTGAACTTAACTCATACGTTTTTCAGGGAACAATGGGCCCTTTTCTCCCTGTTGTTGTGGTAGGAACTTAACATACCTATGAAGACATGCCTATATCTCCCTTCAACCTCTGTCTTCCTGCCATCATAGCTCTGGCTTTGGATTTGCTTACTTGGCTTTCTTAGCTATTTATATCTAATGTATTAGAATGAAAGACTTGAACTTTGCTTTGGTTTTTTTTTTGTTTTTTTGTTTTTGTTTTTTTTTTTTTTTTTTTGTTTTGTTTTTTTTTGTTTTTTTTTTTTTTGTTTTTTTTTGTTGGTTCTTTGTTGTTTTTGTTTTGTTTTGTTTTTATTTTTTTTATTGTTCCTGTGTTTTGGGACAAGGTATGACTTGGGATTATTTTTTTTTTAAGTTCCCCAGACCACTGTGGGACTGATTTCTGTTCTTTTCTGTACATAAGTTGATCAGGTCATTGCAATAGCACAGGTTTGTGCTGGGTCATTTGAGTGTGGGTTTTATTCCCTTAGACCAGGTGAGAAAAGTGCTCATGTCTTTTTGTAAGAAAACCAACCCTTGTGGTTCATTTTTTGTGACAAGTTTCATTGACTCTTGGTCATAGAAACAGCATTTTTGGGGGAAATATTAGTGAGTGTTTACAATAGACTATTTCAGTTGGAAGGGACCTATGTTGATCATCCAGTCCAACTGCCTGAGCAGTTCAGAGCTGACCAAAAGTTAAAGCACATTATTAAGAGTATATCCAAATGCCTCTTAAACACTGACAGGTTTGGGACATTAATCACCTCTCTTGGAAGCTTGTTCCAGGGTTTGACCACTCTCTCAGTAAAGAAGTGTTTCCTAATGTCCAGTCTAAACCTTACTTGGTGCAGCTTTGAACCATTCCCAGGGAGAAGAAATCAGCATATCCCTCTGCACTTCCCCTCCAAAAGAAGCTGCAAAGAGCAATGGGGTTGCCCCTCAGCCTCCTTTCCAAACGACATGCCCAGAGTCCTCAGCCACTCCTCATAAGACATTCCTTCTGCCTTTTCACCAGCTGTTGCCTTCCTCTGGACACATTCAAGGACCTCGACACCTTCTGAAATTGTGGGGCCCAGCGCTGCTCACAGCACCCCGGGTGAGGCCACACCAATGCTAAAACAGTGGGATAATCACCTCTTTTCACTTGCTGCTTACACTGTGTTTGATGCACTCTAGGATGGGATTTGCCCTCCTGGCTGCCAGGACACACAGCTGACTCACATTGATCCTGCTGCCAACCAGCACCCCCAGACCCCTTTCTGCAGGGCTGCTCTGCAGCCACTGCTCTCTTGATTTGTACTTGTTCCCAGCATTACTCTGTCCCAGGTGCAGAATCCAACATATGGGCTTGTTAAATTTCATCCCATTAATCATAGCTCAGTGCTTCAGTTTATCCACATTACTCTGCAAGACCTTTTGTCCCTCAAGAGTGTCAACAGCAATTCTCATTTTGGTATCATCAGCAAACTTGCTGATGGTGTGTTCGGGTCCTGCATCCAGATTGTCGATAAATACATTGAACAGGTCTGGCCCCCAGGACTGAGCCCCCAGGAGCACTGCCAGTGACTGATCACCAGCCAGAAGTAGCCCCACTCACTACAAGCCTTTGAGCTCTGCCCCTCAGCCAGTTCTTCACCCAGCACACCATCAACCCATTCATCCCACTGCTGGATGAGTTGTGCAGAAGGGTGCTGTGATGGACAGTATGAAAAACTGACTGAAATACAGAAAAACTACATCCACCACCTTCCCTTCATCCACTGGGTGGGTGGCCTTATCATAGAAGGATATGAAATGAGTTAAACAGGACCTTCCTTTTGTGAGCCCGAATTGACTGTGCCTGATAATTGCATTGTTCTTTAAATACCTTTCAACAGTATCCAGTGTGATCTTCTCTGTAACTTTTCCAGGAATTTAAGTTAAAGTTAGAATAACAGGTCTGTAGTTCCCTGGGTCTTCCCTCACAGCCTTCTTGTAGATTAGAGTAACCCTGGGAGCTTTCAATCAGCAGAGTCCTCCCCAGACTCACCAGATTTTTTAACTACACACCTTTTACAAATCAGAATGCAATATTAATAAATAGTTGGTTTTTTATAATGTACAAAAGTTTATTGTATTGTCATTACAGAAGAGCCTTTCAGAAAGGGTTTTGCCTGCAATCTGAAATACAGGATATTATTTTAGCTCTTGCAGGATCAAAATCACAAAGCAATTGTTATTGCCTCATAAGTTAAACACCGGATGACAACAGCATTTGTTCTGCAGCCAGGTTAAGCAGGCTAGGGTCGTTATGCCTTTGTCCCAGAGTAATTTTTCTTGTAATTTTACTATGCATAGGTTGGGCAACTTGAGACTCTTTCCTGGCTCTGCCATGTTATGATTTCCAGGGTGCCTAGAGCACTTGTGCAAAAGGAAAAAAACCCAGCTTTGTTTTACTAAGGCTGAAGGACAACTTCCTTGTTTGCTAAGGTTTCCCTGAGAATCTGAATATTGAAAAGGTAAGGCAGACATGTGGGGAACACAGGCTTGTAAGTGTGTCATATCTGGGCAAAGTCAAGTCTGCTGTCAGCCACAGATCTGGGGAATACACCTCAAATTGGTGTGTACATTAGAGGAGATTAACGCAACTGCAAATGAGGAACTTGCGCAGTGTTCTGCATTGTGCAGAAAAAAGTGTTACCTAAAAATTGAGCAACTAGATCCTCTTCCCCAAAGGAAAGTAAACAAAGGAATGTTTCTGTGTCACCTAAAAAAAAAAAAATCCCTCAGAGTGGGAACATCAGTTAATAATCACCAGTCCTTGCTGGGGTTGCCGCTTTGTTTTTCTTAAGCAGTGAGAAATGGAATTAAATTAAATTACTGCATGTCTCTTGTAAACTGCCAGGACAAGAATGATTTTAAGCTATGTGGTTCATATATTACATAACAAAAAGTAAAAACTTAATAGGAACTGACAATCTAGAGCATTTTAAAGGAGTGAAAAATTGCATTCCACGAGCCAATAAACTTTCCCCTCTCTCATTCTGCTCAGCGCCCTCAGACATTACAGACTTTGTTTCTTGACACTGACATTAATGCATTGTTTCTTTCTTTTTTTTTTTCAGCTCGCCTTAATTCTGTTGAGAAAAGCCTATGTTGTTCCCTGAAAGTTTGTAATACAATGCTTTTAAAAATAGATATAACCTGTTTAACAAACTCAACAGGAAATGTGAAGAAGTGCATCTCCTACTTTACTGGAGGTGCATTCCACCTGGCCAACAGCACAGGTGCAGCTCTCATCCTTCAGAAGTGGCCTCCACATCAAATTAAGTTTTGCTAAACACAGGCAGGTCACAGTGTAAAGGAAGGAAACCTCTGGACAGATTTTTAGAACTTGCGGCCATATGAAGTGCAATTTAGAAAGTGTTTGCAAAATAAAAGTATACTGTAGCTAATGGAATTTAAAAGGATTTAATTGTGGTGGGAGGCAGATAAGCAAAAGTCTTTCTAAAGCAGCTAGTGTTCAGAAGCAATCCTTGCCAATGAGCCCTAAAGAGAAAGAAGTTGAGTCCTGACCGGTGTCTAAATGGCAGGAAAGTGTTCAGATCTTGGTGTTCTTGGAGTGGGAGCACTTTCCCACTGAGTGTGTCCTTCGTCCTCGTGTGCCACAGCTGGTCTTTGCTGTTTCCTAAGCACCTGGTGGTTCTGGGCACGAGGAGTCTGTTGTCTTCTATGGGAACCAGAATGGCTCCCAGCTGGAGAGTTCATAGAGGTGGGAGCCAACCCTCTGAGGGGAGCACAGCGAGGGCAAGGGGCACAAGTTGGAAGGTGGCAAATTCCCACTAGATATTAGAAAAAAATTCTTACTGGAAGGATGGTCATGCACTGGAGCAGGCTGCCCAGACAGGCTGTGGGATCTCCCTCCTTGGAGGTGCTCAAGACTTAACTGGACATGGCCCTGAACAAGCCCATCTGATTAGACATGTTTTGGACTAGATGACCTCTGGAGGTCCCTCCCAACCCCACTTATTCTATTACCCTGTGATTTTTTTACCTCACTGGAGCAAATACAGTAGCACTGGGATTCGTTTGGCTTATTATAGCTCTAAGTGGCACCCTGGTGCACTAATGATTACAGATTATATGTTATGCTCGGAACATAATTCCATGTGGTCCCTTCTACCCTGTTATTTAGCCCACATGCTGATATCTCCTTTTCACAGATATGTGTATTTCAGATCATAACAGCAGTACATTTAACTACTTTTTCAGCTAATTACACATAGGGAAATTTTTCCATGGCTATCCTATTTTTTTTTTTTTAGGATACCTCTGGATATGCTAAAGAAAACCCAAAGCAGGGAACATGACACAGAGACCTTTAGCTCTGCTGGTGTAATATCCTTCCCAAGACAGCAGAGCAGGGATGAGAAGAAGAGACGCTTCTGGAAAAGAGGGACTCATTTCCCAAGTGGATGCAGGAGCAAGGCTGCTAAGTGTGTGCTTCAGCTAATAGGGGGTGGCAGCAACCAGAGACAGCAGCCAAGGAAATGTGAGATTACTGGCAAAGGTCCTGGAGGAGGCAGAAATAAGGTGCAGAAGAGCATGAATGAAGGGTGATAACTTACCATGCTCTTTCTACTTAACCCTGCTTAGGTGCAGCCTAGCCCTCAACGCAAATTTGTCCCAGTTTCCTATTTGGAGGAAGGGAAGACAGGTGAAGGTGAGCATCTGCTTATACCTTGCCACTGGTATCTCTATCTGCAAGGAAGCTCTTCCATATGCCCTGCTCCGGTTCCTCTCCCCAGTTCCTACAGCAGCTCCTTATTCACTCAGGGAAGGGCTGTGCCATGAAGAGGGCATTGTGGTTTACTGTCCCAGGCCCCACTGTTTATCAGGCGCCAATTGTCCCAGCTGGTGGCATAGAAAGATTTAATTCAACTGAGAGCATGAAAACCACAACCTGGAGCAAAGCAGCTTCTGTAGTGTGACCTAATTTGAGAGCAAATGGACTGGGATCAAAAAAGGTCATGGTGACAAAGTGGAGTTAAAAGCTGACTTAGATCAACATTCTCAAGCAATTGAGAAACAAAGGGAATAAGGAAATAACGTGACAGATTCAAAAATCAATAAACAGGTTGCGGTTAATGTGCATTTGATCTGTCATCAATACTGTTTCTTTTGATCCTACTGGTTTGATTTGGTCTCTGAAATGGTGTGTGTATTTGAAAGAAGTGATAGCCAGACTGGCTTGACAGAAGTGGGTAAAACCCTCCAGCAAAAAGGGGAATTGCCTCCAGGTGAAGAGGCTCTTGGATAAAATCAAAATTAAATCTGCTGAGCTTAAGGAATCACAACTGAAAATGGCAGTAATGAGATCTGAGGAGAAAACGAACACCTTAAAAACGTAGCTGTCAATGTCAGCATTGTGCTGAGGAATATGATTGAGTTCTCCTTGTCTTCCATCCACCGAGAGCACAGCCTAGTCAAAAATCGGATGGATCAAATGTACTTGGAAGTTTTTTTAGTGTACCAAGCAGCACTTCAGCTCATTTTTGTGTGAATTTTGTGTGCAGCACAGGGTTTTTCTTTTCCTTCAGTGCAATGTTGTGCGTCCACACCGAATCTTGAGAATGAAGCAGTATATTACCTAGGAGAAAATTCATTTGGACTGCTTATTTTGCTGGGTCACAGTCCGGAGTAGCCAACCACACATTTGCCAAGGGCAGGACATAATGTGCTTTGTCTGTTATGTTAATGCTTTCATGGTCCTATACAGAAAGTATTTTTCTTTGATTGCATTGCAGTAGCTCTACCTTACCATTGCCTTTGCAAAGAAATAAAGCCTTTTCCACTGATATAGAGATCCAGGTATGCACTGTGGTTTTTTTCTGTTTTCCTCATTGTTCAAGTGTCTTTTCTCAGCTGACTATTTATTTCAGGGGCTCATTTAGATGTTCATTTTAGCTTTTTAATTCAGTTGAGCTGCAAACCATGTGAAGAAACGCAGAATCACTTTTGAGACTTTAGCATTAAAACTATGTAAAATCTCTTTTTTTCATATCAGAAATGCATTTCAACTTTTAGAAAAGGAGAAAAACAATTTTAACCGAAGTCTGGTTTGTAAGGAACGTTTGCAGCACTGGATGGTGCCTCATGCACATGGTCAGTATTTCTGATTTTGGTGGTAAGGCTTTATGTGGATTTAAATATTGCACTGCACTGTTTTGGGGTTTTTTTCCCCAAAAAAGCTGTATAGTGGGAGAAAATGGGATAATGCAGCAATCTCTTTACTTGGTGCTAGCTCTGGGAAAATTCAGTTTCCTTTTCTTTCCCAGTTTCTGGTGTAGTTATTTTATGTAGACAGGAATCAGAAAAATCTTCCAACAGCAAATATATATATTTCAGAAGTCTCCAGGTGACAAAGTGGTGAATTTTGATTGTGAATTGCTTGATAGATATCAGCAAAATAAAAATGGCAGCAGATGCCAAACAGTGAGATTGGAGATACCAGTGTATTTGGTTTTTTTAGTGACTGCTCTTTGTTTTTCTACAGGTGCACTATTGACAAAAATTACTTTCAATGATATCCGAGGATTAAGGGTTTATTTGGAAAGATGGCCCAGAGCATTTTATTTATGTGGTATTCTGGGAAGTGTTAACTTTTCTATGTACATACGGGAAAAACCTGATTTGGTAAGAGAGGGTTAGGACGTGGCATGCAAAAGCTACAGGTTTGCTGCATTCAGTAAAAGACTTGACACAAATGTTAAAATTTAGCTGGAGGAAGTGTTTGTGTTATTGCTGGATATACTGTTAATGTGAAGTTCTGTGCTTAAGTATGAAATGCAAAACATAATAAAGTAGGAAATTCAATTGCCATTCATAAATCCCACCCTACCCCCTCCAGTCCCAATAAATACAGGGCATCTCTGGAAAGTGTGTATATTTATGGGATGAATTTTTCTGCCTGTAAAGGAAACCTAGAGCCACTGGCTCTAGGCATAGGCATTAGCTTACTGATGCCAGTGGTGGAGCGCACTAGAGCCATGTGGAGCTGCGGTTCTGTGCCAGCCATTGTCCTCACCAGGCACCTTCCAGGGAGACGTCACATGCTCTGAGCTGTGAAAATATTGATTTTGGGATCACATGCCTCAACAAGTTTCAATTTTTCTCCCATCCCAAACAGGATCTAAGTTCAAGCTGGGATCCTCGTCAAGCAGGTGTATGCCCTGGAGGTTGCTACAAGCCCTTTGGCTGCTTGTACTTTGCAGGAGGTTTTACCCACCTCTGCCACAACTGTTCTCCAGCTCTGGCAGCACAACCCCAGTGCCAGACACCTCCGCAGGCTGAGGTTTGCTTAAGCATGACCCAAGGCGCAAGTCCCTCTTTCCCATCTGCAGCCTCTCTCTGTTTCAAGCCACTGTTTCTAGAGAGACGCTGGCCGAAGGTTTCCAACCCTAGGCAGGTGTTACTCTCCAGCTCTACACAGGGTGACCAGAGAAATGAAAGACATGATGGGCTTTGAGGATTGAGTTTAAAGTATAGAAATGAAAAGCCACAGTTAAACCACAGGGAAAGTGTAATCCTCTTCGATGTTCAACAAAAGTTAATTTTCTTCTTTTTCTAGCAAACCTCATACCTGTAGCACTAACTGAGCAGCCTCTGCTCACCCACTCCACCAGCCCAATATCATCCTGGTCTCTTCTAGGTTTCCCACTTGACTCTACACATTTGGCTGCCTGCTCTTATCCCAGTGAGTCATGGCACGAGTGGTTCAGCAGACAGACATCCTTGAGTCTTGAGCCCTCGTCCCTCTGCCTCTCTCATGTCTCCAGCAGCGACTCCTTCAGCAAGTGTCTCGGGCAAGCAGAAACAGCCCAGTTGCCCTGTGAACCTTACAGATGCAGTTGTGTTTCTTGGCTTTTGGCAGGGAGCAGCGGCATCCTTGGATGCATGCCTGGCAACTGACAGACTCTTTGCCCAGATGCATTTCAGTGATTAACCTGCTGTCTCCATCTGTCATCTTAGGGGTTTCTATGCCACACCAAAAAAGACAGGAAAGTTAAAGATTAGCTTGAACTCCCTTGGACTGATATGATGCCCCAAGGGTGGGCATCCCTATGGATATTCAGCTAGATATCTACCATGTGGCTGGAGCAATACAGAGAGCTGTAAATAACGCCCGTAACAGCTTGCGTTGTAGATTTGCTCTCCAAACAAGGCTTAGAGAAGCCAAGGGGCTGTGTTTTCCAAAACAGAATTGTAAGAGGTCACTCTCCTGTTTGTGCTGCCCGTGAACCCAACCTCTCTTCTGCAAGACATTTTTCGGCATGCTGGTGGTCTGTTGGCTTGTGAGAATGGCCCCTGCCAAATTCTTCAGGCACAGATAGGTCGTTCCCTTCTCGTTTGTAAAGCATTTTGGTTAATATCTAATGAGAAGTGCCTTTGAACTGCTGAACTTTAAACTTAGTGGAAGAAGCCCTCCCTCGAGTACATCAAAGCCCACAGCTCTGCTTAGGGGAAAGATTCATGCCACATACTCATCAAGCCGAGAAATTATCCCAAGTCCTTTATGTGGTGCAGGCATCATTGAATATATTAATATGCACAAGTAAATAAAATAAAGCCATTAGACTAGGATCACAGAATCGCAGAATATTCTGAGTTGGAAGGGACCTACAAGGATCATTGAGTCCAACTCCTGGCCCTGCACAGGATCATCCCCAAGAGTCACACCATGTGCCTGAGAGTATTGTCCAAACACTTCTTGAACTCTGTCAGGCTTGGTGCTGGGACCACTTCCCTGGGGAGCCTGTTCCAGTACCCAACCACCCTCTGAGTGAAGAACCTCTTTCTAATATCCAACCTAAACCTCCCCTGACACAACTTCAGGCCATTTGCTTGGGTCCTGTCACTGGTCACCTCAGAGAAGAGATCAGTGCCTGCCCCTCCTCTTCCCCTCACGAGGGAGTTGTGGACTGATACACATCCCTTAGAGCAGAATTTGCTCTGCAGGTTTTCAGACTGATATACCAACCACTGATCTTTCACAATGAAAATCTCTCGTGTCTCAGAACAAAGCAAACAAGTACACTCATATATATATATATATATATATATATATATATATATATATATATATATATATCCCTGCCTTATATTATGTATCAGAAGAGATCAGGCTCTTACCAAAACTTGATATAGGAGAAAAATTATTAGGCAACAACCCCACCAACCACAGTTTCATGTTTTCTTATTATTAAACAGGTACACTTCTCAATAAGTAAGTGTTACCACTATAAACTGATGAAGCCAATACATAAAATAGCAAGAATGAAATAAAGGTTTAGGATAAATAGAAGCCCTGATCACAGGGCTTCTCTTTGTCCACAGAATTTCTTCTACATTAGACATTCCTACATACTACTGCCCACTACCTGTATATCCCTGGGATATTTCATTACTAGAAGTGAGATGGGCGTGTAATAATTACAGCAATTCATTAACCTTATCAGGAATTATCTAGATTTACTTGCAAAACACAGAAGTACTTCTTTTGTAGCTTTGCTTTTCTGGTCTAAAGATGCCTGCCAGGACAATAACTTCATTAGGATTTTACTTTTCATCTCTTTTTTTTTCTTTTCCTTCTACACTGTTTGTGTTTAGAACTAGCTGTAGTGTGTAATCCATTATAGAAGATTTCCCAAATGAGCTGGTTGTGAATTGCAGGTCACTATCTTTCATCAGCTCCACTCAAACAGCCATTTACGACAAAGTATGACATTCTGGCTTGGTTTGTTTGTGCAACAGCTGAGATTTTTGCAATGGGGAAGTAAGGTACTTGAGTCATGTCCATTTGTTTCTGATAGGGCTGCAGTAGCCTTAAACAGTGAGGTGTTTCTGAGGTTCTTTTCCTGATGATTTCCAGCATTTGATGCTGATTTCACTTTATTTCTTTTATGGCAGCAGTCATTCGTGGCTCGATAAGCCATCTCAAGCCCTTCCCGATACTCAGGTGGGCAATAAGGACAGTGTTTAGCATTTCTATGGACATGTTCTACTGTTGCAACACAGTGTTTTTCACTTTAGCATTCCATCACCTTCAGTAACTTAACTCTACTGTCCCAATATGTTTGCAATTTTGGCCACCACAGATGGTGGCCCTGTATAATTACTCTCTCGTGCATGTAATTTTGGAGTAATTTGTACTCATTGGTAGAGCTTGCCACTTCTATTAAAAGGATGAAGTTTCCAGCTCATGTGAATGAGCTGTAGTCCTGCTCTGTCTCCTGTCTCCCTTCAGAACAGCCAGAGACTCGCTTGCACAATTATTTCTGCACTTACAGTCTTATTTAAATGATGTCTGCTCATGACCAACTGCCTAAGTAGTTCACATCCAAAACTAACTGCCAGTGGTTCTTCTTCATTATGAACCCAGTTCTGGTGGGTTTTATTATTATTCCGGAAGCAGTGAAGGATCAACACCAGAAGAGGCAAGTCAGTGAGGGATTTACTTTGTTAATATTGGAGTATATTAATGAAAGTGTGAAGTAGCTGTGAACGCTGTTTCTCCAGCTCCCAAACCATTTTCTGATGCTCGTATCAGGAAGGATCTTTAAATGCTGATGGTAAGGTTTGACTTTGCCTTACGTTTATGAATTTTTTTTAGACTCGGTTTTGTTGCTTCTTAAATTAAGACAATGCTACTACATAATTATTAGCTATCCCTGCCTGCTGGTAGCAAGGGTGAGGCTAAAATGCCTTTGTGCCTGGGAAGCAATCTTCAGATCGGAGACCCCAGAGAAATGCAAAATTTTCCCCACCTTTGTAGACTGAGACAACGGGAGGGCACACCGTGTAACATCCCCATTTGGCTGAACCATGGCTAGAAATGCAACGCTGGCTTTGCACCTTATTTGCCTTAACAGAAGTGGTTTTGTGTGATTACTGCTGCATATATGCTTAAGGGGTAGGGTTACGTCTTAGAGCTGAAAGCAACTCTTTGTGAGTACATAAATCATGGACTGTGTTTGAAGATTGTATCATATCCAGTGGAGGTGATACAATCTCCACAAGCATGTACATCTCTGAAGTGAGTCATTATTTTGAATAATGATCCATGCTTGTTCGATTTCATGTGAGTAGTTATGAGGAAAGCTTAGCAGGAAGGGTTTACTTCAAGCTTTCCAACCCCTCCTCAAGATCCACCAGTCTGTGAAGTTTAAAGAGCACTAAGGCCATGTGAAATGGTAACGGGGATTGATGACACTTGAATAAACAGAGCTATCGATCTGTGCGACAGCTGGCATAAGTAACAATGTGGTCTAACCACAGTGACGCCTCTCTTCCTCTCCCTTCCCTTGACAACCATGACTTCTTTAACACCTCTACAAGAGACCCTTTATCCTGCTCTCTACTGCAGCATTGATAGCAGCCCCACAAACAAAGTAATCAGAACTTCCCTTAAGTTGATTTAAATTTGAGGTAAATACGAGTAATATGACAAGTGGTGTTTGGCAATAAGCACAGTACAGGTAGCCATGTCCCACAATGTCACTGTAGAGCATTTCCTGGCAAATGCAAGAGGTGGGATTCTGCTAACTTGGATGTCCAAAGTGTGGTTGTCCACATCTGGGCTAGTCATCGGAGCTTCAGGCACCATAGTCAAAGGAATCTGGAGAGATATCAACTGACAAATATAGGGTGAGATGAGAAGAACTATGTTCCTGTTTCACTTTACTGACTGTAAAAAGAAGCAAGATGGATGGACAGATTCTTTGTAATCATCTGTATTATAAGTATCACGGGACAGGATTTTTTACTGTGTTTAATGTTGAATCCCATATTTACAAATGGAGATAGAAACAGTCTGAAAAGGTTTTGGCATTCACAAATACAGGCTGGCAGAAACATAGTGCTTTTTTATTTCTGGAGATAAATTTTGTACCCTCTTCTGGAAAAAGTGTTTGGTACATATAAAATATGAAAAAAAAGTCTATACAGTGAAGTCCTCTCCTCACTGTCATAGAGCAGAGTTTTTATAGGCTGACTAATCCTTCATTTCTGATCACTTACAAGTACCAGTGCACATGGCTCCTGATTATTGAATTTATCTGCTGCCAAAGTTAATAACCAGACTGTGGCCTCTTGTGAAATATGATTTCTAAATGAATATACTGAAGCTCATGGAAAACAAATATTTTTAGGTTTTTTTTTCCTAGTTTCTATTGGTACCTGTTCACCTGGAAAATCCAGAGCAGAAAACAACCCGGAAAGTCTGAATATAAGCTTAATTATGGCAGTTTTATATTGACTTCAACATCGCTTAATTAGTGACTACACTGTTAAGATTTATGCAGCTCTGAGTTTATAATCAGATCCTATGTCCAGTCACAGGAAAGCAAACAGCAATTATTATTTCCCTGGAAAGAAGAAAAAGGACTTTTCAGGGATACATCACACTCTTTATCTCCCTGAGCAAGCAAATGTGGCAGACGGATAATGCAAGCAAAAGGAGCGGTTGGACCTGGGGAGTTTGACCTTGGAAGAATGGTAATTTCAGCTATCAAAAATGAGAGAGCTGCCAGTTTGCCCACTTATGTGAAAGGTTCATTGTCTGAAACTTGAAATGTGTGAAAAGGGGCATGAAAAGAGTATTGACAGCTATCCAGGTGGGATCTGCTCATTCCCGTCTCTGAGTGGTTTCATCCAATTCAGCTGATTGACACCTCACCCAAACTTCTAATTTAAGCAGAACAAACTAAAATGGAGAAGGCAGTTACCAGAGACTGGTATAAAAAGTCTGTATGCTCTCAGCAGAAGTGTTTGCAGGGTATCTGCTATCCACTGATACTACCTGGTCACGTGTTGGAGATGTATGATCACTCAGAACCTCGCTGGATGCTGGCTAGGTATCAGCAAGTGAATAGCAAATAACTACTTACATCATCAGATGGATCTACTGTGTTAAAATTGCAAAGATCACAAACTACTTTTTGCACTTCTGACAGACCAATAATGGGTATTAACCCTTGTCATAACATCTTTGACACTCTTAGCCAATGGTGTGACAAGGATCACCAGAATAATCAGTTCCCTCCATGCATTTCGAGTTTCAGAAAGAAAAGATGCTTTGCCAGGAATAAAAAATAAGATCTATTTTGTGAAATGAGCTGTGCTTCAGGCCCATTCTCTTCTCCAGCTTGGATAAGGCAGGATCAAGTCAGACTCTTAGCCTTTCTTTGCTGAGTTGTTAGGTGTTAGCTTTGCTAACTATCCTTGAAAATGGAGGATCAATGGGCAGCAAACAGATGTCAACCCACCACTTCTTCTGGGGGAAAGGACTAACACTGGAATATATAAAAAAATTTTGTGCCCAAGCCTTTTGCCATTCCACAAAAAGCAGGCTGAGTCTAAATCTACTCTTACCCACAACTGCACAAAAATGGCTTCTGCTCAGTCCTGGGCATTGCAGCATCCACCAGCATTCCCTGTCTGACAGGCTGAGTCATGCAGGGTTAGCAGAGCCCCAGTGGCCCCCACAATCTCCTGAAGCATCATTTGATCTCCTGAAATGGAGACCTTGCAGATCTGGCCACACTCTATGCCCAGGGAGCCTTGACTGCTCCCCATTCCCAGGCATGCCTGTGCAAATTGGCAGTGGCTCCTATCTCCTGCCAACCTGAATGGCAGGGCGGCTTCCTGCACTCCAGCTGATCTTGGAACTGAACATATTTTGCTACCAGGACCTCACAGCAACAGGGCACCTAACTTTTGTAAGGATGGAAAAAGTCTGTTCTTTGGGAACTTGTGGTGGGGAAAATAGTGTTTTTTCCCTCTGGAGTTAAAAAAATGGTAACCGCCGAGGGGGTGGTGTCTCTCTTGGTGTTGACCCAATCAGCAACCCTGCAAAATTTAAACATATCACACCAGACCGGAAAAGAAGGATGATGTAGCTGAAGAAGAAGTGGCCATGTTCTGAAGCCATGAGGAGAAGGGGCAGGAGCCCTGCTGGGGAGCCTAGGCCCCCCCAGCCCCCGGCTGGGGGACTGCAGGAACTTGGAACAGTGTTAAACTGGGCCAGGTACTGTAGCTAAGAGCTGGGGGAAGTTTCTCCACTGTGAGCAGCAGCAGGAGATACTGAAAGCAGCAGCAGAGCAGCAGTGAACGGAGAGACTATGGCAGAAAACCGAGAGATAAGAAGAAGCAGCAAAGGCGGCTTGCAGCCAAGCAGGAAGACACAAAGATGTCTAATGGATGAAGAGAGAGCGGACTAAGCTCAACAAAGACAGTTTTGGGGGTAAGAACTGAATCAAACCCCCCAAACCCTTGTGAGACCCCTCCTTGGAGGAGGTGGTGGAACCCTACTTGACGGGAGTCTTGGAATGCAGCAGTACCAGAGAGAGGAGCTGAGAAGCTCAAGACATCCTGGAAGCTGGACCGGGACAGCCAGATGGAATGCGGAGGGGGTGACCTTGCGCCCCCCGCTGCTGCTGCCAGGCTGGCAGCCTGAGACAGAACACGGGAGCTCTGGTAGAACTCTTGAGGCAAAGACTTTCAACTGAAAGCTGCTTGAGACGTTCTGACTCAGGGGTAAACCCCCTGAGGAAAGGGACTGTCACGAAGACCTCTGCACTTCATGATATGACGTGGTGAAGCGAGCCTTTGTCCCAGTTAACGCAGTCCACGGGAGAGAGAGACCTTCACTTGGAGTTGAAGGGCTGAGAAGGGGTGAGAGGAGACCTCCTCTTGTGTGTAATGGAAGGAGATCCAGCTACAACTTCATCTATGACTGCTGCATGGAAGAAAAGAGACACTGCTGTCCTGAACGTGGAAAGGATCTTTCCTTCTTCCCTTCTGAACTTTTATTGGAGGGAGAAGAGATTTGATCCAATGTAAATACTGCTTTATCATAGGAGAGATAGTTAAGATTGTGTATATAATGTATTATAATATTTAGTTGTGTCATAATTGTAATATAATTCCCTCCCCCCCATATTGAGTCTTGTGCTGTGTCTGGAAAACCCCTCTCACATGGGGTTGAGTTGTGGAAGGGGGGCTTGGACTCAGAAATTGGATTTTGAGGGTCTCAAACTACAACAGAACTGAATTTCCTGTGAGTTCCCAAGCTCTGCACAGTGACAGAGGAATAGGTCTGTTGACACTTTACACTCTGGGCAAGCAACATGGAAGCACGAAGATTCACAGGCTGCAACGAGAGTGGAAGGTGAGAAAAAGTGAGAAACCAGAAGAGAGAAACAAACCTGTCTCAAACAAACCAAAAAGAAAGAAACCTGTCTCCTGTAGACCCAGGAGACATGGAAATGTTAGAATATGTTGCTTGCCTGTGGGCAGGCAAAACACAAGCCCTGAGGAAGAACCTCTCAGCACTTAGGAGTGTTTTGGTATGAAGATAGGAAGGCACAGAAAAATGAGATATACAGTCATTTTATAAGAAGATTTACTCTCCAGGAACAGGGCTATGGATACAGAGGACTCCATGAGGAATTTGTTATACAAACATGGGTCTCGCCTATGAGCCACCCATGTTTGGGTGAGCCTGAGCCACCTACTCATTTTGGATGGGATCTGTCTCTCTTAACTTAGCTGTTTGAAGTTTAGGATTTAGCCTAAGCCATTGGCTCTAAGCTCTGAGTCTGGTGGAAGGACACTTCCAGAGTGTAGCCCATAGACCTCATACCCATTGCCTCTGGGATGCCTGCCTCTTTTCACTTACTGCGGAAGGAGTTTAGGATAATTACCTTAGACATCCTCTTTAGACTGCTGAAGTTAGTGAGGTGAGCCCCACCTCCTAAACACTGCTCAGCTTAAGAGGTAGTGCTGTTGAAATGAGTGATGTGCACCTCTGGAAAAACAACTTTCTGAACCAGTGATGAACAGTAGCCACAACCTGGCACCTGTCTGCATCATCTCTTGTCTGTGGACAGCCCCACTGGTCACAACTGAGAGGGATTTCTCTCCTCTTAGATGATGCCTGTTTCACCTGTGGTTGGTTAAACCTGGCTGTTGACTAATAAGACACAACTAAAAAAAATTGCTTTCAGCATAACAAGTGGGTTGGCTTTTCACACGTGTGGTGGGATATGGCCTCAAATTATGGTGAAATTGAGTTTCTGTACTGTAGACAGCTAGAACACAGTGAAAAGGTCACATCAGGAAAGGGGAAGGCATACACCTTTGTTCATTGTCTTCCCAGGTATTTATGCACTCTGTGTTCCCTTGGCAGCTAGAGTGCATGGCTTTTGAAGCATCTTTCTTTACCCAGGCAGGCAGCAGGTGGGATCACTGGATAACACGGCCATCCTAGCAGCAGGAATCCTTCTGATCTGCCTTTCAGGGCTAAGGAGCAGAGATGATACATTTCCTCCATGTCTGCTCTTCAGGGAAAAGGAGTCTGACCAGTACCTTGGGAAATACAACTTCACATTTACTGTGTTATTTATGATAGGGTGAAATTTCACACTGTGTTGCAAGTCATCTGGAATGTGTTTGCCTTGGCATGTCCTCTTACTGCCCTCAGCTGCATTACGGCTGTCTCTTCAGATATCTATTCAGGCAGATTTTGTTCATTGAGTCATTTACTACCCCTGGGAGGATGACCTGGTGGGATGCTGCTGCTCCAGTCTGTGGTACTCGGTTGCTCTGATACTCGGGAGGTGGTGAGGGAGGGAGCTAAGCAAGGACTTTACCACTCAGCACTTGCAGAACTGGGAGCTGATTAACATATAGCTCTAAGGTGCCCAGTGGGAGTAGATCTGAATCTGTTCTTGTTACGAGACTGCTGCATTTTTTTGTGTGGACTGAGAGGAGTTAATGGGAATTTTTCGAGACAAATGTATTCTGTCCAAAGTGATCTGTATGGAAATGTCTGTTCACTTCCATTCTTTGGCATTCAGTGAGGCAGTAGGGAAGCTCCAATGTGAATGGTTTTGTCCTAGGTAAGGTCTATTGCTTTCCCCAGGTAAGGTCTACTGCAAATTTGCAGTGAGAGTATTTGTTGGTCAAACCATTATGATGCTCTTCAGCTAAGTTATGTGATGGGTTTTCACACATATTTGTTTGGACTTCATGGCACCTCTGTATGGGAGGGGGTGGATTTTCACCTGCTTCATTTCCTGAACTCCTTTGCTACATTTTACTCTTCTGTCATCACTTTTGTGTTTCCTTTTCACACACTAAAGTAAAAAATATGGATCATTCTTCCCTCTGTACTGACTCATTCAACTCTACTCTGCCTACTTACTCTTTAATTTTTCTCTTTCAGATGTCTCAGCTATCTCTGTGTTGTGTTGAAAAGTTTCAGATATTAGAGGGGAAATGATATGTCCGCTTTGATAGTGCACTTTATATTTCAAGGAACTGTTTAAAGGAATGGTACTTTCTTGAGGCTTCATATGTCTTAACTGCACCACAATTGTAAATGACTGCAACAGGTTTTTGCATATGGAGATTCATTCTTATTTTGATGAGAGAGAGGAACACAGGAACAAACATGCTGGTAACAGCATAAAGTGGCCATCTGCCTCCCTCTTACAAGGTCCCATAAAGCTGTTCCTCACCCACACTTCTAAGGCAAGTTTCATTCACAGTGACAGTCAGTAGTGCTTTGCTTCCCAGGCAGGGAGCATACCTTCACTCTTGCAGGTGAGAGACCTGTGTACGTGGGAGATGTTCTGCCACTTTCCCCCTGCCATTATAGAAAAATGAACTGACATGGTTTTGATTTGTTACACCTGCTCATTTTCCCCTATATATTTGTTTGATCCCCTTGATGGTATGTTGTAAACTCTACTTGTATTATTTGGAATTGCTGAATGAGTCTACTTGACCTTCCCAGCCTCCAGGTATTATTAAATTTCAGCCTTTCAGGAGATTTAAATGTAAATCACAGTAAGTGACCTGTGTCTTCTCTGTCATATTTTCCAGGACTGTGGAAAGTTTCAGATACTTTAAGGACTTTTAAGATGGCCTCTGTTTAACACCTCAATTGTTCCCTTCTCTCTAAGTTAGATGAACCTTCCTTTCAGGCCCTCATTCATCTAGTTTGATTCAAGAGTGTAACTTCCTGTGCTCCCTCTGCAGAGAGGACTGGAGAGATGTACTCCATTCATACAAAATTTGATCCCCTTCCCTCCAGAGCTGCCTATACAGTGCTGAAACTGTGCATAAATGCTGGTGGACAATCATTATTCCTCAGATTACAAATATATTTAGAGATTATCCTATTTCTCACTATCTTCCCAAATAACAAACAGGTATATTTTAAATGCCTCTTTTTTTTTTTTCCCTTTAGCCAAGCAGGCAAAATGACCAATTTCTTAGCATGCCACTCCAGCTTGGGATTCTCTTTATCCATTGAGTTCAGTGAAAGTGTAACACCTCAATTAAAGGTCTCAATTTCATAGCATATCTGAGCCTCTCAGCTGAAGGAGCAATTCACCTTTTGAGATAAGATACAGTCTGCCCAAGTTCTACTACACCAGAAAGTTCCTTACCTGGGATCACACAAAACTGCAGCAATACTACAGCTATGCCTGAGAGGTTGAGTGCCTCAGTGTGTCTGAAGAGAATCACTTACTCCTCTGAGCATGTGGTTGGGGGCAAGGACGGCCACATCACAATTTCTGCCTGGGACAAACCAGTTAGCTTTTGTGGTTCACTTTTCTGTTCAATAAGGTACTACAAAGGCATGTATGCTTGAGACTCAGTTTTAGATAAATTTTATCATGAAAACCTCTGCTTGCTGATATAAATCTCTGCATTTATTTAAGCATTATTTCTTTTAATTGGTCTTACAACAAGAAGCAACCCTTAAAGTATTTGTTCCTCTCTTTCATAGAGCTCAAACATCTCTCCAGGTAAGAAATACATCCGAGAATTGATTTCACGTAAAGACTTGATTGACATTCAGGATAATACAATAATTCACTGAATGGCCTTTAGAGGGAAGCAGATCCAAAGAATCTATGGAGAGATCAAGAGGCAAGCTTTTTGCAAGAACAGGCTGCTAGATGTTGTTAAACAGAACCCAAAGCTGAGACACTTGGCTTATTCTCTATGTCCCTGTGTAGTACTGGGTGAAATTTGAACACCCCTCACATTATTGCAATCTGAAGGCTCTCGGGGAATGAAGGACACCAGGTATGATCTTAATCTGCTCATGTCAGGAGGCCTTGCTGCTTTGTTACATGGGGAGTCTTCCTTTAGCCTTCAAAAGCTTCCTTGAGAGTAGGATTTGGGGATGATAAAGAACAATGGGAGCATCCAGGGCACTATGCAAGTGGTGCTCATCATGTTTGGAAAGAGGGACCTTCCTTTCTGACATTATAAGGTATGATTTGAAGTAAATATGTGACCCAAAGCTTCCTGACTTCTGTCTGCCCTCTTGTGAGGGATCAGGCAAAAATGTTCTCTGAAAAATACATACATAGAGCCAAAATCTTAAAGGGTAGTTTCTAAATACTACAAGTTTGAAGGGCTGTGATATGTGTGACCTTGTAATTCTACCTGTTTGAAGCATTCTTTTTACATTAAAAAGTGTTTTAAAGACAGAATATTGTTTTAAAGACCTTTAAAGATCAGAAGTGGTAGCAAAATCTCTATGGGTAAAGTTCTCTGCCCTTGCTACCTGCTCTTTATGTCTTAGGGCATGTTGATGGGGCAGGAATTACACAGAGGGCAACCTGCCAAGGCAGCTTGCCTGTGTGCTGCCCTTCTGGCAGACCAGAGTTATCATTTTATGAGGAGAAGGCAGATGTGCTATATATAGCCTGGAATGAGATAATGAGTTTGAAGCGGCCTTAAAGAAGTTAATGCAATTTTCAGTACATGCATACTTCTCTATAAAGAAGGTCTAAGCAATGAGCTCTGGCACTGGACCTTGGTTGCCAGTTGTAAAACTTTACGGCTCAGCTTGGGCCCCACCAACTGTCTCTCCCCAGGATATACGTGTTCTGGAGCGTGTCCTGAGCAATCCTGATCACCAGTCTGCCTTGTTCTCTTTCATGCCACAGATGGAGCCTCCACAGGCATGTGGAGGATTTTTAAATGGCAGAAGCACAGAAAAGGCCAAACAGGGCCAAACTTTAAAAAAAAACAAAACCAAAAAACAAAAATATGCAGCAGAAATGCCATGGAATTAGAAATTCATACACCAAGCATCAATTATTGGATTTTTTTTAACAGGTAGTGAATTGAACTATTTGTAAGTACCTATAAAACAATAAAGACATCTGTACCAGCTAGTACAGATTAGCCATGTCAAATCAATCTAATTACTTTCCTGATAGAGTAGAAGGCCCTCTGAGTAGGAAGGTGCACTTAAACGTTGTATAACTTGAGTTTTCATGCTCAATAAAACCAATATGAGGTTTGTTGAAATCACCCTAAAGCAGGATACCAAACACTCGCTGAATGATCAGTAGTTTCCCTGCCATGATGCCCTCAGAAGGGGTCTGCAAGGATCTGTGCCAAACCTGCTGATTTTCGGTCCTTCGTTAGCACATCTAGCAAATAATAACCCTGTTATTGCTGGCAGAACTACAGCATGAGCTATTGAAACCATGTGCATGTAAATTAAAGTATTCCAAATTCCATCACATTATTCATAAGATTATTTTTAGGCTTGCACCTAGTGCCTTGGCAGTCCCTGTCTGCCTTCTCTGAGAGCAGATGCTGCCCCAGATGACATGGGTCATGGTGCTCCCAGCTAAGGCTCCTCTACAGTTCCCAGGCTTACAGCAGAAGATGCAGCTCCCAGACTTACATAAACCCAGGTTAATGATATCAGGTTTTGTGTATACCTTTTCACTGATATTGCTGCAGGAAGCTATAAGCAGATTAACAAGTGCTGAGTGTAAGTTTAAAGTTCAATCACATACGTTAACATCCAAGGGTTATGCAAGACAGAATTTCAAATGAAACATGTAAAGAACATTTGATAATATTTTACATTACATTACATTATTTTACAAACCTTACCGGGTTTTTATACTCTTCCTTGAATTAGTCATAGTCGGACTGAACATCCTAACAAAACAATTTTAGGATTTTACCAATGAACTTTTGAATCTCTAGAAATAGGAATTAAATCCATAGAAAAAAAACCACAGATAAACAACAAGGTTCACATTCTCGGGCATTTCAAGGACAAAAAGGATTATCCACTGTAAAACCTCTTCTCTTTCCAAGTAAAGTCCAGTTGATCATGCCAGCATAAACAGAAAGAGGAACAGGAGAAAGAAGAAACACCTGTGCCTGGGTAAAGTGACACTTCCCTCTCCTTTTTGTTCACAGGTGAGAAAGATTTGGGGTTTTGTGTGGACAGTAATTTGTGGATCCCCAAATCAAATGTCTAGAGATGTTTATCCCAGATGATTACATCAACATTTCAGCTTGAAGCCATTGCTCTTTGTCCTATCCCTGCATGCCCTTGTAAAAAGTCCATCTCCAGCTTTCCCATAGGCCCCCTTTAGGTACTGGAAGGTTGCTGTAAGGTCCCTTGGAGCCTTTTCTTCCCCAGGCTGAACAACCACAACTCTCTCAGCCTGTCTTCATAGGATAGGTGCTCCAGGTGCTGATCAAATTAGTGGCCCTCCTCTGGACTCACTACAATACATCGACAAGTCCTGCAGGCACTGGAGAGCGGATGGGTCTGCTGAACCCCCAGTTGCTGCCATTGCGAATGTGATTTCTTGTCCTGTGGTCAGGCTGCGACAAAGAGTTCTGGCTTCTGTCTTGTTCCTAGATGCAGTCTGACTGGACATTTTCATCTTTTTCTTCAAGATGCCAAAGAACAATAAGCTATAAAACATTTCAAGAGGAGAGCCAGGGCATTGTACCATCTCAATTTTGACAGAAATTATTCCAAGCCGAGAAACACAGCAGTGGCTGGTGGAAGGGATACTAAGCAAATTTGCAGATGACACAAAACTGGGAGGAGCTGTTGACTCCCTTGAAGGCAGGGAGGCCCTGCAGAGAGACCTCAATGAATTAGAGGACTGGGCAATCACCAACCATATGAAGTTCAACAAGGGAAAGTGACGGGTTCTGCACCTGGAATGGGGCAGAACCTGGATGC
This sequence comes from Manacus candei, assembly GCF_025592945.1. Classification (NCBI taxonomy): domain Eukaryota; kingdom Metazoa; phylum Chordata; class Aves; order Passeriformes; family Pipridae; genus Manacus; species Manacus candei. The sequence continues at coordinate 4,263,568 of NW_026138062.1, forward strand.
TTGTACAGACTAGGGAATTAGATGCTGGAAAGCAGTGCCTCAGAAAGGGATCTGGGGGTCATGATCAATGGCAAGTTGAATATGAGTCAGCAGTGCCCTGCAGCCAGGAGGGCCAACCATGTCCTGGGGGGCATCAGGCAAAGCATTGCCAGCCAGACAAGGGAGGGGACTGTCCCGCTCTGCTCTGCACTGCGGTGGCCTCACCTTGAATATTATGTGCAGTTTCGGGCACTGCAATGCCCAAAGAAAGACATTAAGCTGTTAGAGAGTGTCCAAAGGAGGGCAATAAAGATGGTGGAGAGAGTAGAAGCCATATGAGGAGTGGCTGAGGTCACTTGATCTGTTTGGCCTGGAGGAGACTGAGGGGAGACCTCATTGCAGTTACAGTTTCCTTGTGAGGGGAAGAGGAGGGGCAGGCACGGATCTCTTCTCTGAGGTGACCAGTGACAGGACCCAAGCAAATGGCCTGAAGTTGTGCCAGGGGAGGTTTAGGTTGGATATTAGAAAGAGGTTCTTCACTCAGAGGGTGGTTGGGCACTGGAACAGGCTCCCCAGGGAAGTGGTTCCAGCACCAAGCATGACAGAGTTCAAGAAGTATTTGGACAATGCTCTCAGGCACATGGTGTGACTCTTGAGGGGTGATCCTGTGCAGGGCCAGGAGTTGGACTTGATGATCCTTGTGAGTCCCTTCCAACTTGGCATATTCTGTGATTCTGTGAATAACTCCCAGTGCTCTGGAGGAACAGCCTTACAAAGACCCTATGAACACCATCAATCCAAAAGATTTTTTTCTTTTGAAGCAGCATGATCAAAAATGCCTGATCTTCCACCTCCTTCTTCCTCCTCCCTTATGGCATAAACCTACCCACTTCCTTTGAAGTTTGCTCCCTGATTATAAATACTCTGGGACACAGGTGCTTTGTGTTCTGTGTTTGCACAGTGCCAATTACAAAACGTACTCCTAGAAGCCAATTATAGGTAATAAGCTTTTGTTCAGGTTTTGGTGGTTCCTGATAAGTGCAAACAGAGCACAATGCCTGTGTTTGGTTCCTTTGTGGAGCATTGCATGAGAGAGATGTATTCTCCCAAATACATGAATATATCTGGCCATCAGCAAAGCGGTGAAAATATCTCAGGAAGCAGAATCAGATTCACAAATGACCTAAGCACCCTATGGGGCTATATTTTCCTTCTAGTCCTTGTTAGTTCTAAAATTTGTGTGGTTTATGGTGCTAATGAAAGTGGCACAGACTTTCCAATGCAAATACAATTTTATCCTTCAAGAGAAAGAACACAGCATTATTGCTAGAATTAGCACATAGATATAGAATTCAATAGTATAGAAATAACTGTAAAAGAGAAGTAAGTCAAACTTTAGAACTACTATTGGCCACATTGACAAATCTCAACAAGGCTCCTACACTTCCGTGAAGAAATGTGAAATTTCTCTGCTTTGAGGATATTCCATCAAAGACTATACCTCTGAAGTTTGTTTCCTAGTCTCTTTTCAGTGGAATTTGGTGAGTTTGCATAGGAGTGATGGCCTGTCCTTTCTCATTTACGCTTGTTGGATACAACATTAGTGAATAAATGTGACAAAGGCTGTTAATTTTAGGATATGTTCTACTGAGGGATTTGGTGAGTGAAGAGTGTTTTTAGCTTTTGCGAGTGGTATCTCATGGAAACAAATGCTCAGTAATGGAAAGGAGTGGAAATCCTACCTCTGAGAGACTTCTCTGTACTGCTTCTGTTAGGCATCCCATCATCAACCTGAGCTGAAATGGATTAATTGCTTCAGTATTTGGGTACAAGTCATGCCTACTCTAGCCATTCCCTTCCTTGCAGGTCTCCTTCCTGAAGGACATGATCATCAGCTGCCCTTTGCCTGGGGAGGATTGGAATCGATCAGAGGTGGTCACAGCTATGCAGGAGGCAAGTGCCAGCACTGGCTCAGGGAAGCATAGGATGGAAGGACAGTGGGAGACTCATGTCAAAGCTGCAAAACTAAGTGTATCTACTGCCCCTGAGCCCTTCCAGGCTTGATTTTAGAGGCTCAGGCAACCAAAGCCCATGAGAACTGCAGCCTTTATACACAAGGCCAGTTAATCCGCTTACTTATCTGACAGTAGGCACCCAAAGTGTAATATTTTGGGCTGAGATAGAAGCTATTAGGAAACAAAGACTAACTAGATAAGAAAAGCTTCCTCACAACATTTTTAACTTCCTCAATCCAATCAGAAGCAGTGCTTCTTCCCTCCTACAAGCTGCTGCCTGGTGCACTGCTTGTTTTTCACAAGCCCTGCTTCTTCCCTTCCAGAAGTTGGGTCCTTTGCCAGATTACCAGGCCTGCCAAAGAGTGGTGTAAGGACACTGGTAAAAGAAGTAGGTTTTTAAAAATATTTTATATGACAATAATGATTAATATATGAGCTAAACATAAGAATAACTAGACTAATTGTAAGGATATCACTGTTATTATTTTGTCTGTATTTTAGGACAAGAAAAATTTAAAAGAGTTCAGACTGATTGTGTATTTTAGACCTAGTAAGGTAGACTACTTAAGGCAACACATTTGGGATAAGGCACTCATGTTGCCTTATCCCAATTGATGTTCCCATACGTTACACATCCCCCAAATTTGGTTGTTGTACCTGTAGAATGTGATTTCTATAAACTTTTTCTGACATTTTCTTTTTCAGATATTTAACAATCCATTTTTAAAAGGAATAAATTCTGTTGTCCTGATACAGTCTGAATCTGATGTAACTCCACTAAAATCTGTGGAGTTTCCCTGGCATCAAAATTGCAGTAATTTAGGAATTACTCAGGCTTTGAAATTCTTGGATTTTGCCAGTAGGAACTTGGAAACAGCAACTCAAAAATTACTTTTAATTGCATCCGGAGATCCCCGTTTACTTTCAAAGATACAATCTTCATACTCACATACTCTGGATCAGCATACTTGCATTCATGTTTAGAAGTATAATTATGCATCAATTACATGGGGGAATTTTAAATAAGATTTGCTGTTCCTTTTGTTTCATGGATTTGACTAAAACATTGTGTTTATTTTGGTATCACTCTCATAGCTGGCATGACTGATTTATCTGATGACTAATTTATTTGACTGCAGCCAGAGATATATTGCCAACATCTCAACAAAGGGCTCCTTTGGAAAGGGTTTATATAGTCTCAGTGAACTCTAACTATTAAACACTTCATGAAAATGTCCATTGATTCCTAAAAGCTGCCTGGTAATGACAAAGCCTTAAACAACTGAGCTTAAACAGCCCTTCCCCTTGATTAGCCTTTTTGCCCACTGTAACTATCCACCAGTCTGGGCTTAGGGGAGCGTCTTACAAGAAATGAAGCGTCTTTCACAAGGAAAATGAGGAACAGTTTGACTTTGTGCGGACATGTGTGCACATAGAGTCTGTTTTATGTAAGAGCTTGATCAAAGGAATATATAGCAGGCTGGTTTTGAAATAGTTGGTGTTACCTGTTGTGCAAGATCCCAGCTCTCAGCAAATGCCTATCAGAGACTTGTTTTCATGCCCATCACCACTCTATGGCTAGAGAAGAACATAGCTTTCATTGGGGCACCTAGGCTGTGTGGAGAGAGATGGGGACAAGGCTTTGCACATCAGGGACAGTGTGAGTCCTGGTCAGATAAAGGTGTAATCAATGAAGACTGAGTGATGTGGCATGGAGAGGGGCTCCTCGATCTGCAGTGACATTTTAAAGGCTGCAGCGTTTTGTCCCCTGCAACAGCTTTTGGTGAAAGTGTTGCTCCCTTCCGGCACAGACTGGGAGAGAGGAGAGGTGTGAAATACAGGAAAATTAGTTGCAGAATGTGCTGGGCTCTAACTAGGACACAGAAGGAGAGAAGGAAATTACTTACCATGTGCAAAAAGCACAAACTCTTGTTTGGATTGAAAGTTCTAGACATGAATTACATCCAACTTGTCTGAGGTAGGGTAGGATCCACCCACAGGTATCTGCTGAGTCAGACTAGGATTCAGTTGAATCCTGCCTAGTATGTCCATACCTTCACTAATTATCCATCTGCTTTACTGTCAATTGGCATGTCTAGACTGCTCCTCTGACCTGATACGGGTATTTCCAAGGTATAAGATGGAACTTGTCCTAAAAGGGGACAGGATTCCCTGTTCCTGTAGACCGTAAGGTGATTGCAGGGTGATTCACCTGTGATACACACAGCATTTTACACCACTGATGTCTAAAGTGGTCTGAGGCAAATCCTAAACCTCTGCTTAAGATCCAGTGAAGCAATTTTAGCACCTCATCTGCATCCATCTTCAGGTACCTGATGAGGCAGGACAGCATTTCCTAGGTAGGAAGAAAGAAGAACTATGGGGCCCACACCTTCCGAAATGTTTATGTAATAGAAGGAAGGTTGAATACTTCAAGGATTTTGGCCTATATTGTCTGCCCCCCACCCACTCCCTAACCCCTTCCATTTTGGGCTGATTCAGATATGTTAGGAGAATATTGTTTGACAGTAAAAATAGCACAGAGAAGTGAAATAAGATGAATGTGAGTATGCTGCATTTGCTTAGGGCTGTAGATCTCTCAGCAATATCTAGGCCAAATCCTGGGCACCAATGTGTTGCACAGAGCTCAGCGCTCAGCAATCACAGAGCAAAACGCCCACTCCAAATTCAGACAAGAAGTAGGAAATATGTATTAAAAAGCACAAGAGGATTTAATACCAACTGACCTTTGCAGACTAAAAATCCACTAAAAGACCTTTGTAGCCCAAAGGCTACATACTTCATAAATTATATTTTCTCAATTATGGCTTTCCACCTAAACAGGCTGCAAGGGGAAGTCCTGGAGACAGAAGAGGTGAGGACATCAGAGGGCACATTTCACTTCTGGCAGCTAGAACTGACCACAGAGTATAAGGCTGAGCTGATTCAGGTAACCACAGAGTAAAACAACCGCAGAGTAACGAAAGTAAGCTAAGAGTTAGAGGTAAGCTACCCATAGACAGACAAAAAGGGGCAGTTGCTTTTAGGGTAGAATGCTAAAACTGCTTTGTGGTCCTCCAGGCTCACCACTTCCTGTGGTATTACCCGTGGACATAGGGAACTGATTATGCTCTTCCTGTTTGCAGCCACTTATTAGGTACTTGGAGGCTATTTTTGTACCTGCAGTTAATCTACTCTTCTTTAGACTAAACAATCTTAACTCTTCCAGTCTTTCCTCATAGGTCATGTTTAGTAAATTTGAGGGATTCTAGTTGCTTTTATCTGTGTGCTCTTTCCAAGTGTTCTGCATCTCGCTTCAAGTGTAGTACCCAAACTGAACACACTACTGCAGCAGAGGCTTTGCTTGGGCCAAGCAGAAGCTGCCTCATACCTTACAGACAAACGATTTTTTACAAACATGTTGTTTGGTTTTTATTATTATTTTGCAACATAGTACAATCTATATGTGATGCGCTGTCTAATTCCAACTGAGAGGATCCTGGATATTGGATTGATCTCTGCTGGTCCATCTACACAGCCCCCATAGCTGACCAGAAGCTTGAGGGAATTTTTTTTCTGTTGAGTTTCCAGTAAGTTATTTAGAAAGGAGAAGGTAGGTATTTTGAGGCAAGGGAGAGGATAGCTTATAAAAACTTAACATTACCAGAGCAACTACCAGGTCAGACATAGCACTGACCTAATTTACGATCCTGTCTCTGCTAGTGGCATGAAGGAGACAGTAAGGCTGCAAAGATATTGAGAGAAAAGGAAAATAAAAAGAAATAAATACATTTATAAAAGATTGCTGTTGGTAGAATGGAGTGAAAGCAGATGTAACCCAGTGAAGTTCAGACCCTGAAGTAATGTTATCTCTTTTACTTACTGAGAAAAGTGAGCAATGCCAGTGAAAAAGTCTCTGGCTCCAAAAATCACTTTTTATGATTCATGCATAAGAGAAATAAGTCTTCTTTGGGAACAGACTTTTTCTCATCATTCCTTCTTCTTTTAAAGAGCTACTCAGGAGCCTTGCCTATCTAAAATACATTTCTTTGCTTCCTAGTTCCTGTCCCTTGTTCAGCAGTACTTTCCCTTCAGTATTAAGAACTCTAACTATCTGCTGTGAGGCTGTGTAAGCAAGCAGGCACAACATGAAGCTCTGTTGCTAGACATAGATTTTTATTTGAGATTATCCAGGGTGGTAAAATTGTACAGAATGGGTGGTTGAAATCACTCATAGTCCTTAGATAAGAGCTCCCACTCATTCTTTTGATTAAAATGCTGGAAGTTTTTGGAAATTATCTAATTTCTCCCAGTTGAGCAGTTAACCTTTGCTGAGATTGAGGAGAACTTGGGTCCGGTCCACCTTGTACAGACAGCGTGGCCAAATTGTCACCATCAGGTCAAGGCAGAGCCTTGCACCTCTCAAGATCATTTTCTGCTTTCCTAATGATCTTATGTATTTTGAATGGCTGCAGTCTCCTGTATTTTTTCAGCTCTCTTCCTCCCCCTTGACCCAGCTGTTGTACACCAGACTCTCTTTCCTCTCTGCAGGTGTTTTATCTCCTTCCAAACTGTTCCCAGGAAAGAGGAGTGCAGGAGAAAATCATTCCTATCTCCCTGACTCTCCTTTCACTGGGTTATATCTGACTCGCACGCATAGATCTTGCTGACCAAGTGAAAATCTTATCAGCTGGCCCTGACAACGTGTCATGTCCTACTCTGCCCTGGGCTTGCCCTTAGGTCTCTGCAGTAACCAGAGCAATCACCACCTTGCAGCACAACTAGTGAGTGACCTTAGAAGCACTTGAACATTTGCATATTACTGCATACATAAAAATAATAATAAAAATCAGTGGGATGTGGGGTGGTGTGGAGTACCTCTTATCAACAGGCTTCACAAAAGCTCCTTCATTTGTTTATAAGGAACTGCAGACCAGAGATGCCTGGATTTGCAGACAGGAAGGGTGAGGGGGGAAAACACCTCCACTTGTTTTCTCCTTTGAGCAACAACATTTCTCTTAACCTTAACCAAAGAAGGTAGTGAAGCCACTTGGCAAAAAGACTTGTGTTAAGTACCTTGGCTGGAAATGTTTATGCTTGTTCCTGTTAACACAGAGAGTATTCTGTTCCATGCATGCCGAGGGGAGAGAGGGGAAGAACTCACCACCCCGTGCAGCCATTCCCCTCACTGCACTCCTAAGACATGTCTGGGCAGGAGTTTGCCCACAGACAGTAACTGCTGCCTGCAGGGAGGGATGCTGGCTTCAGCTACCCATCTGTCCTCCTGCCTTTCTACCTAGTCTGCCAAACACAGCCCCTTGAGAGGGACCACCACCATCAGCCAGGGCAGGGGAGCTTTACTGCTCAGATGGAAATTATCTGAGCCATGGGATGGGGATGTCTGCAGCCCCAATGAAGCCCAGGTCAAAGTATGGCCATGGCAGTACGGGATGTCCTAGCCACGGAGACCCAACAGAGATCCTCTGAGAGTGAGCCCTGGACCACAGGCTGGAAAATGCCCAAGACACACAGAACGGAAGAAGCACAAGCTTTTTGTTCCTGCTGAAGAAGCACAATCTCTATATTTCCTGCTGTAACCCTGCACTGAACCTCATCTGCTTTAGGGGAAGGTGGGTTTACTGTATGGGGCCTCCTGTTCCCCCAGGGACACACATTTCCAACTGTAGATTATTTCTTTGCTTTTGATTATCCCACCTTCTGCCCCAGCTCAGCTCCCTGTGCCTCCTGGAAGGATGCACCCATCTCAAACACCTACACAGAGGCAGCAGTAATGTGATGGTCCCTCTGTAGCTCTGCTCTCAGACTCCGGTGTCAGCCAGAAACACAAGCAGAGCCCTGTGGTGGTCTCAGCTGGAGATGCCCTTGGCAGAAAAGGGCTGATGGCAAAAAGCAAAAGAAGATGAAGGCCGTGGGGTTGGCAGGGGACCTGTAGGATCACCATGCCATGTTCACAGTGCTGCAGGCAGTGACCTTCTCAGCAGAGCTCAGTGAGCAGTGACAGCCTGTGGTGCTTCTCAGCTTCTGGGACTGTGGGATGAGAAGCCCTGGCTGCCACCAACTTTGTGGGATGGCAGGGAGTCTTTCTGACTTAGCAGGAATTGACACAAAATCCTGGCAGGAAGGAAAACAAATACCACCCCTGGGTACATCCAATGTGGAGAGTTTGTATCCTAGCAAGATGACACACAGCTCATTAGGGAAGTTGAAGAAGCTTTGGCTTCTGCACTGAAAGGTCATCTTTGCAAGGAGCTGTGATCTGAACAGGGTGCACTCATGAAGGTTGAAATCCCTGTTGGGTGCCAGCCCTGCACCAAGCCAGGCAAATGGATCTGCTCAAAGGAAGACTGAACTTTGAGGTACAAGAGTCACTGACACTTGAAAATGCTGAATTTCTGTGAAGAACTGAGTTTCTAGGGACAATATTAAGTAAATATGATATTGGAGGTTTTGTAGTAGCCAAACTACATGTGGCATGAAGATGTTGAAAGGTGGTGTAAATTAAAGTAAAATTGTCTATTGCATTAGTTTTGCTTGAATATAATTGTATCATCTGTTTTGTAAGGTGGAACATTTCTATCAAAGATATGCTATGGAAAAGCCAGATGCCATTAATGATGGTTACTTACTTAAAGTACCTCTGTTCCCAATTTGTGAGATAACTACTTCTGTTATTAACAAAAGGTGGCTGACTCAGCACCCAGTATGCGGTGTGATGTTTGCTGGGATGGGATGCCAGCCTGGGGCAGCAGCTTGGGTGCATGGTAAACTTGCAGTGGAGAAGCTGTTTGTACCTGCAGAGAGTCCTGTTCTCCTGGTCACCCAATAAACACTGTACTGAGATATGGTTAGTGAGTCACTTTCACTGTTTCTTCCTGGCTAGGGTTTGGTTTCTGCTTTTGTGGCTTACAGGATGAAATATCAATAGAAAGGCTTTTATGTGACATTCTGTGTTATTGTTTAGGAATTCATTTGTGAAGAAGGAAAAGGCAGTCTCCAAATAACAGAAGATTTTGGCGGATTTCCATCTGCAGTGGAAATTTAGAACTTCTGAGCTCTTGTTTCCTTTGGAAATATGAATCAGCGTGCATTGCCCTGAATATGAGCCCTAGACACATCTTTATGTCTGACTGGTATCTGCAGAAGAGTAGCCTCACATCTTAGCTGGATACAAAAATAACAGCAACTATAAAAATTAGTAGAGTGGACCTGGTAGAAAATCAGTATGTATTATTATGAAAGCAAATTCATGAGAATCTTCAAGTACACAGTTTTGCTTCTCATTTTGACTGTCAGGTTATGCAACTGTATTCTTTCAAATACCAATAGAGTCTGTGTAATTATCTTTTGGGGGGCTAGAATAAAATAAGATTGATGACATATTCAGTTGATGGTATATGGTTTTAAAATATAAAATGGAAGTCTTGATTTATGGAAAGCTGTTCAAAAGTACAACATAAATCTTAGCTCAGATGTGGAGTTTAAAAATTCTATCTTTAAGCAGGTTAAGCCTCAGGAGGTATTTTACTAGAGCTTGGTTAATTATCTCCAGACTAACACACAATTTTTTTAGAAAAGTTAACGTAACTATACAAAAAAGAAACATAACTATTAAATGAACACATCAGTAGACTGTTGGGCATGGTCTTTAGAAGTCTTTAGTGCCTCTGTTTTTTTAACTGTTTCAGGTCCTTTTTGAGAAATGTAAATGGCACATGTCCGGGTGACCAGCACAAGGTATTTAAAGGGCCAGATGAATGATATGTTCTTAAGAGATTTTGCATGTACTTGAATTTCAGCATGTACTTTGCCTAATTGAAAATATAAATGTTTTCAATTCAGCAGCTGAAAAGTGCTCTGGTACTTAACAATGTCCTGCTGTAAGGCACAGCCATCTGAGGTGATGTGCTCTCTCCTGTTTTAGGAAATGAATCCCTGAAGAGGAAAGCCATACAGAAGACCCAGGCTTCAATGTCATCTGTCGAGAGAAGACTGAGTGTATTGCAGGTATCAGCTGGGCACAGCCAGAGGTCCCTCACAGTACTGGCATCTGGACTGAGTCAAATAATAAGTACCCTGAAAAAGTTGGGATCTGAAGTCCCGAGTTACCCCTGGTAACACCTCTGCTCCAGGCATTTTATTTAATTTGAGTCAATGAAACACCAAAGAGTATACATTGACCAGTCTCTAAAACACCAAAGAGTCCCATGGCACCTACTCCAGAGAAGGCTTATAAGGATAATCAGATACTGTAGGACTTGTGGGATATGGAGAGGAATCCCATGTGCACAGCTTTAATAAAATGGCTGCGCTCATCTGGCATCTTGCTTTACATTGCAAAACTATGTGTAAGTATTTTGAGAGATAGAATAACAAGGGATTAACAGGGATTTAATATCCCTGTTGACTGTGTAGTGATTTGTTTTCTCTACCAGTGGGCCTGTGACTCATACTTGCCTAGCCAACTCCATGTGGTATCCACAGGAGAGATTTTTATGTACATGTATTTTTTCTCTACATTCCCCTATACTCACTCCCAAGGTATTTGCTACTCAGCCTCTCTCCTCCCCCTTGCCTCACTCCATGATGGAAAACTAAAGATTTAAAATCTTAAATCTCAGCAGTGCGAATTTCAAAATCATCAGCTTTAATTATTCACAAATTCAGTACTTCAGTCTCCTTCTCTTACCCATCCACCTATCACGGCTGGCTGTGCCATGTCTCCTTTCCCCTCCTTCCACAGGGACTTGTGCAAATGAAGTGGACTGTATCTTTGAATGAAGCTCTGGTTGTAGCATGACTGCTAAAAATATTAGAAGAGGTACGTTGGCTGTCAGCTGCTCGAGGTATGCCAGAGGAAAGCTCCCCACACCCACCTCAGTGCTCACAAAGCAGACCAGGGTACAAAACTTGTTTGAACAGAGGTATTTTAAGACATTGGCTGCATACCAGTTATTGCTTAGTCCTATTCATTTTGCAGTACACTCTCTGCTGCTATGTATTAGTAATCAAAGAAAGCTAAAAGCAAAGCATAGATAACAATCTATCCTGGCGTGAGTTTTAGAAGATGAAAGAGCTTTGTTATTCATGCCTCAATAACAAGCTTTGCATTCCTGTCCTTGCACCGGCTGCATAGGAACCACACTAGCAAATAGCAGCACTTTCCACCTTTCAGGTTCCCTCAGTGATTTTCTTCAAATGAAGGCAAGTCTGAGTGGAGAAAATCTATAAGGACAACTGAAGGGAAACACAAGCCACATTACTCTTGTCCAAGTCTAGACAAAAGTGAAAAAAATCTCAGCACTGTAACCTCTGTCCTTGTGCAGTGAGAAGGCAGAAGGCTCATAGCACAAGAAGAGGATTGCAGAGATGCTGTCAAATTGCCAGGTGTGAATGTGCTAAAAAGGAGGACTGGTCTGTAAGATCTTGTGTTTTCCTGTAACCCTGAAGATTTTAAAGCAAGGCCAGAGTTTGTCCTTTGCCATCAATTTCTCCAGAACTGGCAGTGGTCTGTGAAAGCCTCCACCCTCAGCATTTTCCATCGGGCCCTGTGCAGTCTGGTCCTGCAGTTCTTGGACTCCCTCTATGTATCTTTCTGGCTGCAGATCTCCCAGAAGGCACATCTCTTTCCAGTCTGCCCACAGCTCTGGACTAGTCTGATTTAAGTAATTGGCCAGAGCCAGACAGTCTTCTTAGTAAACAGGAATAAATAGTGATTCATTGTGGTTTAGATTAATGGATTTTCAGAGCATGTAGATTAAAATCTTGGAATCAAAGAATTCAAAGAGAAAACAAAATTTGGCAGCAGGAAGCCTTAGAACCACTTCAAAATCTTTAATCTATATGTCAGCGATGAGATCCAAGAGTTGTCCTGCCTCTTGGGGGGTTCCAGGGCTCTGGATGTTTCCTCTGGAATTGACCAACACATGGAAGCCCTGGATTCTGCTCTGTATCTACTGCAAAGCTGCTGCTAGAGCTCCCTGGGGGAAAAAATCTCTTGAATACATGGGAATTAGCCCTCTCCTTCAGTTCATATCTGTTCTGCCAGGGGCTGCTAAGTCAAACATGTCTCTCTTCCTCTTTGAATGGCTCTGCTGCTTGTGAATCAATTCCTTTTCTTACTGGAAACCAGTCTAATAATAAGACACGTTATTTCTCTGACTAACTACTGCCTTGGCTGACTGTTTAATTTACTTTATTCCTTCATTTTTGGGAGTGAGGGGGAGAAGAGAGTGGGCAATGATATGCAATATAACAGATTTCAAAAATATTTGCTGTATATAGTCATGACTTTTCATGACCTCTAGTGCATTAACAACCTCCTCTGGGAACCAAACATGTATCAGGCTATCTCGTTTGAGCAGAGTGCAGACTCAGTCATCTGATGCCAAAGCAGAGGCCATGAGCTTGGAAAGAACCTTGCTACAATGGAGAGGCAAACTGTGAGAGTGAAGAAACTTTCATTACCAGGATTTGACATCCTATACATATACACATGCATATACAAAAGACCCTATGCTGAAATGAGCATTTCAATCAGTCCAAAAGGTGACCTTTCTGCTTGCTGAGAAATGGAGAATACGTTGGAATTAAGCCATTAAAAAAAAAAAAATCTAAGAAGAATTCTCTCTGTGTTTCATGGTTACCTTTCCCAAATATGAGCTATTGATTCTAGTGTATTGATTTCCTTTTGCCAATGCTGTGTTGACTTTGATTTTTTAAATTCCCAAACAGATGCTGTACTCATTGGAAGGTACTTACTGGAGGGGTGGCTCAGCCTAATGGACATAAATCAATCATACCTCCGTTCAGTTAGCACTTTTCCTAGAAGGATTTGCTTGCTGTAGGGAAGTTCTTTGACATGGTTATCCTCTAACCTTAATATTGGATCCCCATGTCCTGGTTTTGGCTGGGATAGAGTTAATTTTCCTCCTAGTAGCTGCTACAGTGCTGTGTTTTGGATTCAGTGTGAGAATAATTTTGATAACACACTGATGTTTTGGTTGTGGCTAAATAGTGCTTGTCCTAAGTCAAGGACTTTTCAGTTTCCCAAGCTCTGCAAGTCAGGAGGTGTACAAGAAGCTGGGAGGAAGCGCAGCTCATCCAAAATATCCAAAGGGATGTTCCATACCACAGAACATCATGTTCAATATATAAACTGTGGGGTGCTGGCTGGAAGGGACTGATCGCCGCTCAGGTATGAGCTGGGCATTGTTCAGTCAGTGGGTGGTGAGCAATTATACTGCACATCACCTGTTTTGCTTGGGTTTTATTCCTCTCTCTCTCTTTTCTATTACCGTTGTTGTTACTGCTATTACTATTATTATTATTACATTTTATTTTTTTTTTAATTATTAAATTGTTCTTATCTCAACCTACGGATTTTACCTTTTCCTGATTCTCCTTGCTATCCCACGGAGGGGCGTTTGGAGTGAGTGAGCAGCTGTGTGTTTACCAGCTGGGGTTAAACTACGAGACTCCGTGACTCTGTCCCTGTGACTACCTGGAGCATCTCTCGGCAGAATCCTCTGCGGTTGGCCATCAGCCAGAAGAAAGCCTCCCGGGTGGATTTCTCCCTCCCTGATGATAGCCGCAGCCACTCAGCCCTTTCTGACGGCCCCTCCCTCTCCCCTTGTGACCTCCCAAAAGCGCACACAGCTCCTGCTTTGCCTTGGCTCTGCTCCTCTCCTGTGGCTTCTCACCCAGGGGAAGCCGGGACCGAGGCACGCCGCCTTTCCAGGGAGATGGGGAAGGGAGCTGCTTGTCCCCACCCGGGCGGGGCTGCACCACCCCTGGGCACGGTCGGCGCTTCCCCGGGGCCGCTGATGCAGCACCATGGAGAGAGGAGCGCGCCCGCCGGCACCAGGGAGGGCAGGGAGTGGGGAGCGGGGGAGCGGGCGGGCAGGAAGCAACAGGCATGGGATTCTGTCAAGCAACGAGGAGCAGCAGCACAACCCTCACGCAGCCCGACCCCCTGCAACCTGATTTAGGATGTGCATAAAGCCGTGGTGTTGGCCGCTGCGGGATCTAGCACCAAGTGCTCACCCCTTAGGCTCAGGAGAAGCCTGGGCTTGGCTGCCGTGCATATATCTGGCTCGTCGACTGGTAGCAATAAAACAGATAGTGTGTTTTCCCTGGCCGCAAGTTTCTGTATGGTAAGGGACACTCCCAAGTCAGTCCTTTCCTGCTCTAGGTTGAGTTCTCTGGGAAAGCTGCTAGTGTCACCCTGAAGCACGACTGGAATTGCTCTCCCCACCCTGATGAACACAAATGATGTTTGACTACAGAAGGCTGTTCCGGGTACAGGTGCTGCAATAGCAGTTGTCTTGTTTCAGCTTCCTTCCACTGTTTAGGTTCATTGCAGCATCAGCATCATGAAAAGGCTCTCTGAATCTGCTTGCCGATGTGACCCAGAACACCTGGGCATTGTCCTTTCTGTGTTGGCTACCATCAGAGTAGCACTACTTGACCCATGATGCTCCATCAAAAGAGGCACTGACAAGATGTCAGCAGAAGATCTGAGGCTCAAAAAAGCAAAGGTTCAAGGAAGCACATTTCTTCTGCTTTCTTGTACACCTCCCTGAACTCATGGCATGGAAAACCAGAATGCACATGAAACAGTGCCACAGGCAAAGCATATCAAATGCCAAACTAATTGTTTGAAGAAGCCTAGAAGATGCCCTGACAGACTAAGGAAGTGTCATAGGAAAGGGATGTGGACACAACTCGGTTTGCTAGTTACAATTCTGTATTTTATGTGAACGAAACAGCTCTCTGTAGCATCATCAAAATCAAAATAACTGAAGTGTCTAAGCAGTGCTAGACAGCTAAAAGATAGTTCTTGTCAAATCTGTTTAATTCTGTGATTGTAAGAATTCAGAATTATACACATTGAGAGGAATGAGAAGAGAGGTTAACTACTGTCTGTGGAGTACTGAGGTGTTAGCAGGAGGCAGGGTGGGTGGCAACTCTGGCATAAAAATTCAGTATCTTTTTGGAGTCCACAAATCCAGAGCTTTAGTTCCCAGCCTCACTCCCTGAAGGGTCTTTGTGGACCTCTCTTACTGATAAGGACTGAGCAGTGAATCAAAAGTTACTGGTTTCCTTAAACAATATTGTCTCACTGCTAGTTTTAATTTGTGGTATTTATTGACTGTGTGAGTTTATGTCTGTGAGTAATGGTCCCTTGGTTTTGATCATATAATTTCCATGAGTGTTTCTGATGCACTGATAATCATAACCAACTTAACTGAAGAGACAATGTTCCCAGATAATATTTAGCTTGAAGCTTGTTGTATTTGTGTCAGATTTGATGAATGACTTTGTTACATATTTCTCCCAAAGCAGTTGATTTAATAAAAGATATTGCTTCTTCCCACAAACACTACGTTAAATGAATGTAACTACAAAGCTATTACTATTCAGGATCTCCCTCCAGGATCTTTCAGTGGAATGTTTCAGTCACTGCAGCAGAGCACACTGTGGCTGTACCATGTGAATGTGCGTGTACATTTGGCAACAGCCCAGATAGCTTTGGACACTGTGCTAACATAGATTTCCAGAAACACGAACCCCTTGAGATCTGTATGTGAGCTCGGTTGCAGAAGCTGAGCTCTTATTGCCTTGGCTGTGCTCCTATCAGCACAACTAGTCTTTAGCAGAAAGTCAGTTCTGGTAAATACCTACATACTACCTGTGACCATGGGGTAACACTGCTCAAAGAAAGACCTCTGGAGCCTGTTTGTTTGCTTGATGTGAAAAACAAGAAAAAAAATATCTTAAATGCAGAAACCTCTCCTGCAAAATCCTCACAAAATTGCAATCAAACCTTTAATGAGTGAATGAATCTGCTTTGGAGAAGAAGGGACTTATGATATAACATATATATCATAATATAATACTAATGTTACTGTTACTGCTAATACTTTCTGTAGGGTAACCTGATAGATAGGAATGGAATGAGGAACTTGTGTAAGTTATCTTTGGCTATAGGGAAGATTGCAAATAGATTCCATAAAAAGATGAACACACAGAAGAAAAAGTTATATTGCCAGCCCTTCCTGGTGTCAGTATGTCAATTATGATGGTACATTGAAGCTCTGAGGACAGAGATGAGAGTTCATTACTTCTTTAACATGAGCATTTTATTGTTTTACAACGTAGGACAGAGTGAGAGTGCAAAGCTCTTCCACTGTGGAACTCTTGTTTTCCTCAGATTATCAGGAGTTTATGTTTAGCAGATTTTCTAAACTAAATACCTCACTCCTTCCCAGTAGTGTTTATGCTACATGTAACATTACCCTTTCCTGGTGCCTGCACTAGCAAGTTAAAATTAGACTTTCTAAATGTCATTACAGCAGCTTATTACTCTCTAACAAGAGTACGCTACTTTTATTTATTGTGAATTTCTTGTCTGTGTTACTCTCAACAACAAATAAGCAAAATCTTACTCAGATGCTTAAGTATATATTTAAAGGATGCACACATAACGTGCATATTTTGTTTATTCAAGTTTCAATCAACAAGTGATCAAAATAATAGCAGCAATACAAAGTGGCAAATAGATTACTGATAGCTGATTATTCTGGAAGTAGCTTTTGTACTACTAATAATAGCAATAATGGTAGTTTCAGTTACTTTACATTGCTTTAAACAATGCCTGAGAAGAAGAGCTGGGGTTTTTTTTCTTTAAATCTTGGAGCAAATAATCCATAAATAGTTATTTGCAAGGATAAAATATTCACTTTTAAAAAGTATGTGTGAGTTTCTATGCCTTTTAAGTAATTTTTGATAAATGGCATTCTTTAAAAGAAGTAAAACTCTTCTCATCCATTCACATCCCTCGTGTGATTCTTGATGGTTTGAAGTAAAAGGTGTATAAAATGAGGTCGAGTTTTATCTCAATATCGTCTGTATGCGTAAGGGTAGATCTGTATGTTCCAGCATGTAGTCTGATATGTCAGGGGCATGAGAGGCAAAAAAAGGTAAGGATCTGTAATAACTCCAGGTTTCTATGTTTCCATATGTATGCAAGTCTATGACCCTGTCTTTGTAATATGGTAACAACCATGCAACAGTACATTTTATATCTCGTTCAACCACTGGCTGTTAATATCTTAGAATTGTGCTTGTTTCTGGTCTCACAAAAGCTTTGGAGGACTGGTTCTGTCTAGACTGGATTTCTTTTCTGACTCCCTAAAATACCAGTGTCTTAATGCATTTTTCTCTACTCTAGTCTGACTCCATCTTGCTAGTGTGCTGCCCACATCCAGGAAAGACGAGTCCCTCTGCCCATGCCGTCATGAGTGCTTATACAGTTTCACTGAAAAAAACATCTTGCCTAGTGTCTTAAGGCAAATAGAAAACAAAACTCTCAATTTACTGCTTTATGTACAGAGCAAAACACATTGCATAGTACACTTTTAGTTAGTCCCTGTCTCTGAGAAAAGCTGTTTTTAACATAAGGCAAGAAATCCCCATTTGTTTTTACACTCTAATAGATGGCTGACAAATCCAACACTTTCCATTAAAACGGACATTCTGGAACAGCACACCTTTTATCTTTAAAGTTAAATTAGTAGCCTGTGATACAGCAGGTATATACACACACACTTAATTCCCAGCATATGAATATTTGCATAGTATTCATTGTTGCAGTTATGTGCTATCTAATTTGTGTGGATACTAAAAAGTGCATCAATATCTGTCACAAACCTTGCTATCTTTCCCCCTCATGCCATCCAGCAAGCAGGATGCTTATTTTTGCACGGAAATCAGAGCTGCAAGATAGTTTAGTCCATTTCTCTGCTAACAGTGGTTTGATACTGATAGTGTATTCCTGAAACTATGTCCAGTGTACTTATCGCATATTACCAACCACAGAGTAGAGCTTACTGTCTTTCTTGGAATACATATCATTCCTAAAAAGTTGTTTCTGATTTTCTGCCTACAAGATCCTTTATTTATATTCATCACAATGCTTTAAACATAATCTCTTGCACAAACCAAAATAATCTTTTTCTCCTCAGGCTCACATCTTGCAATACACATGGCTTTCCATATGTTCCAGTTAAATTATGCTTACTTACCTTCTACTTTGAAGATAGTAAGGTGAGGTCTGCAGTGAAAAGCACCCAGCGCATTGCCAGCACAGTTCATCCAAAGACCCTGGAAAACCCAGGTTGCAGTGATAACAGATGATGCTCGACTAGTGACTTTCCACTCATTTGATGCAGTAGCAGCAATAGCAGCTCCCAGCCCACAGAAACAAAATATGAAAGCTATAATCTGTATTCCTAGCATGTTTCTCTGTAACTCAGGGACTTAGTAATGCCACTGTGTGGAGAGAAAAGTACTGTAGTCATGTGAGTAAGCAAAAAGGCATAACATAAGCAAATTATACTTGAACAAGTTCAGTACCACTTGCTGCAGAAAGTTAATGTGGCTGAAAGAAATTGTCATGCTTCACTGATTTAAGAAAGGCCCTAGGCATTACAAATGTTTAGAAAGAGAGTCATAGAACAGCTTTATCGGAGCTAATTACTAGTACTTACTTGCTAATTTCTAATTGTAAAAATTAGTTGTTTTCATATTTTTTTCCAATTAAGGTATTCCAGTTAATGCTTAATTTTTAGTTAATTGGAAACTTACAACCGTTGCAACTAGCAAAATAGGTTCAGAGTCCAAACTGTACAGTGCTATTTAACGGATTACCATAACATTTTAGAAGGATCACACAACACTTGAAAAATAACTCATTGAAATGTGAAATTAATTCAGGCATAACTAGTCACCATGCAAGCAGCTCTAAAACAGTAGCCTGTTGGAGGTACTGTCTGTGGGTGTATTTGTAGAATAGCAAATCTAGAGCAACAACAGAAAGAGCAAGTGGTCCCTGAGTGGTGATTCAGCTGCAGCAGTCAGCAGAATGAACCTCCTTGAGTCTCAGCCCCCACTGAGACTTTTCCTTTAGTCAGTGTAGAAAACTTACTGCATCTTACGCTCTGCATGAAGTACCTAGTGCAGCAACATCTGTCCTACCACTGACTGAACTTCTGCAAACTCATGCCATGAAGAGTTCTCAAAGAATGTAACTGATTAAAAAAAAATGTAATCTTTGTAGTAGGCACCACCACAGTGAAACAGCTATTCTACTTCCAGTTCCTGAGTATACTATCCAATACTGGTGTGGGACCTACATACAGTTTTGCAACATGTGTGGCCTTCACTCTTTTAAGATGACAGCTTCTAGCTGTACTTAAACCTCTCCTCGTTGTCTGGTCCTTTTGTCCTCCTCTCTGAAGAAGAACATGTCTTTTCTCTTTGGTGCTATTATATGCCATTTGATGACATGAGATCACCCTGCATACTGAGCATACCCCATCACTTTTGACAGTAAGAGTAGTCTATTTTTTTTTACCTTTGGGTTCTTCTAGTGTTGACTATCCCTGTTATGGCTGTGATAAACGCCACACTGAACTTTGGCATTGAAGTTTTTCTGTGGACTTTTCACAGCTCAAGGAAGGGTTAATCAAGGATGCTAAAAAATCATTGACATTCCACATAAACAGCAAGAGGAATTTCACCGAGACTATCCTGTTGAACCACCACCTGATACTTCTACTTTAACGAGCCTTTGGCTCAGCACTGAGAAGAAGGACCCAAAAGGATGACTGTACAGACCAGAGAATTACACTACAGGAATGAATTTCTTTTCAGAGTAATTAGCATGTTCACATTCCACACATCTAGAGTGAACAGAAATTTTTTTATTAACACAGCCAGCTTGAAAGACATGAAAAGTGGTTTTGCTACAGAGCAACATTATAATATAGCAGGCTGTTTTAATGTTGAGGATGATAATACATAGGCAGGAAGCAATTTTGCATTGCTGTCAAATAATCCTGTAACATATTTTTCCTATGCTAAGGGTCAAACTTCATGTAATTTTTCATATATCTCTTCATGAAATTGAAAAGGGTATAGAGGAGAATACAGAAATGGGTCCTGCTTTGAAGCAGATTTTTGAGAGCTAAGATTATTCTTTTTTCTACATCTGTGATACAAAATGGTGTGGGTTTTGGGTGGGTTTTTTTGTTTGTTTGTCAAAGACTGTGTTAGCGCACAGAAAGACTGAGAAGACATGTCATTAGGTACGTTTTTACTTTTTTGAACCAGCTCAGTGACAGTGATGTTGGCTGAGTGCTCAGAGTAGCTCAAAGACATGTTTTACATATGATGCTAAATTCAGGCCTTGTTCTGGACTTTCCCTGAGTGTTCTCACTGATATAAAAACCAAAACCAAAACAAAACAATCCCATGAAAACCAAACCAAACCAAACCACCAAAAATCTTCCTAAAACTGAGAAGCTGCTCATTTGGACTGGAAAAGCAAGGAAGACTGGATGCCAACATTATCCATTCCTCCATACTCTTCTTTTTTGCTATACACAGCAGTGTGCCTTATCAACATAGCCTGTGAGGAGCTACCCAGGCTCAGCAGGATTGGGCTATTTGTCTGCTCCTTAGTGACTTTGCCCTAAGGCAGAGATGTGTCCTCAGTAAGACCTTGCTCTTTTAAACTGATATCATGCTAGGAGGGGTTTTCACATTTCTGTTTCTAGATAAACTGCAATACAAATTCCTAAGTCATTTTGCCTTGTCATTCTCAGATGATTGTCTACCAAGGTCCCATCCAGTACATACTCAGTCTTGAATGTCATGCTGGTGGGACACTGAAAGCCATTAACTTTACTGGAAAGTGCCTGTGGTCACCACTTGAACCATAGACTACACTTCCATAGTTTAAGTAGGACTTAGTGGTTTCTTGGCCTTTATCCTGATTCTTTTCTAGTGCATGAATTCTGTGGAATTCATGGTCAAAAGCACTTCACCCTGTGTTGTTTCTAGGCAGTTAGTGTGTGAGTGATGAATAAATTAAACAGATACTTAAGTGATAAGAAAGAAGTAAGCAGTCCTGTTTACAACCCTCATTTCTTCTATAAACTGTCAGGAAATAAGTTAATCAGTCATTTAAGAAGTTCAAGGCAAAGTTTAAAGTTAACCTGTTAAAGGCATTTTCCATTATTTCAAAACTTCTTTTCTCTGTTACTGAGCAGACAAAAGTTGGAAAACAGCCATGAGTTTAAGAACTGTTTAAATACAGGTCTGGAAAAGGGAAAACATTTTGCTACAGGCCTTTGTTGAACCATTTTCCCCAAATGTCACAAATGGACTAGCTGATCATGTGATATACTGCTCTCTGTGTTTAATTGAATGCTGCGTCAATAACGTGTAATATTTCTTTTGCTACTAATATTGTTCTTTTAAATCGGTCCAATGCCAGTTTTTAAACACAGCTGACACTTTTGTAGCAGGGCAAGAATGTTTACAAAGGTAAGCCGTAGTTTTCAGTTTGTGAATTTGACTTCAGCCTATGTTGTTCTTGTAACCTACTAGCTGAATGAATTCCCAAGCCTGATACATATCTGACAGTGGACAATATGTTTCCCTCGTGAAGACAAACACACTTAGCTAAACTGAATTAGTTGTGGGGAAAGTTAGAGTAAAATTAAAAAAAAAACCAACCAGAACCTAAGTGCAAATCAGTCCTGATGTTATCTGGCTAAGAGAAAGGAGAGCTCTGCAAAGGAGGTACCTAAGGGAGCATGGAGGCAGCAAAGTGTGAGACAAATAATTAGTTATGCCAAAGAAATCCTTCTGCAGAGTAGGTGGACCATACAAATTGATTCTGAGCACTGCCAGGAAGTTATGGGAGGCCTAAACAACAATGGAGAAGTTGGACAAGCAATAAAACCAGACGTTACAGAGACAGAGTAAGTAACTGAAAACTTCTGGAGAAGTCAAAGAAGTAAAAACATTGTGTAAAGTGGTGAAGAAATCAAATGCCTGGAGGCATCACTACTCAAGTCAGACAAGCAAGGGCTATGCTGTATGGCAATACGATGGTCCAATTACACAAACACAAAAAGAGTTACTGAGAGCTGGCAGTAAAGTCTGACATGGTGTTGAAAGAAGGAAGGATGCATTCCAGATGAGTGCCAAGTACTGCTGTCTCTGCCAGATGCATGCAATTTAGAAACTGAGTAAACAAGGTAGCATGCATAGGCTGAAGCACCACCTAGAGAGGAATTTGAAGGAGCAATGAAATCATTGGAATTGGTAAAGTTGAGGGAAAAGACAATTTCACAGTTTGCTATAGCAAAAGGGCATCAGATTATAGTGGTATGAAGCAGTTGAAGTTTAAGGTGTTTGCTGTTCACCTTGTAAGTCATGAAGTGCTGGGTGACATAAAGAGAGAAGGAAACATGAGTCTTATGCTCATTCCAAATTTATTGCTTTTAATTGAGCATTGCAGTCACAATACAATAATACAATTATATTAGTATTAAACACTATAATATAATCCTATTATTAATAGTACATTTTTTATATTCCCATCCCTGTAAATATTTAAGGTCAAGTTGAATGGGGCTCTGAGCAACCTGCTCTAGTTGAATATGTCCCAGCTCATTGCAAGGGGTTTAGACTAGATAACCTTTAAAAGGACCCTTCAAACTCAAAGTATTATATGAGTTTCTGATATTGCTGTAGAAGAGAAAGAGAAGCTTCGTATACTCATCACTAGGAGAACTGCTTTGGTAATGTATGGATGCTGATGGTAACCCAGTTCAGGATTTACACTCACTTTATACAAGCTATGTGTTTAAGAAAATACTTGATTATATACTGATAGGTATACATGTATTCAATATCTATCTATCTATATATGAACCATACTTTATTACATTTTAAAGAATTTTATGTTAGTTGTTTAAAGGGTAAACTGCTCACTTGTGCATTATTTACATGAGCACTTCTTGAATATTTGCATAAGAATGGATAGGATTTTGAACAACTGATTCAAATCAGTGTTTGGTGTGAGAATAAAAATACACAGGATTAACTTTGTTTTTCTCATCATGTTCCTCCTGGACATTAAAGATAAGATGTGGATTTGAAAATGCTACTTTAGGATGAGATAGCATTATGCTCCTTAGGTTACTCTGTTGACATTAGGCACTAGCAAACTTATTCGGGTTAAAGACATTTGCTGTCTCCAAGTGTATTGTTATCGGCTGCACACTCAACCTAGACTTGCAGTAAGTGGCAAAAAGCCGAAATGGCTTCATCTACATAAAAACGTGAAATGCAAACCACAAAAACCCAGTGAAGTTGAAATGGAAGGACAAATCATATGTTTGATCAGTGCTGAAAGTCAGGGTGAAATTCAAGGTCATTGTGCTTTGCTGAGAACTTGTGGACAGATACAGATGAAGTGATGGGCTCAATGAAGAGATCATGTGTTTTATAGAACATATTCATCAAACCCAGCCACCATTAGAATTAGCCTATGCTGCAGTATACTGATAGCATTACTAAAGCTGTAGTGTTAGACATGAACAAGCACCAGGATGCTGTGGATAAAACAGTTTAATGCTTTGAAAGATGAGAGAGGCAAAGCGAAAAGATTGCAACATAGATTAAGAAGCAAGAAGGCTGGGAAAGAGGGAAGTAACAGAAATATTGTGATGTAAGTGCTACAGGTAAACACTGAAGAAATACATCACAATGCTGAAAAAAGCATTATTCTGCCATCCAAGTGAACTCAACCTGAAGAAAACCTGTGTAAGTGTCCTGAGTGCATCCACATCCACTTTTCCCAGCGGTTTGGCTGCTGGGACTCAGGGCCCTCTTACAAACGATGCAGCTGAGGGTGGCCCCTTCCTGTTGGAGATCTGGGAAGAGACTCCCAGCCAGCATGGTGCCACGGCGGGGACCTCTCTGCTCTGTGGGATCTGCTTTTAAGCTGGGTGAAGGTCTGGGTATCATCAGAGTCCACAGCCAGGTGCAGGCTGGGCTGCACTGCACCAGTGCCTGCGGCTCTTCTAAGGATCCAGCACCAAAGTTTCAGCTTCAAGCAGCTTCTATGGGATGGGGTGAGCCCTGGTCATGAACCCCTCAATAAGGGTGTCATATAATCATAGAATCAGTAAGGAAACGACTTCCAAGATCATGGAGTCCAACCTTTGACTGATCATCCCATTTGTCAAGTAGACCATGGCACTAAGTGTCGTGTCTAGTTATTCTTTGAACACCACCAGGGACAGTGACTCCTCTGCTTCTATATGCAGCCTGCTCCAATGCCTGATCACCCTTTCAGTGAAGAAATTCTTTCTGATGTCCAACCTGAACCTCCCCTGATGCAGCTTGAGGCTAAGTCCTCTTGCCTGGGAGAAGAGGCTGCCTCCCACCTGACTACAACCTCCCTTAAGGACCGTGGTAGACACATCTCTCTTGGCCTCTACCAGCCTGCCATCTAGGATGCTATCACTTCACCATGGGATTTAGGCAAGAAGGAAAAAGTGTTGCTTCTCTCCTGCACTGATTCACCTCCCCACCTCCTTCACGAGGATGCCTTCACCCAGCCCACTTCTCATTCTGGTGTGGTGGGGAAGAGACCCCTCCGCTTAATTATTACATTTGTTGGGCATCTACCCATGTGCAGCTCTCAGGACTTTTGCTATGCTGCTGATCATTCTTTCCACAAAGGCAGTAGAAATGCATCTGCTCATAAGCAGACATATGTACCCCTTCTGCCTTAAACAACTGGGATACTGAATATGATATGAAAGTTCCTTTGTGCAGAGACAACCTCTCCTCCTCACACAAGCTCTTTAGTACCAGCCTGTCTACCAACAAAGGCTAGGCGATCTCCCCTAAAACTGATGCACAAAAGACAGAACTATGCCTATGCATCCTCAGCTCCTGTGAGCTGTTCATATGATCCTGAAAGCAGAATTTGGTAGACTCCAGTATTTTTACGTTACAGAGAAATCATCTTCAATACAGTCATTAACACATTTGCTTGTCACCTCTGACATCTCAAATCCATGGCATGCCAGACATACCTCTTCATCACTTTAACCAAGGCCAGGATTTGGATAGGTTCTTCCTGCAACTTCTTTGTATTGCTTCTGGGAGCAGTGTAAGGTTCTCCATTCTTGCTCTAACTGTGTTTGCCTCAGATCATTTCCTCTAGAGCAGCAAAGGACTCTATATTCTACTTTTACTTTTTGAGTCTTAACAGCGCTGCTTACCCTTCCAGAAAGCCCAAACCTAGTGTTTCATACAACGCATATGGATTAGCTTTCAGGTCTGTCAAAGGGAAACTTACTGAAATGTTCAAGAAATCCTTCATCTCCTCAGTTTTCGGGTACCAATCAATTAGACCAAGGTGTGATTGAGGGCAACTGACAGCGTATCAACTCATCGTCATGCAAAAGTGAAAGAGAGCCCAAGCCTGTAAAACTGGAGAAAGCCAGTAACGTCCCAATAGCCTTGTGAATGCTTCAGCCAACTAAGCCAACACCATGATGCTTGCCAGGAGTAGCGAGGTGACTATGTGGATCTGTCTCACACCTCCAAAGGGACCAAGTGGAAAGCATATGTGAAGAGTTAAGGTGTGGCACAGCTCTTTCTTTGCTAGTGTTCCTAGCTTACCACCCAGCTGGACTTAGGCCCAGCAGCTACAGCCCTTTTCTTAAATCCAGTGTTGCTGCTAATTAAAAACACACCCAGGCAGTCCATCAGCCATGACTCACACACCTGAGAACTACTAACCACAGTAATGTCTTCCAAAATTATCAGAAGTTGGTAAAGCATGATCACAGCCCAGCTTCATCTGTCTTATAAAAACTAGCAGAAAAATGCAGCTTGAGAGTAGCCAGGTAGCTGTTCAGTAGGATTTAATAAGCCCTTCTCATCTCTCCATAGGAGGGCAAGCATCGAAGAGGAGGGGAATTGTAACACTGCATCTTGTTCATCACTTACTATCTGCCTCTCATATGGATTACTAGGTCTTGATATTGCAGCACCTTAAGGAAAGAAGGAACCCTTAAAATGTTTCCATCTTTCTGTATATCACAACATGGATTAGATTTCAACATTTTCCCCTTTTCAGTGAGGCTAGACTTTAGTCTGACTAAAGTCTATCATTGGAGAAGGCATTCTCTTCTGATTTAATGAGTGAAGGTGTAGACAGGAATATGTTACCAAGCATTTTGCTACAAGGGCAGTTTGCTCAATATCTGTTAAGTGTCTTCATCATTCAGTGTCTCTTCTTTTGTTTTATTAAACAGTTATTTAATATGGACCAGGCTGGATGAGATGATCTTTTGAGGTCACTTCCAGCCTGGGGTGTTCTATGAAATAATGTTATACTGGAGTCAGTGTATAATTGACCCTAAATTATGGTTTTTATAATTTAAACACATTAATCTCTTTCAGTCTCTTGTACTAAATATTTTCTTGAACTTTCAAATGTTTTCTGGGGCTTTTTTTCTGCATGTTTCAACATTCTTGTCAAGTTATGGGCACCAAAAAGGAAAGTTATAGTCTGGTATTGCCTGTTTCGGTGCCAATCCTATTTATTTTATTGAAAATAATCTGATTAACTTTCTTTTTCCACAGTATTGCATTGGAAAATCATATTCAATTATGACTTTTGAGCACTTTCTAAAAGCATTATTTTCCAGAACTGGGAATTGAGTAATCTCCATATGCTATTTTACAGATTACTTTGTTAAAAGAAAATAACAATTGATGCCACCTGTGTCAAAGAAAGGCTTGCTCATTTACTGTCCTAAATAAAAAATAGTAATAAAATATTTAAAAATAATAAAAAAGTCTTGATACAAGTAATAGTCTTTGGAAATTAAGAAATGAAGTCATCTTAGACAAGTAGCTCTTGCACGTGAACAACTGCTTTGGCAGATTAAAATCAGTTTAGCTAGAAAACAAGTAATTCAATGACCTTTCAACATTAAAACATATTCTTCCTAAAGATTTTAAAATATGGAATCACGTCAGAGGTACCATTTTAGATTTACTGAACATATCTTTCCATTCTGTGCTCTGCTTAATTCCATATATGTAGCCAAATGTGTTACATGGTGCCTGGAAGGCAAACCATTGTTATGGTGTTAGAGATTATGATGGGAAATACATGACTGACCCACTTCAGTTTTGTGGTGCTATCTACTTGGGCAACCAAAGCAAAATAAGTGCATTCTTGTAAACAGTGGGTTTTATGCCCCTCTATCTGTATTTAATTGTGTCCCAGCAATGCTTGCATATTTGCCTGAGAAGTTCTCAGACTGAAAAGCCAAACTCTGGAATACTTGAGGACAACACTTAAGGCAATTACTCCTGCAATTTCATTACAAAAGCAATGATGTCTGAGAAAAACTTTGCCGTTTCTTATAGCAGTGTGGGGTCTGCAGGTTCATGACTAAAGGAATTTCATTAGCAGGGTGACAGTATTTATACGTGATTACACACTGTGCTAATGTTTGTAATTTTTTGTTATTATTTCATTTGGCTTGGGAAGGGGAGGATGGGGATAGGAAAGGGGAAAAATATTACCAGGAAGTTCTTGCTAGAGTAGATGAGTACCGATAGTTCTGTCGTTCAGAGGCTGAATTTTGGCAGGAATGAACACTTTGTACTCCTGTGTGAAGCTGGCTTCTCGGGGGTCCAGAAGCAGAGTGGAAGTGAGAGCTGTGCCTTCTCCCATTTGGTCCTTGGCCCTGGGCTGAGGGAATTCTCCTTTTTCTCTTCCCCTCCCCAGTTCCTTCCTCCTGAAACATAAGCTGATGGCAGGTCAAGAAACAGAGCAGAGGGAAGGGGAAAGGAAAGGAAGGGAGGGAAGGAGAGAGGAGGATAGAGGAAGGGATGACTGCAATCAGTCATGGTCAATGAGTAGTGCTGATACATTCCTGAATATGGATGTGCTCAGTGGGACAATAGGGCTGAAGCTCATGCTTAACACATAGAAGGAATAAGAACTTCTCTGTTATGTTCCAAAAGCCTATTGCCTTCATTTACTGTTCCTTGATCCTCACCCTGAGTGACTGAACTGATTGCACCACAGTTTTGAGTCTGATGGAGCAGTGTGATGGGGAAGAGCTTTGTAAATATTCATATTGTCTGAGTCAACATCACCTCCTTGTCTCAATCATCTTTCATCTTGCATGCATAAATTGTCTTTTTGTCTCTGTTTAATATTGAATTCTTTATTCACAGCCAAGTGATAATTCAATCTGGAAGCTTTTTTCACTTTTCAGGAAGGACTCTAAAAGAGTGTCTGAAAAAGACTATGTACAGATGTAAGGCAAAATAAGACTGTTCACATGACTTTAGGGAGCATAGAACAAAAAATACATTTTTCATTTAGGCTGGCAACTACAATCTTTCTGAAAGTTCTGTATCTCCCTGACCCTGCCAAACTTCTTAGCTATCATTTGCTTTTTGAAATTGGCAAAATTCCAAAAAATAAATGGTTCTCAGAGATGTGGAAGGGACTGATGGGAAACACCTTCTGCAGCAGTTATTTTACAGCTCTCTGAATGATGTAATACCAAAGCCTCTATCATGTTACACACATATTCCAAATGTTCCAGTGTTTCACCCTATGCCTTTCAACAGATTTGCATTCGGCTCAAAAAGTAGGGGAATTCATTCAGACCACTGGATCAGATGTTAGTACAATCTCTTCTTTCCTATGAACAGCACATACAGTTCAGTAGTGGTGAAAAACACGCTCTTTGCAAGAAAAAATAAAATGTTTGAATTACCATTCTGTCCTTGTATTCATTCTTGTTCCAATGTGATAAAATCCATCATGCTGATTCTTACAAGAAAATGCATTTCTTGACAGGTATGTGCCCATTGTCTGACTCCTGGTTGAGGATTCAAAAATCTCTTTAAATCAGTGGTCTATCTGGGATTTGATGGAAGCGATAGTGTTATGTTTGCTGAGAAGGGCACTCACAAGAGAGGAAAAACTACTGAATTGCCATTTTCTCACCTCTGGAAACTTACAAGACCTCATTCAGAGAAGAGAGACAAAACACATTTTAAAGTGTAGAATTCTTTGTCTACCCACCATGCACAGCTGCAATACGCACATACTTCACAAATCTCCATCCCAGCTCCAAGAGCAGAACCCCATTTGGCCATAGCTGCACTGAGGGCTGTGGAATTGCCCTTCATGGTAACACCTTACACAAAGCTGATTTTACTCATGTGCTTTATTTTCCTTTCATATTTTCTATCCACATCAGGTGATTGATTACTACCACTGCTTCTTAAACATAGCTTGACAGATAATGTTTTGAAAGTCATGCTTACAAAATGTGTCTTTTATCTTCTTTAAATGAAGGCATGGAATTTGCATCTTCGCCATTGAGTACTTTCCTCTGATGAAACTAAGATACGGGTGTGACTTCACATACAAGCAATGAAACAGAAACTAATAGTGAAATACTCATTTGAGGGTATATATGCTGCTTTAGAAAAAGAAATTATTAAGGCAGTTCATATCACTAATGTGATGATGTATCGTTAATATGATTCACATATCACTAATGTGATAAAATTGAAAAAATAAGGAAGGAAATGTGGCTAGACAAGAAACCATTTAGGTTCAAGTGCCTTAAAAGATGTCCTGCTTGGACATTTTTATGCTGGTAAAACCCACCTAACTCAATTTTGCAGAGGAACACAAACTTTGTCAATTGTATTTAAAAGATAACACAAATAACACTGACAATTTGGAATCACTGTGGTAGAATCCAAAAAGGACATGGTGCTTTGGCAACAAATTCCTTTGTGGTTTCTATCTGTACTTGATTAGCTTCTTTTGCTCTCTGTCTGTTCTTTGTTGATCCTGTTGTGCCAGCTGTTCCTGTTTCTTGACCAGTCCTTTACCATATGTCCGTTCTGTAAATGTAAAACTTTGACAGACATAAGTGGCTGTAATCACAAAATGTTAGCTATCTGAGAGGCTTTACTATTCCTTGTGCTTACAAACTTTCCAGATATATACTGGAAATGTACTACTTTGCTGTAGTTCAGAATGCAGTGAAACAACATTAGGAATGCCAAAAATCAAAATGACTCAAAACTCACAGTGAAGTTCAAAGTAAACAACAAAAGGTCTTGAGATGTGCAAAGTCAGAGAGGACAAAGAAAGAAAATGTGGAATGTGGAACTTGCATGGAAAGGAGGTACATATGAATGCTATGCTGGTATGAACCCAAAATGAAGGGTTGGATCCAATATGGGATGTGGATTGTGTGACAGTCATCACCCAGTCAGGAGTGCTCTTGCAGTTTGCTGCGCTTTGACTGAGGAGAGGTAAGCACTACGATTGGGATTTGTAGCACCAGAAGGCTGTAGACTTAAGGCATCTGTGGGACTTAACAGAGAGTACCAAAGGGTGGTCTAAAATGCTGTCTGTGTCCTGGATTTAAGCACTCTATTAAGAGCTACAGGAAGTGCCCCAGTGAGGCCTGGATCAGTTCTGTGCTTAGTACATACACCATATATTGGGATACGTGGCTTCCTTATTATTGGGAAGCTCATGGCTTCCTTAGTAAAGAGGAATGTATGGAAAAAGGCAACGATCAGTTCTGAAGAATAATATATTAACTAAAGCAGTTGGCAAAGAAGTGGAACACCCATTCCTTGACTTGCGTAAATCCAAACCTCCAGTTCCTAGGTAAATCCCGCAGACTATGTGACCAGTGGATTATAGAGCAAGTGGGATGGAGAAACTCTTCAGTCTCTGCCCTAGGCAGCCACACAGCTGTTAATGCAAAATTTATGACTCGAGAAAAGACATCAGACCTGACCCTGGGGCCTAGCAAGTAAATAGGGATACATCTAACATCATCTCATCTTTCAGTTCTTGTATATTTTATATTATCCAGTGTAACATGATAAAAAGTTGAAATAATTTTGGTGTAAGGAACCATCTAAATACAGGCTGATATAGAGAGTCTATGCTTGTATTATCTTTATCGCTGAAAATTAGTAAAGCAGAAAAGCTTCTGTCTGGTTTCTTCTCCCCTCATTATTGATATGAGCACTTGGTGGGACACTCCTTCTGCAGTGTGTAAAACTTTTTGAGATTCTTCAGGGTGATGTTAAAGCAAAAATAACACAACATCCTTATAATTTCTACATGAGTGAGGAAATCAATACCTCCTGTTATACCCTGCAGAAGCAATCTGTGCAGGTTTCACTTTCTGGATGCAGATTTGGGCTCTTTCTCTTGTTGCAATGCTTCACTGCCTCTGTATCCTCCAGCTTCCAAAAGGTGCCTGCACTGTGACCATAATGCTGGTACTGCTTCTTTTTACCAAGGTCTTGAGGGAATCATTGTCACTAGGCCAGTTTTACAAATTAAAAATTCCTGCATCTCTAATGACTGATGATCATCTGCAAAATCTTTTAATCTAAATTCCAACTGTTTCAAAGTAACAGAAGTCCCATTCTTTGCAGCAAAAAGGGAACAGCAGGTCTACCAGTCCCCTTTTTTCTTGAATCGTTTGAATGAGAGCAGAGCTTTTACCTTCCTCTGGAGACAGACTTAAATCTTTTGATTACCTCAGGGTTCAGATGGAGCAAACCCAACACATTTTCTGAGATGTTTGACTGACCTGTATTTGGAAACTCAGGCCTGGGGTTCAAAAGTAGATGATGTCTACTTTAAAATCTCTATCTCATGCTTTCCGTGCAGCTTCAAAAGGATGGAATGCTTTAAACTGATAGGCAGTAGTACCACTCTCTATTTAAAATGCAAAGAAAACAATGCCTTTAAAAAGCCCAGTTATTCTGTTAAACTTTCTTACAGTGATTTTGTTGAAAAATCTCTAATGGACTCAATTCAGGCATGCTACAAATGTGCCACAGATTGGGCCTGTGGAGGGCAACATAATGCACTTAAGATGTTTATTGCATCTCACAGTGTCCTGTAGTCACTCACAAGGATAGGTATTAAAATGCTAATCCTAAAATCCAAATCGATTTTTTTGACATTGTTTTGCTGTTATACCAAGTAGCTTGCCTTAATGTGTGAGTATCATTGATCATCACTGCCCATGTTTGCAGACTTGCCCACAGACTTAGAAATGTAATTTATGTTACATCACCTAAATTAATGTAGAGCCCAGGCACCTACATATCCCTGTCAGTCTCAAATCCAGGGACCAATGTTCTATTACAGCACTTTTGGGAATGTCTTCAAGGCCAAGGTCCTGTACAAACTAATGCAGCAGGAAGAGTTAAGCTTATTATAAACATATTAATGTCAAAACCAATAGCAGATAAAATACAAAACAAAATTATCGCATTCATGAAGCAGAGCTGAACAATGACCTCATGCTGCTCATCAGCTAGTTGGTATGCATTAGCTGATGCTGTTGGGCTGATGTCACTTTTAATGCAACAACTAAACTACATTCCCAGGCATGTGTTTGCCTAGACGTGGTCCCCCTTCCCATATTTCTTCAGCCAGTAGCAAGTGGCTCAACATAGGTACCACAGTAGGCACCAGAATTCTCCAAAGCTGTTACACAGAAACATGAGTGAGAAAAGTCAAATATTACTCATACTTCATGGATCTTTTCTGTCTCTTCCCATCCACCCCTAACCAGCCTGCATCTCAGAGGCCTCAAAGCATGGCTGTGCACTCATCTTCTCCAAATAATCAAGGTAACATGCTTCAGAGAGACAAGATGGCACAAAATGACCCACTCGCTATCTGTCTTCCTCCTACCTAGTTTCTGGCTAGACTGGATGCACAAGAAAGAAACATCATTCAGTGTACTGTGTGTCACCTAAATAGGCTAAAATTGTGCCCCTGACAGTGTTTAGTTTACTAGTACAGAAGTGGTGTTGCCCTGTCAAAGGCATCCCAAGGAGAACAGCCTTAGCAAACAAGGCTTTCAGTGTTGGCTGGACATACTCCTTCTCCTCTGCAGAGATGCAGCCACCCCCACAGTCTAGCCTGCTTGCTCTGGAGGAGGGAAAAATACTTTCTAGGACATTTAGAAATGCACAGAGCCAACTCAGTCCAGGCAGCTCAACCAGCTAATACAATTAGAACAACACACAACTATCTAATGAGAAAGCCCTAAGGATAAAACAAGCTATCTAGGCTCTCTGTAGAGCTTCAAGGCCCATTCCTGTTTTTCACCCTCCTTGCAGAAGAATCTCACAGTCTGCTGCAAGTGCAGTCCCCTGCCAAAACCAGGCTCTGGTATTCTTCCAGGAGAAACCCATGAAGATTTTTTTCTCAGACATGGGACAGTAGTTTGTTTTCTGTCAGAGATGGTGCTGTTCCACATCGCCAGCTCTGGCTGGAGCTAAAAGCTATAGGCAAAATGCACATTTAATTTAGGAGTCTTCTGAGAAAGGTATAGCCAGGAAAGTTTCATCTGATGTTGTAGAGCCTTTCAGAATCCTGGCAGTCAAGGCCAATTATCCAATGCCAAATTTCTGAGTTTTGTATGGAGGTCTGAGAGCTACAGTCCACATGTTACGCTGCTTTAGGAAGTGCATAGGGATCATGGGATTGCCATTCTTTGAGTGCTGGTTGTAAGGTTCTACATTTGCCCAGGGTCTTTGTGAGCAGAAGGAAAATTACTTATCCTGGATATAAGCAATGGTAACTGGCTGTTGCTGGTTTGTAAACATGTCTTGTTTCAGATGGTCATACTGCCCCAAGTACTCCCTTCTCCTGGCTTTGCCTATATTACCCAACAAAGATGTGCCCTGAGCTCTCATGCAGTATGAGCTCTTCTGAATCTGGAGCAACCAAAAGGATGGGGGCATCCAGGCACTCTGACAAAAGTCAGGAATGGATGGAGGCACATGGTTCACTGTGGGATAGAGTAGGGAAGCAGAAAGGTCTTACCCCACAGCAGCATTCAGGTAGGCTGGGCCTGCAGGAATGGGTTCAGGTCAGAGAACCAAACAGGGCTGCCAGGTATACCCCAAGAAAACACTTGGGGGACAATGCGGAAAGCTGTTAGCCTGGAGGGGTGGTTCTTGCTTTTTACCTCCCGTTTTGCTATTAGCCCCTAATGGATAAAGCCACGAGGCAGCAATGTGACATGGTCAGTGGGTGCATAAGGAGCACAGGGGGAGCATGAGGTACAGGCACTGTCTGGGAGAGATGGGGAGTGTGGTACAGGTATGATGCTCCACCTTTGGGCCCCATCCCTGTGAGAACTCTGCATCATACACAGTGCTCTCCCTGGGAAAACTGCTTAACTGAGTAGTGTTTCATTTTTAGAAACCATTGTTGGAGATGTTATTGGTGCTGCTCATCTTTCCTACTATGGTTGAAGCACTTGTGCATGAAGTGCAAGAAATATTTTTGGGGTTTGCCTTTTTTTTTTTTTTTTGTTTCCTCCTGTGATATTTCACATGTCAGATCTGTTTTGGGGCAGGAAAAGAGACCAACTGGATGGAGACAGTTGTGTGTAGCTATTTAGGGAACTGGCTTTGTCTGTGTAAGAATATGTGCAGTGCATGCTTTCGATCTTGATTGCATCCTCTGGCTAATATAGAAATGCATCTGTGTAATCATAAAAATTTTTTTATAAGAAAAATGAAAAAGTTAATTATTCTAGTGCCTGTGCAGATGTTATTGATAATGTCTTTTATGTGAAAGAACATGAACAGCAGACCTCTGACTTTCAAAGAGACAAAAGAAAGGAAAAAGCCCATTAATGTGCCAAATTTTAAAAAGAGAAACCCTTAAGGGAAAGAAAAATTAAAAGTTTGAGAATACAGAGTAAAAAAAGGAAATATTAAAAACTATGAAAACAATCTTGTCACTACCACAGTCATTATAAAAATTCTATTCTGAGTACCCTTTGTAAAATACCAAAGCTTCACATCCCAGCAACAAATAAGACGCATAAATGACATCAGGAGGGCTGAGTTACATTATATATTGCTTCAGTTGTCTTCAGCTACTTGCATCCTCAGCCTATGAATGCACAGATTCTAGAAGATAAAAATGCTCTTTTATAGGATCAAAAGCATAGAAACTTTTAAATCAGACATGTCTTAACCCAGTAAAAAATATTACATCCTGTTCAACATTTTACTTTCTGTTTCCTCATGTTTGCTTTAGTTTGCTTATGGTCCTAGTTAGGGCAGCATCTTGCAGAACATTTTGTGTGAGAAGAGGTATGAACCTGGCAAGAGCTTGTGGCACCCGGAGCTGAGGGGCAGGACTGCTGTGTCACAGGCCCAGCAGGGCAGGGCAGGAATATCTGCCATGCACCATTCAATTTTAATTCAAAATCCTCATGTACGCCATGTTCCACACATTTTAGAAACACTAGTTTGGAGTCAGTTTAAGAACACAGTAACATGTAGCTGAGACCGATACCTGGTAGTCATGGAAAGGGAATGTTGATAAAAAGCCAACTCGTGATAATTTAAATGTGGATCCAGAGACAATAAATTTAAATATGGGCCCAGAAAAGTAAAATGCAGTGACAGGTTTTTTTCAGGCCAAATAAAATCTAAATTAAAAATTTTGTGTCTAACAAGTTCTAAACTTATTTTTTTAGAGGGGATAGCTAGACTAGCACTATCTCTGTTGCCAAGTCAGCATGAAAAGAAAGACAAGAAAGGGGCTATGCAGAAATGACAAATAGAAAAAGTAAAAAAACCAAAAAAAATTCTGAAGGTTCTTCAGATCAGCGTTTCTTGATTTATGATGCAAAATGTTCAGTAGTCTTTTATGGAAAAAAAAAGTAATTCTGGCAAGACAATTTGTTCTAGATTCACAGAATCATGTCCAACAAAATCCAAATTGAGAAGAACAGCAAAAGCCAAGAAAAATATTCATGTTAAATAAAATGTTTTGTTTCTTCTATTTGAAATCACTTGTTCAGTCTAGATTTCTTTTAAGATAAAAAACGTAAAGTGCTCAGACTCTCAGCCTGAATAAAAAGCTTTCTTCACCCTGAAATTATCCTCAAATAATAATTAAAAAAGTATCATTCACATAGGTCCATCCATCTGTCTAACTGCCAAAAGAGCAACCTTGTTTCCACTTCCCTTACTGCTTTGATTCTCTACGTCCTGACATTTATTATTATTTAATTATACTGCCATTCATCCAGGCCAGGGCTGAACTGTGCTAGATGCTGCATGATTAGGTAGTAAAACCTTTAAATTAACAGTTTCACCAAAGAAACCTTTTAGATTAGAGACATAAATAAAAAGGGTTTAATAGAACCAGTGCAGTCAACCAGAAAAAAATGGTTGCCATTGCAGCTAAAATTTCACTGTACAAGTGTTAGGAGCTGTGATAGCTCACTGGTCAAGCCACAGAGTTAGGAACCCTGCTACTACAGACTTCTCCAGCTGTAGAAATGTAGTATAGGTCTCTCTCTGATATCTTCTCTTGTTGTTCAGTTGACATGAAATTTAGGTGTGGGGCCTTTTAAGCTGCAATCTGCTAAAGAACATGTACTTTCCTTCTCTCTCTATTGATCCCTTGTTGTCATTCTTACAAAGTATGCCCACCCTAAACATACTTTTCAAATGATGCTTTTAGCATCATGTCCCATTAGGGAGCTAAGGATGTGCCTAGCCTAAGCACTTTACTTTATGACTGTAATAGTTCTCAGCTAGAATTAAAACTCTAAACTACCAGCTACTGTAAGGAAGCACCAGAAACATGCAGATTTGTATCAGCTTGGCTTTTATGGCATTAGGCTGTATTATATCACCACTGTATTGATGTGTAATTTTTTCCCTGGCAAAGATGAGAACTATGTTTCCATGTTTCCTTTGTTATGTTGCCACAACTTCAGAGAAAAGTACATTATCTGAAATGTCACCTAATTCAAATAGAATGTCACCTATTTCACACTGAAGGGACAACATCTACCACTTTATATCTCTGGACTTCCAGCATCTTAAATCTTTTTGAGTAAGGAAAGGCTGCAGGGATGCTTAGGGACGTATCTCATATTTGGACTTTCCTGAGGCTTTGGAGCCCACATGGAGTTCAGTAGGATGCATGTTTTGTTTTGATTTCTGAAAGTCCTATTTACTCCTATTTACCTATTAGGGCACTATCAGTCTAATTTATGTGCAGACATGTCCAAGATAACAGCTGGGTGTATTGAGTCACTCCTGCTGAATAAAAACTCTGCAGGAGAGAGTGGAGAGCTCTTACCCAGTTCACCTATTCACAAATGTTCCAATGCAGAAATTACTAATGCCATGGCTGTCTTACCCTGGGTGGGCCTTCTTCCTTCAAAGAATGACCTTCCTATAAGGAAATATCATTCTTCCAAAATTACTAAAGGAAAACACTTTAAAAAATTTGGCAGGTTAAATGACTCATTCAAAGGGTCATTGTTTAATGTGTAGAACAAAAGCTGGCAAGACTACTCTTATTCTTTTTCTGTGATAATGTAGCTCCTGGGAATTCTGCTCCTGAAGTAGAAGCTCTGTGTCAGTGTTGGACAATTAAAGAATGAAAAGGATAGTCAATCTCCAAAGGAGCTCAGCTTTAAAGTATGAAGACAGTGATTTATCCAATCCTCTTAAACTCTGTGTTGTAAAGGTTACCAGGTAGGAAAATGAACAGAGTTCACTAAAGTTTTTTACTCTCCATTTTCCTCTGTTGAGAAGGGCAGGGAGAAAAGCCATCAGCACAGGTGACATTATTAGCAGCACGGCAGGATTGTGGAAAACTGATTCCTGTTGGGAAAGGATAATCATGGTGCTGCCTGCACTTGGGAGGTGAAAATCTTTTGTATTTCCTTTTAGTTATTCCAGAGAGAGGGGTGATACTTTTGTGCAACTCTCTGATGGCTGGTCATCTCCTTTGAAGATGACCTGGACAAGAAAGGAACATACATGGCAGCCCCGACTTTCTCTGTCAGGAGGGATGATGGTATAAGTTTGTTGCTGTGAAGCGTATTTTGAAGGGTATGAAATGCATTTATTTATGGAAACAGAACTACAGCTATGACTTCTGATACAGCCTAAAGCCATCTCATGCACAGAGATATGAGTCTATATACACACAAATTTATTCCACCTATTCCTGCCTGCCTCGGGTCACAACTGATGGTATTTGTAAAGCAGTTTCCTCTCTGTCAGCTTGGTCTTGAATTTCAGTTGTTGCCAGGACCTGATGCATACACTGGGCTTGTTGGACAAGAAATTGAAACAGTCTCTATACTCTTATGTCCTGAGGGCATTAATGTACACTGCGCGCCAGTATCTATTAGAGCTTGGTATCTCTGAGGATTCGATGTGCCAGGCCATCGAACCCACACAGTCCAGTAAACCCTGTTGTCTTTCTCGTCCCTCTCCTTCTCCTGGCAGAAGGGTGTTTTTCTTACGAGGACCCAAATATGCAGTTTTTTGCTTTGTACTGGGGCCTGGCGAGTGCCTATCGAGCTGCTGTGGATTATGCTCGGAAGACTAAGGTTGAGGCAGAAACTCAAACCCTATTCCACACTTCACCATCTGCTGGTCATCTTAGAACCTGACACAACAATCCTCCTTTCCTGTCTCCCTTTCATGGTTAACCTCACCTCTCTCTCTTTTTTTTTTTTTTTTTTAAATTATGCTCAGTCTTCTATCAACTACTTCATTTTCCTTCCTTCTCTCTCTGGCACCAGCTTGGATCCACATTCTCCCTGAGCCTTAGATAAATACTTGCCTCCAGCCCTTTGTCTGTTCTTATTCTCTGTGGTTCACCTAGTAGTCCTTACTGCCACAGCTGTTGTTCTTACACTGACATTTCTAACTTCATGGTTATTTCTCCTCCTGTGCTGTGCCTGGAACCACCACTCCTCTTTTGAAAACATCTGCAGCCTTTTTATGTCTTTCTGACACACGGTATGAAGGTTGAAAAGCTATAAGAATGAATATGCAGGCAGAGGATTTGATGATGGAAGTAAGATGTGTTTGGCAAGGAGGTTCACAATAACAAAGAAAATGATTAAAATGTAACAAATGCAAACGTGGCCACAGGATTCCCAGGAATGCTCCACAGCTTAACAGTAAGAGTAGAAGGTGTAAATTTACATTGTGCCAGTTCAAGTCACAGCATGGGAGTACTCCTGAATTTCTCATCAATGATAACCTTTTGTGCATTTGTGCAAACATAAGTAGTTCTTTTTCTTATCTCCCACAGAATAGGAGACTGTGACTTATTTTGGTCTTATGCATCTGAAGCCATGCAGTTCTTTTCTTTTTACATTTTCATACCTGCCTGTTCCCTCTGGACTATACCCACTCTTTGTATTCTGCACTTCATGGTATTTCCTATGAGCTGAAGGCTTCATGTCTAAGTGCAAAGTGCACATTCCCAAGGTAACATGGAATACTATAAACATGTTTGTGGTTTGTTCTCTCCTTTGTCTTCCACAAACTATTTTTAAATGCAAGATCTGAGTTCTTGCCCTCCAAGTACACTGTTGCTTGTTCTTGAAGATCTAAATAAATGCCTAAACAACCAAGGTAAACATCTTCCCATAACAGAGGAAGTAGAACACCCTTTTGGAAGAGCAAGCTTCCCTGTGTAGGAGACAAAATTTTCCACCTCGTTTTGTCTGAGGTTGAGAAACAAATAGTCATGGTATGGGAACACTAAGGAAGACCTCACTGCCTTCTGCTCTAACAGCAATATATGTTACGCCAATCTTTTTTCTCTAACCTAAACACAGCTGTGAGCATATTAGCCTGAAGCTGCACTAAATCAAAACAGACTTGAACAAGAATAAACGTGGTACTAAACTTGTGTCTAGATACAACAGCGATTAAGGTGTTGTAAGAATCTAAATACAGGAAAATATATACTTGGAGCCTCTGAGTCAATATTTATAAGCATTTCAATCATTTGGGTTGGCAAGGACCTTTAAGATCACTGAGTCCAATCACTGACCTAACACTGCCAAGGCCAACACTAAACCATGTCCCTAAGTGCCACGTCTACACATCTTTTAAATACCTCTGGGGATGGTGACTAAACCACTACCCTGGGCAGCCTGTTCCAGTGCTTGATAACTCTTTCGGTGACAAATGTTTTCCTAATATCCAATATGAACCTCTCCCGGTGCAACGTGAGGTAATTTCCTCTTGTCCTATTGCTTGTTACTTGGGAGAAGAGACCAACTCCCATCTCACTACAACCTCCTGTCAGGTACTTGTAGAGAGCTATAAGGTCTCCCCTGAGCATCCTTTTCTCCAGACAAAATACTTTGTAGTATTTGGGCTTAAATTTACCATTTTAAAGTAAACAAAGGCAGATTTTAGCACAAATACAATAATTACATTACAAATTTTATAAAATTCTGACTCACAAGATGCATGTGATTCAGAAAGGCTTCCTATATTCTTGGTATGTAGTCTACCCATGCTTGCAAAACTCCAGGCAGGCGTCAGGCTGCCAAGAAAGAATTAAGGAAGAAGAGCCTTGCCCAGTAGTGTGTGGATATGTGAGGAGGCTAAGAACATGTGGATAAAAAAATTGCCTTTTGGGAGCTCTGTGTTGGCAGGTAACTCATGGTCTGCTGACAGCTGTGCCCAGAAGTGTCAGAGAAACTTCTGTTTCTTCTCAAACTGTGGGTGCCCCATGAAAAGGTGGAAATTCTGTGTGACCCAGCCAAAAAGTCAGGCTGTGGACCTACATGTGC
Organism: Manacus candei; assembly: GCF_025592945.1. Classification (NCBI taxonomy): domain Eukaryota; kingdom Metazoa; phylum Chordata; class Aves; order Passeriformes; family Pipridae; genus Manacus; species Manacus candei. The sequence continues at coordinate 4,304,183 of NW_026138062.1, forward strand.
TAGACCCTGGTGAAGCAGCCAAGAGCTAAGGAAGACCAAGTGATAACAGTGTTGACAGACTGTGTTGGCCACAGCTGAGAGTAACTATGTGTGCAGTCATTTTATGTGTTTTGTGTTCTGAGTTGACTATCTATACTTGCTGGTAAGTGCCTCATACCCAGATCAGTTGTGATATAATTTGAAGATGGCTCTGCTGGCCTTACCTTATTTCCATTAAAACAGAATTGCCTTTTCCCCTTTCCATGAGCCACTAGTTTTCCAGGAAATTATTGAAAACTGAGTAAACTGTCCTCTCCTTTGTCACCAGAAAAATGAAGAACAATGGTAAATTTTTGAAATTATGCCTGGTCCCTTTCTGTGCCTTCTGTTTTCCAAAGCTAAGTTAGAAATCAAGTTTGCAGTGTGCAGTGCAAGTGTGTTTCATTTCCTATTAAAACATGTGATTTTATGATCTCTAAATATTATTAATCTAACAGTATTCTAACTCTTTTCCATCTTCATCCATGATGCTGGATGACATTAGTCTTTTGGTTAGTCCATTGATGGTAGCAAATACTACTAAGGCATTTCAGAAAGAGTGAAAAACAGCTATCATATTTTTTATGTTCATTCTTATTTGAAGAAAATATATAGACTGAAGATCTCTACTGTCAACATGTGCAGTTTCTATTTTGAGGTCAGAAGTACTGTCTTATAAAAAGAGAAGTTATTTTAATTTTGTTCAACATCCCATCATAGTTGGTAACCCTCAGTAAGGCAAAAGCTACACTGTGCCACTCAATTTAAGTAAGGTTTTCTGTGGTTTTATGTTACAGAAGGAAAAAAGATCCATGGACTAACTTACGAATTTGTCTGTGTTGCCTTCTGTCCCCTTGCTATTGCCAAAAATAACTTTCTTAAACTTCAGTCTGGCAATGCCAAATGAAATACAATTAGGATCCAGATGACCTCAAAGGTGATATTTCTTTCAGAAAGTGACTTACGTGCTTTTTCTTCTGGAGCTTGTTGATTACTTGTGTTATTACTAAAGGGAAAAGAATTCTTCTGGAAAGAAAGGAAGTTTTGTTTGACCATCTGTACAACATCTATTTTCCTGATTTTAGCACGGAAGCACAGCGGCTTCAAGAATAACCAGAAATGTCTGGGCTATAATGGTGGACCTTCTGACTGATTTGCTCTGTGGCTTGTAAATCTGTGAGTGCTCACCATTTGCCTTTTCCATTCTTCTTTATTCCTTAGGTAAGGGAGAGCTTCCATGCATCCACTTCTGATTTCTCTCCCCTCCCTTTTGCCCATTTAGGTTGAATGAAAGAGTTCATGCAATGGAAACTGTATTCACATAAATAAATGTGGAAAATGCAAAAGAATACTCTAATTAATAAAAGCTTTGAAAGAAGCACAGGTTTTACTAACTAGAGTGGAAGAGTGTTGTTTGCTGTTAGTTTGTTACATGTCTTCACAGTAACTTTTGAAAACAGAGCTTTCTTACCAAAGCCATTTGAATTCTATGTTCTTCAGTGCTGTATGTCCTAAATTTTGCTTCAGAAAATCAAGAAAAAACTCTTAGGCATAACATCACATATAACATAACATAACATATAGCAAGAGCACAGTAACACTGGAATCAGATCTATACAAACTGAAGTGAACTAGTCACCCCCAGGCTTTGAGACGACGTTTTAAAAAGGAATTTCTCCCTCTGTTTTCTAGAAGTCGTGGCAACACCCTGGCAATCTTGCCTAGTCAAATCAGTCCATGGACACTGGCATTGACAGAAATTGCAGAAGTCAGGAGGTCAGCTAATCCACTTCCTACCCTTGGACTAGGTTGCCTATGTTGAGCAAACATCATGACAGAGATTATAGAATCAACGAATCATAGAATATCTCAAGTTGGAAGGTACCCATAAGGATCATCAAACCCAACTCTCTGCTCCTCACAGAAGCAATCTGTTTTACAAATGTCAGGGATGGGAAGTCTCCATTTCCCTAGGCTATCAGTCACAGTCTGCACAACACTTGCAGTAGTTTGTTTTCTGTTTACTGACTCACCTTTGCCCTGAAACTAGTTCAATTTAATTTTTCTGTTACTGTAATTCACCATTGCTTGGAGATTATCCTGGGCAGTGCACTAGTATTAAGCTAGAAAAGCAAGAGATGAGAATAAGAAGAAGGCAAATAAAGTGTAAGATTTATTGCAACATACCGATTGATAGAGAATTTAACAAAAGGCTTTGCTCCTCTGAAACTGTATTATCAATACTAGAAATGTGGTTTAAAAAATGGAAGACTTGAAACTGTAATGAATAGAAGCAAGAAGTTTAATGTCTATTACCTTGTGAGAGCAAAACAATGAAATGAGCTCTTAGCTGCTTAGGAGTGGAGAAGAGAGGACTATGTAGCTCAAGATAGCAATATTGTAAATACACGAGTCAATGTTTTAACTAATAGCACAGGGAGATGATGCTGAAGGCCTGCTGCAAGCTTATCCAAATCATCCTACAGAAATATCAATCTCTAAGGATCTGTGCATGAAGTACAAGAGATGAAATTGTTAGGGGCAACTAAACAGGTGGTAGGGTGTGTCAGTTTTAACTTTAGTACAACCTTTTCCGATATTTTTCTAATGAATCAAATACTTATGAATAATTTTCTATTACAAATAGAAAGGAACTGGTTTGAATTTATTTTAGCAGATGATCAATAGAAACTATTTTCTATGGATAAATGATTTTAACATAGTTTTTGTGTAAAGCAAATGAGGTCAAACATCAAAAGAACTAAACTATGAAAGTTAGCAAAAATATTGTGTGTGCATGTATGTGTGTGTGTGTGTGACATTTAGACAGAAAAATTTGAATGGAAAATAAAAATTATTTAGGAAGAATCACATTGGCCAAATAAACTTAATGTGATAGTCAAAGATGGAGAGCACTCTGGCTTAAAACCCAGACTGCTTAGGTAGAGAAGATGATAAGGGTGAGATTCAGTTGTTTAAATATAGGCAACTAGGCATCAGAGACATCACCATGGGATAGGCAGGTACAACACAGTTAAAGGAAGACCTGAAACCTTCTGGAGAGGTAAATTGTGGCTGTGTGAAATACCCTACTGCATTTAAAATGTAAGAAGCTGTCTATACTTAGGAACCTGAATTGCATCATCCTCTAAGGAGAGTGAATATATACATTAATTAGTACAAATGAAAAACCACATTATGTAGAAAAAGATACGGGTAAAATAGGGATGGTTCGTGGGTAACAAGGATAAATAGGAAAAGCATCTGAGAAAGACTGTTGCCATTATGCACGGATGAGCAGACTGAAATAGCAAAATTACAGATCGCTTCTGCAGCACTGACATTTCTGTTCTGCAGCTGAACAAGAACAGGCCAATATGTCTGTATTGCAGAAGGATGAGAAACTATTCCCCAGTGGATACATCAGCCAGATGATGAGTCAGGCCACAGGACAGTGACAAGCTGGGCTCTCAGCCAACGGGACAGTCTGCTTTCTTGCCAGCAGTGTGGTGAGATACAACACTGTCTGTTTGGTTTGTCAGGCAGGCATAGGGTCTGCCTTTCTGCCTGGCTTCAATCAAAAACATTACACTCAAACAATATACAGTTGCAAAGCCTTGACATTCTGCTATCATAGTTTGTCTTTGGAAGACAAATTCCTCCAATGTCTTTCGAACAGCTTTGTATTTGATTGTCCCTCTAATACTGCCTCAGAGACACCATGTAGTGCTCAGCAAATCTTTTATAGAGAATTTTCAGACACACTCATCCATGTCTTCTTGATTTTGTAGGTTTCTGTCTCAAGGGCCTGGGGTATGATATGGAGAAACTGTTCAGCCCTGAAATCAATGGCTGCTGGCCTGAAAGGATAAAGGTATAGTGCTACATTCTCTGAAAGACTAAGCTTTAGGGTCCTATTGCATAATCAGGATCAGTGCCTATATTTCGTCTTAAGATCCACATGCTTTTATTCACCATCTGGAAATCAGTTGAAACTCCTCAATTATCTCCTAAGGATTTTGAGAAAAGCAGATGTTTGTGAACTCTTCGTACTCTAGTGATAAGTGCTACAGAAAATGCATGTGAAGAAATCTTTCAGTTTGACTGTATTCAGAATGAGAAGAGAGTAGAGCAAAGAAGGTATAAGGCCACACATCATAAAGATGCTTATTTAGTGACTATTGTCTTTCTTGTGCACTGACTAAATTTGAAATCTTTCGTGCTTGCAGGTTTCTGACATTCTCTGTGATCTGAATTTATTTTCCTAGAACAATGTATATGTATAACAGATTTAATTCAGATGCCACTGCCTTAAGTTGGCTATTACCTTATTTGAGTAGTTGGCTTTGCTAGACCATTATCCATATTACTACAACAATTTAGATTTATGAAGTCACAATGATTAGTTTGTCACATATCTTTCTCTTTCCATGTGAGTATACTGTTGCCATAGCAAAATATTCAATGGATAAATTAGCAGTTATTTTTCTTGATTCCTAAAATAGAAAGATCATTAATTTAATTACTGTGCTATTTTCCCTTCCTCTCCATGGGCAGTTTCATGCTTTCTTGAGCAACTCTTTTGCCAATAGCTTCACACCTTTTTACTGCATCAGCTCCTAACTGTTGCTTGCACACTTGGCAGATAGAGTTACAGGTTAATTTGGCTTTCAGGATATTCTTTTTTTGGTGGAATTTTATTTTCCTCTTCCCGTGTAGTTTTTCCTTCTTCAAAACTTTGTAGAGTGTCTTTCTTTTGGAGTTAGAAGTGAACATTACTATTTATTTTAAAATTAAGTACTGTCAACATTCATCACTGATAATGCTGGCAAAGGAAAAACATACTTCTCAAGGTTTTCCCTTTTCCCATCATTACAATAATATTGAAAAAAGTTATTGTAGTATTTTTCTTTAATACTTTTAGCTGTACTCTGAAAATATATTACTTGTTCATGACTAGTCTACTACTTCCTTGCCCAAACTAAGAAATGTTTCTATAATCTTTCATTGCACTACTTCAACAAAGGTGAAGTCAGTTTTAAGATTTACATCTTCCTTTCTCCTACTGCTTGACCCAAACTTAACATTTTGGGACTTGCATTGGGCTGTCATATCTTTTAATTCTCTTATAAGTACCTAGTCAGACAAATTTGCTTCACAGAAATCTAAACCTGTCAGATTTTGCTGATGGGCAGAGCTTTTCCTCAAATATTTTGGGAGATTATTTAAATTGATTATTCAGGTTCTGGAATACATAAGCACTACTTTGTTAAAGCCTGCCCTTTCAAACCACTGCATCATTTCCATACCTTTTTTTCCTTGTTTTAATCTGGTAGGATCTACAGGCAGCTGTTGACAGGTGTTATTGCTCACAAAATTCTGTGGCACACCATCTGTGCACAAGCAGAGCATGCTGTTTCTAGCCCCATCGGTGTTCACTGAGAGCAAGATTAAGCTTGATTGTCTGACATGGTTATGATGACATTCTTGCAAGCACGAACTGATGCTGTTTCTTCAACAATATATAGCCCCTACCCTCCTTTATCTCAATAACGTGTCAACTCCGATGCCTGTCATGAAAGTCAGATGCCAGCCCTGTCAGTTGTTTCACTTGCAATGTATTTTAGCAGGAAGGCTGGTTGCTACTGGGAGCATGAAATGAATACAAGGAACATAAGGATGGTCCATCTTACAGCTGGTTCAGTTGGACTGGTAAGGAGATCAGGGGCATGATTAGTTGTTCGAAGTCTAATTGGAAGTCAGTAACTAGGGCTATACATCACGTGTCAACATTAGCCCCAAAACTGTCTGACATCTTCATAAATGATCTGGATAATGAGGCAGAGGGCACCCTCAGCAAGTTTACTGATGATCACAGAGTCATGGAATCACAGAATCAACTAGGTTGGAAAAGACCTCTAAAATCTTCAAGTCCAACCTATGACCTAATGCCACCATGTTAACTAGACCATGGCACTAAGTGCCACATCCAGTCTGTCCTTAAATACCTCCACGGACAGTGACACAGAACTGGAAGGAGTGGCTCATAAAACTCCAGAGTTCTGCTGCCATCCAGAAGGACCTTAACAGGCTGGAGAAATGGGCTGACAAGAACCTCATAAAGTTCAAAAAAGGGAATCACGAAGTCCTGCACCTGAGGAGAAAAAACCCCAGGCACCAGTACAGGCTAGGGGCCATTCAGCTGGAAAGCAGCTACCTGGGGGCTCTGGTGGACACCAAGTTGAACACAAGCCAGCAATATGTCCTTGTGGCAAAGAAGACTAAAGGTATGCTGGGATGCGTGAGGATGTGTTACCAGCAGGTCAGAGAAGGTGATCCTTCTCCTCTACTCAGAAGTGAGGCCACCTCTGAAGTCCTGTGTTGAGTTCTGGGCTCCCCAGTGCAAGAGAGAAATGGATGTACTGGAGATACTGCAGTGAAAGGCCATAAGCATGATGAAGGGACTTTAGTTATCTTTCTTATGAGGAAAGACTGATAGAGCTGGGACTGTTCAGCCTGGAGAACAGAAGGCTCAGGTGGGATCGCATTATTGTGTATAGTGGATGAAAAGAGGACAAAGCCAGGCTCTGCTCTGTGATGTCCAGTGACAGGACCAGAAACAATTGGCACAAACTGAAAAACAGGAGGTTTCCTGTGCGAGATGAGGAACAAGAAAAAGAAGCATACCAGAGATGGATCGCACCATTAAAAGAATCGTCAGAGGAAGAAGACTTTGTTTAAGGACTACGGACTTGACTTATAAACAAAGGATTTTATGAATTGAACTAGAGTTTAATGTTAAATTAAAGTTGCCATGTTGTATGGTAAAATCCTACCCCCTTTTCACCCCTTTTACAATGGCTGGTTCCCTGACAAGAGCCCCTTTCTTATCCATATTCAATAGTAATCCCTCCACTTTTGTTTTGTATCCAATTGCAATCCTTCCTATGGCAAACTCCTTCTTCTGTTAGTAATACTCCAGAAGATTCTCCGGGCTCCCCCATATAAGGGGGAGCCATCTTAATAAAATGTTCACTCCTGTTCCACCTATGATCTGTTTTGGATCTCCTGGGTGGACTTCCCTGTCTCCCTTAGCCGAGCTGTGTTAGGTTCCCTCTGAACATCAGTAAACACTTTCTTCATTGTAGAGGTGACTGAGCACTGGCAGAGGTTGCCCAGAGAGATTGTGGAGTCTCCATCCTTGGAGATCTTCAAAAGCTGTCTGGACATGACACGTGAGCAGTGGGAGTTGGACCAGCGGAATTTCAGAGGTCTCTTCCAACCTCAGCCATCCTGTGCTTCTGAGGGCGCAGAGAAGTAATGGCATGGCAGGGAACCATTCTGCCATGGAGATTCGCAGGTCTTTGGTTACTTTATGTACATGTCACGCATTCCTATTTTCTTAGGTCCCTTGCAGTTCCCTCTACTCCTTTCCATCAGAGTCTCTGTGGCAGGCTACAGGTGACATGACTGGAGAGAAGTGTGGTGATCATTTGCTGAACTTCTGAGAATTGTGGATTTCAGTGATGAACCATCTCCTGGAATTAATTAGCCACTTTATATTGTACCGCCAAGATCTCCTAAACATTGTTAAAAGACGAGTTGCATATTGGTTTTTGTTTTTCAATAGAAGAATGTACAACAAATGATAAGACGCGGTGACAGTAAGCGTTTCTGCTGGTGTTTGGTCCTGGTAAGCCGGACTCGCCTCTGATTCGCGACGTGATTTTTCGTCCAAAGAAAGGCGGGTGGGCGTCTCGATTGGCGCTGCCTGCACTGAAGACGTGCTTTTCATCAGCAAGGGACACGCACGGGCTCAAAACCAGCGGGAGCAGAGCCGCGTACCGCAGCCGGAGGCTAGACTCGCCCTGGGCGGCTCCCGGCGCTGCCCGGCGCCTCCTCAGCCTCCGCAGGGGAGCCGCGCCGGCAGGAGGCGTCCTGCGGCGGCGGCGGGAGGAGGAGGAGGGCGGAGGGCCGAGGCGGGGGTGCCGGCTTTCCCGGAAACAGCGCCGGCCGGCGGCAGAGCGGTGGCGGCTCCGCGCTGGGAAGTCGCTCGTGGTCCTGCGCCCTCGCCGCACGCCGGGCGGGTCGGGGCGGCGTGGCGGGCGGCATGGAAGCTGTGCCCCGCGAGGAGAAGCCCAACCCGCTGCAGGATGCCAACTTCTGCTCCCGGCTGTTCTTCTGGTGAGCGCCCGCGGAGGGCAGGGGGAAGGGCAGCGCCGGAGGTACGGCGGCGTGGTGCCCGCCGGCTGGGAAGGCGCCGCGTCGGGGCTGAGTCCCGCTGGCCTCACCTGGCCCGGCCGCTCGGGAATGCTGAGCCCTGCCTGAGGGCCGCCCGGCTTTCTCTTGAGCACGGCTCCCGGCAGGGTCCGGGCGCGCCAGCGGCGGGAAGGCGGGAGCGGGGAAGGGGAAGGGAAGCGGCGGCCGGCGCTCCCCGCGCTCCGCCGGGCGCTACCGGCGGTGACTGTGCAGCCGCGGCTCGGGCGCGACCTGCCGCCAGCCCGCCCGCCCCCGCGGGCCCGCAGGGTCAGCCCCGCCGGCCGGGGCAGCCCCGCGCTCGCAGATGAGGCGAGGTCTCCTGAGGTGAACCCGGTAGCCCGCGACAACCGGGCGATAATCTCTGGCTGCGCCGGCCCCAGACCGCAGGCGGGGTCCTGCCCACCTCGGGTAGGGCAGCGTTCAGCCGGCCGGGCGGCGCCGAGCGCGGCCCTATCGCCCCCTTCCAGCACGTGTTTGGTTCCTTCGGGAGATGTGCGGAGGACGGGAGCTTCCTCTGCCTCTTGGCCCGGGCGTCCCTGTCCGGGACTGGGTGCAGGGCTGCTCCCAGCCATTGTTCTGCTTCCCCGCTTGCATAACGGGTCGTGGGCAGGGATTGCTCCTCCCGGCAAGGCGTGCTGGGCTCGCTAGTGGCGAGGGGCTTTCCCCTCCGTGTGTGAGGTGGTTACTGAGCCGCAGAGCTGCGCGAGAGCTTCCCGGTGTAAAGGATCGCTGGGCAGCAGCCTGGCTGCTCCCACCCACGCTTCGGCTGTCTTCTCTCTGCAGGGGCCTGAGGTGTCACAGAGCGAAGGCTGGGGTTGTGGCGGTGTTGTCACAAACTTTGCGGGACCAAGTGACTACTAGTTCAAAGTTAATGCTTGTTCTTTTATTAGTGGGGACCTTAGCATGGGTATGTATTTGTACTCAAAGTGGTGAGGAATTGCAGCTCAACAGTTTAGTTGCTTTGAAATATAATAGGAAAAGATGTGCACAGTGAAACGGGAGAGCATCAAACTTCTTTGTTTTACCAGATTCCATTTGGAAGAGGGCACTTACAGAGGTGGCGCTTATCCTACTTCACCTTCTGTAGCCTGAACCAGGGCGCACATGCTGTGTTGTGTGGTATGATGGAGGAGGGGGAAGGAAGAGAGAGCATGGCAGGTGAGGCTCTTTTTTTGGAAGCCTCTGAAAGACAAGTAAAAAACTCTTTGATCCAATAAGCAGCTCTGAGCAGGTGCAGAAGTCCCTTTTGGAAGGTAGGGGGATTTTAAAAGCCCTGATAAATTTTAGCTAAACATATTTTTTAATCAAGGATATGTCTTCAGAGCTACCATGTGCAAAATGAAAGAGTAAAATAAATAAGTAAGTAAAACCCCCAAAACCCAGCTTGTATGCTTGTGCAAAGCTCCCTGTGTTCAGCATTTTGACTTTTAATTTCTTCTTCGACAGTGGGGGTGCCCATGTTGGAAACAGCTTTGCTGGGAAGTCCAGGCAGAATGGTATGAATCTCAGTTGACCATGTAGCATTCCAGAGCTGCTTCTTGTCTTTTCCCTTTCCCTTGCTGGGATCTTGTGGTGTTACTGGTAGTTCTGCCAAAACCAATCCAGCTAGATGTGAAAAAGGAAGTGTGCAGTGCTTGTAGCTGGTTTTCTGACTGCTCCTGTTGTTCTTTTTTAGGATTTTTGCATTGCTCTGCATGTATTGCAGAGAAGTGTTCAGCAGCAACAATGAAGTACCTTAAATTTCCCAAGTTTTAGGCCAGCACCTGAAAGATTGCTTTTACCCTAGACATGTTTGGAGGTTCTTATTGTGAAAAGGGAAAAGTAGGTTAAAGTCTGTGCTTGTGGGATGATAGGCCTCGTAAAAGTCCATTAACTGGGATGTCATGCTTTGCAGTCAGATGCTAGTGTACAGCTGTACACTAAACCCGTTGAAAAAAGGGTTTAGTGGGATATGCAAAACTTTAGAAGTTGCCTAATGTACTGTTTTTTATGTTTTATAGCAGTATAATTCATAGCAGTGAAAATACCCTTTTAAAGTGTCTTACCTGTGCTGCATGTGATCATGATTACCACCAGTATATTCTTATTTACTAGTCAACGAGCATTAGTATTTTTGTGGTGAAAATTTTGAGCTGAAATTATATCTGCAGTGGGTTAAATTGAGTAAGCAGGGGCTCTCACTTTTCTGCAATTTCATAGTGTTTTACATAAAATTAAGGAAGTGTTAAAATGCCCCTTCATTTAGCTATAAAGCTAACTTTACGGGTAGCTTTAAGAAATGTTCTTCCTTTCTACAAAGAGTGTAGCCATCTGATAGCTTTGTGAGTATTGCTTCATTTCAGCTACTGTTTCACTCAGGATGTTATGAGATCTTTTCATCTGGAGAACTGGAAAAACAGTGCTTGAGGAGGGCCGTCCTGTGAGTAGCAGCAGCCACCACCATGTGGTTGCTCAAGTGTGCCTGCTTTGCTCTCCAAATCCCAGGTGTTGGCTGCTGGTTGTCAATAGGGATAAAAAGTAGGGTATTGCAGATAGAAAGGCAAGAGTCCTTTGTATTTTAATTTTGCTTATCTTTTGCTCCAAGTGCAGTTTTGCCATTCTAAGGAGTCATTGATTTTTTGCCAGTGGTACAGAATAAAAACTTAAATTATTGCCTGGTGCAAACAGGATCAAGCTCACAGGAGAAAGGAAGTCGTGTTTTCATTGAGTTATAAAACTCAGATAATGAGTGTGTAGGCTGAAGATGCATTCTTCTCCCATTGTTCAAAGCTTGTCTTCTTGCTTTTGGATTGTGACTTTGGCAAGTATGAGCATGATGAACATTAAACACTCTAGTAGTACATCCATGGGAAAGAGGAGCATCTGGATTGTGTGTTAATACTGTTATTTTTATAATACATGCCTTGTGTAATGTTAGTCTGGATGTTAGTGGAATTAAAACTACTTATGACAGAAGTTTGAAGGTCAGGGCAGTTGCAAAATATTCTCATTTTCTATGTCTCTCACTGAATTATCCGTATTAAGATAAGGTTATCAAAGCCCATATCGATGTTCTGGATGTTTCCGATGTTACTGTAACCCCAGCTTTCAGTCACAAGTTTCTATGCTCACCAAACTTTTTAAAACTCTGACTGGTATTTCACTTATAGTTTGGGTGTATTTCTGATTTACTTCATGTCTGTTCTTGGGTTGGTTTTCTTTTTGTTGCTGGCTCAACTTGCTGGTGAGAATGAGAGTTCTAAAGGATGAGTAGGAGGGTTTTCTTTCTTTTTTTAGGTTTGTCCAAGGAAGAGAGAATTCAGTCCAGTGTTTTTCATGTTTAAACAGTTACTCGTTATAGAAAGTGTTTAAAAAGCCTTATAGTCTGTGCTTTCTGCAGTTGAGAATAACACTTTTCACATTTTGTTTCTGCTGTGGATAGTGGGGATTATTAAATTAATAACTGTACATAAGAATTGCATGTTCATTAATTAGAAAGTGTATCTTTATTTGCTTATAGCATTTGTTCCCTTGAGTTATTAAAGATGCTCTTCCTATACAGCAGTTGGATATTTATGCATTCTGTTGTTCAGGCATCGAACCCACTTTAGTGGAAAGTTACAAAACACAGGCTGTGATTAAATTTTTTAAAAAACGGGTAACTTTTATCGTGTTAATAATAAACTGGAACGCCTTGGAAAGGGTATCCTGCATTTTTGTTCAGAGAAGTAAAATAAGTTAAAGTCCTTCTAAATTTCATATAAATTTATAATTTATTTTTAATAATAATAATAATTACTTAATTGTCACAGACTCACCATGACTATGACAAGTTCTTGGCTTCTTTGGAGCACCGGACACTTTCAGCATCCTCAGGCTGGATGCCTTTTTACATCATCACTTGACATGTGGCAACTGCCATTACAGTAACAGCATTAAAACCTGAATTGAAAACTTGCTCCAAGGCATCCACACAGTTATGATTCCAAGGAATAAACCAATGATTGTTTACCATTATCTCTTGGTGTTTGACAGCATTGTTCTTGGCTTACTAAGTGTGTGCTTGTGGGAAAATGACAAAACCACTAAGTCTTTTTCATGGCTCTGACTTTGAGTGCAGTGGGAGAAGAGTAAATCAGAAATCTTTATCTTTGGTTTTAAGTGTGACTTGAATGGGGTAAGCATAGACGTGTAAATCCCGAGATTTTCGGTGATGACTGCACAGTACGTAGCAGCTTGTCTGATCGAATGCAGTCATGTCACACACCTCTCTTGTAGCAGTGTAAATAGCTTCTTCCTCTTCCACCCCATGACTTACAATTGGAAGGACCACTGACTGATTTTGTTGGATTTCTGAGTAAGCCTAAGTACTGCATTTTAGTCCTCTGATTTGACTGTCTCAAAAGCATTCTTGCCCTTCATTGAAAGAACTTATGGAAAGAATTCATTATTCTTCTTGGCTATTCCAGCTGACTCCAGTAGTGCCACCATTAAAATTGATCTCTCTTCTTTATTATATCAGTGAATAGATTTGACCGTGATGAAGATTTTACATTTACTTCACATGAAAATATCAGGCAGCATCAAGCTTTGCGACTTGCCTGGGGTTTTGCCTGGTATATAGTTAATTCCCACTGTCAGTGCCTGAAATTGGTGATGGTGATGTATCTTTATACAGATCTCTGAGGTAGCTAACATTGTTAATTTACTGACTTACTGGTGGAGGACAATTTGGTACTGTAAGAAACTCATATAGATAAACAGAAAACACATTTTCAGTATTCAAAGACTGAAATCACGCTTCTTTTTTTCTCCTCATTGAAAGAAGACTGAGGATCACACATGCAACTTTTTTTAAACATAATGCCATGTTTGTTCGTTTGTCAGATATTTAGTGTCCTGTAGTCAAATTTGAATCATTTGGTCTCTTGAACTACAGCATTCATTTTTAACTTCTGTTTGTTTATTTTCAAGAAAGCTGTATTATGCAAAAGAAGATTTTATTTGAAAATCATTGTTTATGAGCTAGTAAAATTGAAATATGTTGTTAAGGAGTGCTAGATAGACTATATGCACTATGATGAGAGTGTATAAACTTTCAGAATGTTAGCATTTGCTATCTACTGTAAATATCTGTGCTTAGATACGCAATTAGATGAACTGTGAAACACAGTTTGCCTTTGGAATGCTTATGTAAAGCCCGCTCTATCATTTGTGAGAGAAAATGTCTCTCTTCTAATTTCTGCAGAACTTCAAAATTAGGAGTATGTCACACTGTTGTTTTTTTCTTTTTTCCAAAAATAATTTCTCCACCCTGCTTCTTGAAAATTCACAAGACCTTATGTAAAGGGGAGGAGGGAGATAACCCCATTAGATTTTGGGAGTGGAAGGTTAGAAAGACCAATCATCTATTTTACTTTGTTTGTTTTGTATCCCTGGCACCCAACTGCTTGTAATATCAGTGTGAACGCACAGGGGATTTTAATTCTTCCTATTTCCATTGCTTACCAGAAAGCACCTTAATACAGAAATTGCCACCGTTAGGTCCTACTTCAATAAATATCTTATACTAAAATTTATTATTCTTAAGAACAATCTTCAGACCTTTGCATCAAATCTTTGGTATTTTGGATATTTTTCTTGGCATTTGGATGCTGGGTTTGGAACCAATATTTTAGTGATAGTCAGGTACAGGTGATGCTATCTCTCCATTCCCTGCTTCTAGGCCTTGCAGAAAATGTTAGTTGCAGTATGTTTCCCCCTCTCCTTTCTTGCCCAATTTTTTCTTCTTCTTACCACCTGGAATATCATGTAGTATGTTAGATTAATAAGGTAATTTCATACCTGGCTGATGTGGGGTAGATGAACAGCATGAAAACAGCCTGCAATAAATGCAGTCAAATACCAAATGAGTTACTGTCAGCACCAGAAAGTGGGGTGTTCAGCAGCTTAGCTGCTTACACTGTGCTGTGGATAAGCAACAGCTTGGAAGATGAGATGGAGCTGAGTATCAAAGGTTAATACATTTTGGTATTGAAACTGAAAGCCTGAAGGGTGTTTTTCAGTTAATATGGCTTTGAAGTAATTTCATTGTATTCCTATTTTTATCTTTTGTAAGCAATGAGAAAATCTGCTGTTTAAGTCACAGTAAGCCAGAGAGGGAAGTTGCAACCAAAACATTAGTTGAAAAGCATCTGAAGAAATACCAGAACTTATTATTGCTTGTGGACAGCTGCCTTCATAGGGGGAAGTGGGAAAAGGCAGCTTACTGATGAGAATGGATGAGCATGTGTAATAGAAGTTTAAAAAAAAATAATCACATGATGACCATAAACCATTGCCTAGAGTATTTATGAATTCTTGCAAAATAACACTGGAGGCTGTCAGTGTGTGTCCTTCGTTTTGTACATCCCATCCAGCAGTGATCTTCTGGACTGAGGGCAAGCACACAACAGTGTTGGAATTGCGTTGCTGGTGTAGAACTTCAAGTCATGAAGGTGAGTAGTGAACAGTACAGCGAAGCAGGTAGACACCTGAGGTAAGCCAGGGGGATAAGCAAAGTGGATTTATAACCCAAAGGGCCTGTGAGGAAACACCTTTTACTTTACCAAAAAACCCCATGTCCAAAGTAGGTGATTAAAGAGAAGCTTAGTAGTTGAAGTAGTGCTTTCAAGCTACTCAACAAGATGAAATCCTAGTGTTACGGAAGAATTTGAGTAAACAAAGACTCTTCTGTGCAACTGTTGAAAAATAACTGGACACTGAGTGTAAACAGATGATGCTTGTAATGTAATGCACAAATAAGCTTAAGAGGAATGGGGAAAATGCAGTTCGTAAACCACCTCCTTAAGGCATTAGATCATGAGGGTATACTGGATGTGGCTTTGATTGGGTGCTGTAAAATTTCCCAGAAATTAAACTTCTGCCTATAATTACAAATAAAGACAAAAAGAAAAGATTTTGCTAATTAGAAAAGTAGTCTGTGTAGTCTAATTTTTCGGATTTGTCCAGTAATAAGGCAGGAGCTACTGTAATACTGGTGAGAGCCAAATTTTTCACTTGTATTACGGAAGGTACCGTAATATGTGAGTGCCTGACTGTGGGGTCGACTGTTGTGGGGCTCATCAAGGCAACTAAGGCTTGTAGGTGTGCCCAGGGCCCTGACAGACACATCTGTTGATCTTAGGACATTTTTTATTTGTGTTAGCTTTGTAATGTAATTGCAGATGCTTCTTGGCTGATGTTATTTTACAGACTTTCTCAGTTCATGAAGAACTTGCTTGAGTTTCTAGAAAGCTCTGCAAGTCTGCTCTGCAGTGCAAGAATGGTACTGTTTGAGCATTTACAAGCTGGACACAATACAAATCCAGAGACACAGCAGGTCCCATCCCTGGGTTAATGAACCAGTTGAGCTGGACACTGCTGTTAGTTTAATGTACCTGTCTGTAATGTATTTCTTCCTCGGCTGATAGGAATTTATTCTGGGACAATGGCAAACCTAATTTAAAAGCTTTCTTGTTTAGGAAATTTTATTTCATGTATGAAACACAATAGCATGACTAGTCTGATGCCTAATAACCCTACCTTTTGGATAGCTGGGCCTGTTTCTCTTACATGCTGTCTCTGTGAAGAAGGGGATGACTTGAGATGTCCCCTTGAGGTCTCACTTCTCTTAGGAGGGTTAGAAAACATTCTCTTAACTTTTTCTGCAGATCTTAGAGGCTTTCCAAAATCTTGGTGGAGTTGCTCTAATTACAGATGGTAAAAACTGGACTTTCCCAAGCAAACAAGTAAATTGTGGCTGGTTGACTGTGTTGTAATCTGAAAGGGTGTGTAATGTCAGGGCCCAGGAGTAGGGAAATGCAGGAAGTGAATGTTTATATTATGATCTTTGTGTATTTGCTGTTTCAGAAATGAATCACTTTCTTTTTTTGTCAATACCCAAGATACTGCTGCAGAGGTGAAAAGCTTTTTAGGGCCAGTGCAGTGAGTTACCATTTTGCAGTTGTCTCTCTCTTTGGTTTGCACCAGGTTACAGAGTGATTTTTTTAATGTATTTTTTTAATCTTTATTCCTAGTGACATCAGTATTCTGGCAGTAACAGGGACAAATTCTGGGCATTTTTCCAGGCTGATTGTCTTTGATCAGCTAATCGCCTTGATAGAAGAGACATTCCCAGCAGAACAGAAGGTACTCGGGAGTCTTACAGATACTCACATTTTTATGTGTAGTTCATGCTAGGAAAAATTTGGCTAAGCTCTTTGAAAGGCATCATGTGAACCCCGTGTTTTGAAAGAGTATTAAGATACAGCGATGTTTAAGAAACAAATATTCAAAATACTTAGCAAACAGTAAATTTGAGAAAAGTGAAGACAGTGACTAAGGCGTCCTGGTTTTAAGTTGAACTGCTTCTTCGTAAAGAAATACAGAAATGTAGGACTGAGGTGTGAGTCTTTCTTCCCCACTGCATTGCTCCTGCCTTTCTTCAGGTAAAATAGATTGGTAGTCCATTTTATGTCCATCCTTGGGGAAACAGGAGTAGTTTGCATCACTGTCTGTATATTCCCTCCATTTCTCTAGGTCATCTTTTATTTTGTTTATTATTTAACCCTTTTTTATGAAAGAATAATGCAGTTTGCACAGTTTTTGGTTTCATAAATCCTATTTTTCTGTTGCCTTTTTTTTATACCCCTGGAACAAGTTGGTGTTAGCTGATCTCTGTTTGGACAAAAGCCATACCACTCCAAAAGAGTAGTCTTCCTTTATGGCTAGGTTGAGGTTTCAGGGATATTCCTTATGTAGGCCATTGCTTTATTTGCCAGCTTCCTCTAACAGTCCTCTTAACAGCACTCTCTAATTTAACTAAGCCTTCAGGCAAGAGAAGGGCTTGGTTGATTTGCTTGTTACCAGCCTGTGACTTGAGTAACAGCAGACTGTGTGAAGTAGGTTGGTCTCAGTTGTGCTCTAAGTGCTGGGGATTCCACAGGGCGTCATCTGCATGTGGCATCGTGGTGGAAACTTCAGTGAGTATGAACATGTGCTAGGTGTTCTGTCTGAAAGTAGGCCTTCCAGCATAAAGTTCAGGATGCATCAGTGATGCGGTGAAGCTTGAACTCTTTTTTCTTCTGAGAGTTTGCAGAAGACCTCATTCTTGGGATAAAAGCTGTTGAAGGACTAAATGTAATTTGAAATGAAAAAATTTCAACTTTCTTCTAAGGATCTTCAAGTATACTCTACAGTGACACAACATACTGCTAAGCAGCTTTTGTACTCCTAAGGACCTCCATAGCAATAGCTCTTGAAGATGAGTATTTTGGGGAAGACTAGTCAGAAAGCTCAACAATGGGTGATTTTTAAAATTTTTGGGGCTTTTTAATGCGTTTTTTTCCTAACTGTATAGAAGTGTGGGCTTGTGCTGAGTCTTTCTCACGTTGTCCTTTATAGTAAATGAGTCACTGAATTAATTACCACAGTTTCCTGTGTACTCTGGATTGGTTTTCCTTGCTTTCTTTAATGTTAATGTAGAGGTTGTAGTGTAATATATAACTGTTTTCAAAATTATGGTTTTAATTGGCAGAAAAATGTGAAAGGTTTTGGAGTTGCACTAGGTCTCACTGGAACTAATAATCTGAAAACCATGAGGCTTTTTTGGCAGTTTTTACCCTGCACTGTCATCTCGTATCTGCTACTTAATTTTCAAATTCAGTCACATAGTATGTACAGTGATTGGTGTGGAGAAGGGGGGGCGGAAGGGATTTACTGCAAACCATAAGAACTCAGTGGAGGGAGGTGGGTGTATCATCAATAAGTTGTTTTGAGAGTTTAAGGACAAAGAGTAAACTAGATGTCTCTAGCAACCCTGTATACTTGATATCATTGTCCTTCAGCTGCTTGCTTTGCCACGGGGACTACACTGTGTCTGTGGCGAGCACTATCTGCTGCAGGTGGCTGCAGTGCAGAATCAAACTGCCATCAGGGTAGAGCAGTTGCATTCAACAGAAGCATTGTTCTGTTCTTCCTCTTGCCTGCCTATGGCTTTTCACAGTGTTTTGAAAAGTATAAGTAGAAGAGCAGTGTTCTGCGGAGCAACATTAAGAGCGCAGTTTTGTTTTCTAAAAGTGTATGTTTAAGTATATTTCTAAAGTGTCTTTTATTTTCCTCTGTGCATTGTGTTATGTGCCAATAATGGCATGTAGCAGTATGCGCTGTTCAGCACTGATAAGCCCACAGCTGGAGTCCTGAGTCTGGTTTTGGGGTCCCCAGTAAAAGAGAGATACAGACATACTGGAAAGAGTGCAGCAAAGGGTCACAAGAATGATGAAGGGTTTGGAGCATCTCTCCTGTGAGGAAAGGCTGATAGAGCTGGAGCTGTTCAGCCCAGAGAGGAAAAGAACAGGGGCAGATCATCAGTATATATATAAATACCTGAGGGGAGGATGTAAAGTGCACAGAGGCAGAGTCTTCTCAGTGGTGCCCAGCGTCAGGTCAAGAGGCAAGGAGCACAAATTGAAACACAGCAGATTCCCTCTGAACATCAGGAAACACTTTTTCACTATGAGGGTGATTGAGCACTGGGACAGGATGCCTAGAGAGGTTATGAAGTCTCCCAGTTTGGAGATCTTCAAAAACTGTCTGGACATTGTCTTGTATAACCAGCTCTAGGTGGCCCTGCTTGAGCAGCAGGGGTTGGATCAGCTGACCTCCAGATGTCCATTCTTAAACAACCCCAACCATTCTGTGATTCTGTAATAATTATCCTATTTATGTTCCTTGTTAAATGTCAGAATGATTTTTGTTTTCACTACCTCTGGCAGCAGTAGCCAGTCGAATCTTGTATCCATTTCCATAGATGGGGGAAGGATTTATCCCTGTGTTTTCCTGAAAAGGCTCATCCTGATTCTCATGCTAGAGTAGTTGAGAAAGATAACTTTCACTCTAGCCTCTGTGTCTGAAAGGAGACCTGTGGCTTGTTTATGGAGTACACCGTTGGCTAATACTGATGTTGCAAGAGCCGGAACACTTGGTATCGGTCTCATGAGTCAACTGAAGTCTGCAGATCTTTCCCATAACCCTCTGTCTTGGAGCAAAGAGTCTCTCTCGTCCAGCAGGCAACAATTATTTGAATGGCCTTGAGGTTATTTGCATCAATTCTGCTTTTTACCTGTGGTCAGCTGCAAGAATGGAGGCCAAAGAAGAAATGTTTCAACGGAGCAGATTCCTTGTGTCAAACCAGGCAGAAGTTCTTCTTTGAGACCTTTTGTCAGGGGCCGTGGGGCTGTAGGGAAGTTGTGACAGTGATTTGGGTGCTGATGCTATTTGACCATACAATCCAAGTAACAGACTTGTCTGACAAGTACTTTCTAATTGTACTTTTAGCATACATTGAGGAGTTAACAGCTCACATAAATAGTATTCACTCCAAGAGTTTAAAAAGGGCTGTTAGGCATCAAAGTGCCACTCTGAAGACAGAGACTTAATTTTTGAATGAGTCACAAAAACACTGTGCTAACATGCTAAGTAGTGAAGGAAAAACACCATTAATCTCATTTGTTACATGGAGTTTTGCCATGGAGCCTGGGAGAAATGTTTTTGCAACAGTCCTATCTTTGAAGAAACTCTCTGAGCCCCCTCTTTAGGGTTCAGCCTGGTCCTCCACCCACTCTAATCAACAAACTGCTTATAAGCCAGTGTATACAAAATATAGTTGGAACATGTCTGAGCAAGAAATGTAAAGCTAGTTGGTAAGTGTTCATAACCACCATTGTGGTCATGAATAAATAAATGCCCTTGTTGTAAACTGTCCCAGTTTTGAATTCTCATATGTAGGCCTTCCAGAAAATAATACACTTCACCTAGTGCACCAGATGCTTGAGTAAGAGCTGTGTTGGTGAAGCTGGGGAATAATTATCAGAAACTAAGCAACAATTAAGAACTTTCACAGGCAATTGAGATCAAACAGCTTGCCTTGAGTACAAGAGTATTTTTTCCAAAACAGATCCATCTCTGACTTCATGGTTTTGATGGTGTTGACCAATTGAGAAAGTACTTGTAGGTCGTAAGCCTGAGTGCCAAAATCCACATTTCTTCTGGAAACCAATACCATGGATTCAATAGAGAGACAGACAAAGTGGAAAACTGCAAGTTCCCTAACTCCCCTGTTCCCACTAAACCATGCCTGTTTCAGATGTGTCATTTTATTTTGCTCCATCTCATGAGCAACTTGGTCACTTTGGTGCTTTCTGCCATGCATCTCTTGGCTCTGTGAAGCACAGCTGAAAGTGTTTGGACCTCCTTGACCTGTGTTTCGGTTTCGAAGAAGGATCTGGATGCATAAAAGCCAATCTTGCTATTCTCTGATAGTGTTATTTGATCTAACAACACAGTGTTTTTCAACAAACCTATGGTATCACCATTATAATTTATCTTCACAGTGCTCTCATAAAATACAGGGCTTTTGAAAATCTGTCCACTAAGGAAATTAAGCTGTTAGACAGTACTTTCCTTTTTTGAATCTGCACATCGTGTCAGCGTGCTTCTGTTTATATTTCCAGACATAGCTGAGATCTAGTAATAATACATTATTTACCCATTTTTACATTTGAGTGGTTGTCTTTAAATTACTGACCTTTAATACTTGTCAAGATGGCAGTTGAACAGCGGCTAGTTTTCTTGTCAAGTAAATGTTTCAAAAAATGTCTTTTATTATGTATTACAATTTTATTTTTGTCAATATTTTAATAGTTAGATTAAGTTCGGGGGTTTTTGAGTATAAGGAAACACTGTAAGAAAACAGTTGCCTTAAGACCAAGAAGAGTTGTGCTGGCTGTCTGGATGCCTGGGAGTAAGGTGCTCTGGGGCATAAACAGCTTTAGGAAATAGGAAATGCTTTCCCATTTGTAAAATAGGGATTGACTTAATTCTTAAATAAAAGTGCAGTAAAATAAATGGATGTTGAGTGATTCAGAAGGAGGAAGGAAAGGGGTAAATTAATTAAATTAATTTGTAATTATTCTTTCAGTCTGCTGATCAGTTTATTAATAATTTGTATTTAACTAGGTGGTTGAATCCCTTATTTATTACTGGCCATAAACGGAAGCTTGAAGAAGATGATATGTATAAAGTGCTGCCAGAAGATTCCTCAAAGAAACTTGGAGAGGAATTGCAGTGGTAAGGAGAAAAATCATAGAATAGTTTGGGTTGGAAGGGGACAATTGTTCTCTTTCATTGTATCTTTTTCTGCTGAAGGTGAGAGTCTTACTTCTAAAATTAAAAGAGGTTGTTGTAAAATTTAACAAGGTTAAAAATTCTGAAGAATTAAGAGTAATAAGAAGTAAGAGAACTTGCTTGCCATAGAAACTTTTCAGTTTTTTTCAAGTTACACATAATGGAAGTGTATTAGAGTATTTCCATTATGTCATTTATAATTAATTTGATACTTTGCAGAATGCTTGGAAAAGAAGACTTTTCATCAACTGTTACTGCAGTAATTCTTAATAAATTAGTGTGAGTCTTCTTGCCTGTGCTAAAATACCTGTGGAAACTTTTTAAATTGCTCTGTATAAAAGTGGGTAAAAAGAGTTTTAGGGTTTTTTTTTCTTTGTTGTTTTTGGGTTTGAGTGCAAACTGAATTAAGTGACAACTGTGTACCCTGTATACATGTGCGCATATAAATATATTTATATTGAAAATACACCACTCACTGGTAAAGTGGATAAAATGCCTTGAACAGCTAAAAGCTTGCATCTCAGAGATGTCTTTATTTTGTTATAAATACTTTTTCATGGACTGCATACTATAATTCATGTTGTTACAGACCCAGGAGGTTCTACCTTTTTATTTTAAGTGAAATATCTTCAAAGGGTAGCTGTTTATGCAAGTTGAACTGTGCAACAGAGAAGGTTTTTGTCTTCAGATAATGTTTAGTTAAATATCAGAGGAAGAGGTGTCTGCTAATAAAAGGTGGCCTGTGTATTAGGAAAGTGTGGCCTTGTTTCTTGCCTTTATACTGAAAACAAAGTTAAATTGGCTTTCCTGGTAATTTGATGGGGTTGGGACATTCTTCAAAAAGTAAAAAGAATCCAGAAATGAAAGGTTTTGACCGGGTCTTACCTCATCCTGTTCTGGATGAGTTAACTGAAGAAAGAGGGTAGGTGATAAGCTCGTAGGAGTTGTTGTTTTTAAAGTCTTTGTAGCTGGAGAGCTTTGCCAAATTCCTTATTTGTGTCTTCAGGGAGTTTGCTGTAAGGGAAGATGAACTCTTTGCAGTGATTCTTGCAGTAAAAGCACACACTTCCCATTAGTCAGCAAATGGTAGAAAATACAGCACGTAGGAAAAAAAAAGGGTGTACTTGACCAAGAAGCAGAGAATTCATAAATTTCTCTTGAACCAGTAAACCCCATAGAATCTACAGAGTTTCATTTCTGATTCTGAAGCCTATAGACAATAACTCTATAATCCTTGTAACAAAAAATAAGAGGGTAAAAATAAAAAAATGTTTTCTTATCTGTATGCTTTGAACTTGTGTGCTTTGTTGCAAATGACTGGCTTCATGCCTTAGACTCATTTCAGCCCTCAAACTAGCAAGGTCAGAGGGTTGGCTGAAAATATTTAGCCTCCAGAGGAAAGGGGGAGCATCATGTCTGAGAGCAGTGTGTTTTAAGAAATCTGCATAAATTCTGATACTTTCTTGTTAATATCATGCTTGTTATTACTGTCTTCAACTTTTGATTTTTGTGCGGACAGATCGTGTCCTACTTGTGAGCAGATGTGGTAATTCAGAGGTCTTTGCCACTCTGCTGATGTAATCCTTGCCTTCAGAGGGATGTGTGGAGTGTTAGGTGACAGAATTCCATATCTGCACATCCTTATTGAATCACGTGGTAGAAAAAAGAAAGGGACAGATATGAGAAAGGGTTGGGCATCACAACCTTTCTGGGAAAGGGCAGAGCTTATAGGAAGATTAAGACACTCTATACTGCCTTGGTTTAGTCCATAATCAGAAGATCATATAACATAGGCTCTTAAGTAATGTGAGTGACTTCTGAACTGAGAGGAGAAGAAGTAAAGAAAGGTCTCCTCATCAGCAAATGTGTCCAGGGTGATAATAGTCAACAGTGGTGAATGGCTTGTGATTAACCAAGAGCAGATAGACCTATAATACTAAGGACTAAGGGTTTATGTGAATGAGAAGACGTGACTGTCTGTTAACTCTTTTTTTATTTGATTGTATAAAGCTGACCATGGCAGTCTGACTTTAAGTCAGAAAATATTTTATTCTAGGTAATTGCCTTGTGATTTCCATTCTGTCCTCCAATATGTTTTTGCTTTGTTTGCCAGGTACTGGGATAAAGAGGTGCAAAAAGCAAAGAAGAGAGGAAAAACGCCACATTTAACAAAAGCCATTATTCTTTGTTTCTGGAAGTCCTATTTAGTTCTTGGAGTTTTCACAATGATTGAGGTAAGTGGTGTAAAATGCCATGGAACATACTTCATGGCTAACAGCAATTTAAAACTTGGAGTCATAGATTGGGTGGTATGAACTGGTGACTTAATGCTGTACTATTCAGAAAACCTGGCAATGTTTATGTACTCTCTCAGAGAGGTAAAACAGACTTATACCCCTGTAGAGACTGAAATAATATGAGTCATAACTGCAGGGTTGTGGATATGAAACAGCTGATTTCAGTGCATTATTTTTGAGACATTGCAAGCCACTGACTTCCTTTGTAAGACTTAACTGTATTTTATGTATCTGAGGAAGGTGCCCAATAGAAAGAGGGTTTTTTGCTCTATGTAAATGGCTGTAAAGGGCACACTGTCATCTTTAAAAATGGAAGTGTAATACACAGTCGTGCAATTTTTATAACATCAAAGGTTTTTTTGGTAATTGAAATAGTTCTCTTTAAGGTTGCAGCTAAATTTTAATGTGGAACATATTTCTTTTGGATTATGTGTTGATAAAATTTGGCGTGACACTTTAGAGCACAATGAAGACAAAATAATAAGGGATATGACTTGCGGCAGTATTTGGCACTTGTTTGCCTGCTTACAAAAACTTGGGTAGCATGGTGTGATATGAAATTATTAATACTTTTCCCCCTTCTTTTTCTTTCAGGAAACCATCAAAGTAGTTCAACCAGTTATTTTGGGAAAAATTATTAATTTTTTTGAAACCTATGATTCCTCAGATGAGGTAGCTTTGAATTTCGCATATTGTTATGCAGCTGCTCTGTCTGTGTGCACACTTATTCTAGCTATAATGCACCACTTGTACTTCTATCACGTACAGCGGGCTGGCATGAAGCTGAGGGTAGCCATGTGTCATATGATTTATCGGAAGGTAAGCTATCCTGTTTAGACATATATTTGGTATTCGACAGCTATTTCATCAGGGGAGCTAAAAAATGCAGTTATTTGTTGTGTTGATGGTTGCAATTCTATTGAAGTTGCTCATTTGTAGAAATGTAATGTATGCTAACGTGTCAGGCCTTACACTCTCTTTGGTAACACGGTGTCTGAACGACATCTTCAGTCTTGCTGGTGAAGGTGGTGAATTAAATAACACTAAAGTCTTGGAGGAGGTGCTTTTTTTATGCCTGCTGGTGCTGTTGAAGAGGAGCCCCCCAGTTGCTTGTGGAGGGGTTGTATGCTGGAGCTCTAAGAGGCATCAACATATAGCAGGAAAAGGGGCAGAGCTCCCAGGGAGTGCTGGCAGTTACACAGCCTTGCAGTTTGATCCCGAGGGGGATGTTATGCTTGGATGTCATCATCTGCTACAGCACTCTCAGTTGCCTGAGAGTTGCTTCACTCTCCAATTTTCCCCCCACCCCTGTTTTGGTTAATAGTGGGATGTATTTATATTATATTCCATCAGTGCAGTAGAATTAGTAAGTTGCCTCCTTTGCAGATCAGAGGCTGCCCCTCTCCCTTGGGGCATCCATCAGGTTCCCTCGGGAGCGGCAGCAGTTCTGTGGGAATGCCGCTTCACCCTCCAGGCTGGCAGGAAGGCTCGGCATCTTCACCTTTAGTATCCCTCCTGTTTGGGGGAAAAGGGAGAGAGAAGCAGGTAGAGGAGACATGATTAAGATTTAAGCTGAATCCTAAAGGCAGGGTAGAGCCATTTTTTAGTATAATTTACTGATTTTACTGTGGTAGTACTGCAGGCCTCCATTAAAACCAATGAAGTGTGAGAAGGGATGTATGTTCAGTGAGTAGTGATTTCTTTGCTGTCTGCGTGTCCTGATCAAGAAATAGTTTTTCTCAACTACAGAGGGAGTCAGGGCTGCTGTCAGAGGGAGAGTGGAACAAGAGAAGTTATGAGTATTACCTTCAGGAAGGAGTTGAGCAACATCCAGTATGAAATGCTCTCCTTGAGAGAGCGAAAATCTCAGCTGACAATGCTGAAAGGGAAAATGCCCTATGTTTCCAGCTTTAGTGCTGCTAAAACAGTGGCCTGCAAGTTCTTACTTCAGCAAAAAGCTTAATGGAAGGGATCAGGACTGTACAATTTCTTTGGAATGTAAAGAAATCCACATCATTTTAACCATTAAGCATAGGTACCATCTGCTTAAGACAAACACTTGTACTATTTGTACAGGTCATGTGAAGTTTCTGGGCAAAGCAATAGAGTGAGGAGAGAGAAAATGTCTGCATTGTAAGTGGTGATTGCTTTTCATGCACACATTTATTCTCCTCCCCCTTCTGATACCTTGGAAATGATCTTCTGGGAACTTGGCTCTAACATGACACACTGATTTCTTGTAAATAAACATCTCTCTAAGGTATTAATTTACTTAACTGATTATCAAAATGCAGTTTGAAATTCATGAAAGTATATATATAGTGATGTTAATTGTTGTGTAGATACTAGCTTAGAAGCTTGGAAAAGAAATGTTTGTAATATACACCCCTATTTCTAGAGATGGTATTCAATGGAAAATTTATCTTCCCTCATCTCATTAATGTTTGCTCCTGAGGGTGAAGGCCGAGGTCACAGCAGAACATTGATAAATCTTTCTAATAATTTGTCTTTGTTATCCACAGCTTATAGATAAGTAATACTTTCACTTTATCCTCCTACAGGCTTTTGAAGTAACTTGGATGCCAATTTACCAGCACTTTTGCCGAGTTGGTTAATTGCTGTAGTAAATAAAATCCTGGATTTGCAAGAATGAATAGGCTGGATAAGAGAGCATCCTTAATGGAGAATTCCAAATGCTCATAATTCTTAAGTTTTAGACCCATTTTTTTGTTTCCTGGAAAGTTAAAATCTAATTTGCAAAAGCCCTGTATTCAAACTCTTAAGATGTTTTGTGACTGGTAAGAAGTATTAGTGATGCACGTAGGGAGCTTGTAACAAAAATTAAAATGAAATCTGTCCCATGACTCGCAATCTTAATTTTTGAAACCAAAGCCCACTTATGGGAAGCTGGTTTTTGTTGCACCTTTTTTTTTTGAGACTTAACTTTTAGAAGTTCTTTGAGGTCAGTGTACTGACTTTGACTGGTATAGAGTTAATTTTCCTCAGCTCACGTGGGGCTGTATTTTGGATGTTGTAGAAAGGAGAAGGTACCAAAACAGGACTGTTTGGTAGAAATTGGTTATGTAAGTAAAACTGCTGCTTTGTGTTCAGTGTTTCCATTTCTTTCTGTATACTTTACAGTGTAGACAGGTTCATTCAGCCAGGAAAATGTAAGGCTTATTTCACTTGAAAAAAAAGAAAAAAGAATCAAAAACAAGAATGAAGGCAAGGAGAGACTCAAATTGCATTGCCACTGACAATGGGAATGGCTATCTCTTCCCTGAGAAGACAAGTGGGTCACAGATGAGCACCCTCCTTTTGGCTCAGGTGCTTACATGGTTCCTCCTGAGACCGTCTTTGTTAAAAGGAACTGGATTCAGAGTCATACTGAAACTGTTTTTGCTGCCTGTGTCTGAAATAGTTAGGAAGAAGTCAGAAAGGTGATTTGGGTGGCAGGTCCAACACAGACCCAGGCCATGAGCCTCTAGCAAGACACCAGCAGTCTTTCCTGATGGCTTAGGTGAACCTCAGGACTTCATCTGAAATGATGCTTTGTATAGTACTTTGATGGCTGATGTTCTTCCACCTGTTTCAAAATTCTGAAACAGTATTTTTGAAACAATTAGTGCTTTTCGGGTTTGATTATTGATCAGAAAGGAATCCTAATAATAACTGTTCAGACAGGGAGAAGTAGATGTGCACTGCCTAAAAATGGAAAGTCTTTTGGAGGAGGAAACCACCTGTAGAGAAAAACATGTTTTGTATATTTTTTAACTTGTGCTACAAACCTGTGTTTTCCTTCTAGCAGAAAGCACTGTTTGCAGTGTTAGCAAGAACTGATAGTGTAAAATAAATGACTTGGGTGTTTGTTTTTTGCCTTCTCTCAGATCTTGTTCGAAACAGAATTCTTACAATTGGCCAAACATTGTTCTGATTTTAATTTGACCTTCGGGTGGAGTTTTCTGTTCCTGTTTTGTACAGATACTCATACTGAGGGGGAAAACAATGCACACAAAGAGTTAGACCCTCTTTTGCATAGTTTTAGTGACTTGCTCTGTCGGTATTTTCCCATTTTCTATCACTTCAGACATGAAGGTAGTTATAGCACTTCTCACAGTCATTTTCTTAATACTCTTTTCTTCAGGACTTTGTTCAGAATATGTAGACCTAACCCATGCGTTATCTAAGGTTCCTACTATGCCTCAATACTTTCAGGCAAAATCTGAGATGTGCCTTCAGCTTTTGCCCCGGAATTGTATTTGTGTATTGAGTTTTCTGTGTATAGGTGTATAGTGCTCTATAAACTGTGACAATTCAAAACTGTTCTGACTTTTTTAGGCACTTCGTCTTAGTAATGTAGCTATGGCAAAAACTACCACGGGTCAAATAGTAAATCTTCTGTCAAATGATGTGAACAAATTTGATCAGGTAAGAAGTATTACAGATCTTTCCAATGGGCTGAAGAAATTGTGGGGTTGGAGTTAAGGAATTTTTGTTTACAACTGATGCTTAAATGTTTCTAATGAACATTTCTTCTAGTTGTGTCTTGAACATAGAATGTTTTGGGTTGGAAGGGACCTTAAAGATCATCTAGTTCCAGCCTCGCTGCCATGGGCAGGGACATCTTCCTCTAGACAGGTTGCTCAAAGGCCCATCCAGCCTGGCCTTCAACACTGCTAGGATTGGGATATCCACAGCTTCACAGGGCAACCTCTCCCAGTGCCTCACCACCCCCTCAGTGAAGAACTTTACTAATCTAAACCCACCCTCCTTGAGTTTAAAGCCATTTCCCTTTGTCCTATCACTACATGCCCCTTTAAAAAGTCCCTCTCCAGCTCTCCTGTAGGCCTCCTTTAGGTACTGGAAAGCTGATATAAGGTCTCCCTGGAGCCTTCTGTTTTCCAGGCTGAACAACCCTAACTCTCTCAGCCTGTCTTCACAGGAGAGGTGTTCCCACCCTCTGTTTATCTTTGTGTCCCTCCTCTGGACTTACTCCAGCAGGTTCATGTCCATCAGTGCTGGATGTAGTGCTCCAGGTAGGGAGAATCATCTCCCTTGACCTGTTGGCAGCGCTTCTTCTGATGCAGCCCAGGACATGCTTGGCTTTCTGGGCTGCAGGCCCACACTGCCAGCCTGTGTTGATCTTCTCATCCACCAGCAGCCCAGGTCCTTCTCCCCAGGGCTGCTCTCAATATGTTTTCCTCCCAGTCTGTATTTATGTTTGGGATTACCCCAGTCCAGGTGTAGGACCTTGCACTTGCCTTGTTGAATTTCAAGGTTTGCACGGGCCCACCTCTCAAGACTCTTCTGGATGGCATCTTAAGAAGAGATATATTCCCTTAAAATATGGGAGCAAAACATATCTTTTTTTCCCCTTAAATATTTTCCTGCTATTTTTCTAAACTCAGAGAAGTTTTGGTGATGAACGTAAAACAAAATCAGCATTTGCTGATTTGTACAGCATTTGCTGATTTACTTTCTGTACAGCTAAATGTACATTTAGCTCTCTGGTGCAGAATTCTCACTGAATGCAAAAATGCTTCCTCAGTGTTATTAGGGTTAAATTTCTTAGCTAAGACCAAAAGCTAACAGTTGATTCTTATCTATTTGTCTAGGTAACAATTTTCTTGCACTTCTTGTGGGCTGGACCAATTCAAGCTGTAGCAGTAACAGTACTTCTCTGGATGGAAATAGGGCCATCGTGTCTTGCAGGAATGGCAGTTCTGATTATTCTTCTTCCTGTCCAGACCTGCATTGGGAGGCTTTTTTCTTCCTTCAGGTAAGGCTGCACATCTTGGGTTGTATGTGTTTTCTGTCACAGGTTTAAAAATATTCATGCTGGATGGAGGTAGAGTACTGCTCTGAAATCAGTTTGTGTCTGGTGATGATTTTTGCACTGTCTTTTATCTTTGCCAGTGTTTTTTTATAGTTGCTAATGCAAAATGTCTGAATTCCTGTTTATGGACTTGAAGTGGTCTGTCTGCCAAACATGCAGAGAATATCTGCTACTCATTAGATGTCCAGTACATTAAAAGAATTGGGCTATTTCTGTAGCTACCTTGCTGTAGGTCTTGGCATAGAATTGTGTAACTCCTTCCTGCAGTGGTGCTTAGGGAGTGGTTACTTGTAAAAGCGATACTATCAGCCCTGCTCTAAGTTTTACTTACTGGGATGATATAGGAGTTGCAGCAGAAAGCTCTGAAAGTTTTGTGTTCAAAGGTCTTGCTGTCTCTCCTTCATGACAAAGGTGCTGAGAGAAAAATGGGAAAGGAACTGAGAGAGAAAGGAAGAAAAAAAATATGATGGTGGTTTTGATGCCAGTGTGAGGCTTCCGAGTGTAAGGTTCTAGGCTGTGAAGAGTTCGCAGTAATTTTCCATTATCAGACAAATTTAATTTGTTTTTCTGTGACTTTTCCTAAAAAAAAAAAAAAAAAGACTTACCTGAGATGGGACTGTTGAGGCAAATTCTTGCTTCCAAGTTTTCTGTTTCTTTTCTGTTTCTTATGTAATTAATCATGCTATACTTACATAATGAGTTTATAAATGGCCTTTGCATCTTAATGGAAACATTTTTGTGTTCCTTTACTTGGAAACATATGTGTACACATGCTTACAAGCGTTATGCATCTTTGTTTACATCTTTTGTTGAATGGGTTTCTTCTAGCTCTTCTGATAAGTAAAGCTTATTTTAGTGAGTTACTGTTGTTTTCTAGTTGTATTTCATGACAAGTTTCCCACACCTGTTGAGTATGGCATTGCCATTGCATGGCTGGGTATGAAGAGACAGCTGAGAATTACAAAATGAAGCCAACTTGTAGAATTCCTTCTATTTGCAACCAGTGTGATAGTCTTCAGTCATTATGTTCATGTACTATTTCTAAAATAATGTTCACGTGCTGTTTCTCAAATAATGATTCATTCAGTGTTCTCTGTCAAATTCTTAGGTTTTTTTAAATGATAAAACCTGTTTGTAGAGCACTTGCAATATATTCTTAGATGTGCATTTTCACTGCATGTGCAATATGCATGCATAAGTATCAATCTACTTCACTGTTGGTGTTTTTTTTAGTTTAAGTTTTTGAGGTTTTGAGGCTTGAGTCAGTAGTTAAAATGCTTAGTGCTTAGCTAGTGTCTTATCCATGGTGGTAAACATTAATAGCCCTAATCTACAGATGGGAAACTGAGGCACAGAGAGAGTAAGGGACTTGTTCAGGATCAGGCAACAAGGTGACAGAAATCTCTTTCTTGAAGGTATGTATTTTAAAAACGAATCAGTGGCAATATAATGTTGTTTTGGGTTTTTGTACCCATGGCCACTTGTTTGGATGCAGTGCAAGGAAAAGAATTTGTTAACCAGAAAAGCTTTTGCTGGTCTCCATGTGCACAGATCTTTGTGAGTGTGCAGTGAACAGAAGGAGTTAATGGTAAAACTGGAATAGATTTCAGCTCTGTCTAATGATGAGTGTTTTCACATGGCAGTTGCTGGGAATCTGCATGGATTTAAGGAAATCAGCCTATGAAGAAGTAATTTAAGGATTAAAGCTTTTGCTAAAATCCAAGCACGCTCGATGTGGCAGCTAATTTGTGCTATTATTCAGCACTGTACTTATGACTCAGTCTTGTAAGCACATATGCATACCAGTTCGTGATGCAGTCATTGGCTGCAGTGCTGTAGGAGTTTGCAGAGATGGACTAAGTATCCTGTGGAATGGTGTACACTGTAATATGCAGGATTGCTTTTACTTGCACAAGTACTGGAAGTTTTGCAAAATACACATGACCTAATAATATATTATTTGAGAAGTAGTTCAATTATTGGACTGAAGACAACTTAGATATATTTATTCCCAAGAGCTCAACCCTTTTACTGCTTTGCCATGCAACTGTAAAAGTCTCATTTAAAGCCCTTATAATTTTTAAGAGAACCACTATATGTAACTTGTGTCAGACATGATTAAAACCCACCAAATATGCCTCATGAAAACAAAAAGGAATTTTGCAGCTTGCTTAATGTAGAATGGTTATGAGTATTATAGAGGGGACTTCTCAGACAGTTGAAGAATTTTTAGGTCCTTTCCTATTGCACTCTTCTAATGCTGTGTGAGCATGGCTTTTGCAGTCAGACTGATCTGCATGTACTCTGAACTTAATATTTTTAAAACTGGGGACATGTCTTTCTCTGCTGTAAGTTAATTGTCAATGCACTGGATGTCTGTGTACTTGAAACCATTATATAATATTACCGATCCTGTGGCTTCTGGTATGTATGTACAAAATATGCTTATTGAAGTGTAGAGGAGTGTGACTTAAAAAAAAAAAAAGAAAAATAGCACCCCTGCCCCAACCTCTTGAACATTTTAAAGGAATCTGAAAAAGGATTGTTTAACTATGATAACATTTCAGCAGGAAAACTGAGAAATTGGTTTATGAGAACTGTAGCCTTTTTGATTAAGAAACTTTTGTTAACTTTATTATTTTGAATCATCTTCAACCTAACACCGAGCCTGGAAGTTAAGTGACTTCCAATAGACTGTAGGTGAGAATTTTTGTTTACTGCTGCAGAGATATGAACAATATGTGCTAAATTTTGCCTTTTACAGTGGTGGTGTGTGCATGGGGAAGAAATATTGAGCTCTTACATTCTTTGAGGAATTGTTTTTTTCTACTGTTTATTTTTGAAAGGGCAAAAGATGAATAGCAAAGATAATCTTGTTCCATCTCAGTAGGGTTGATTTAGGCTAAGTAACCTTCCTCAGTGTTAATAAGAGTCCCTGATTGTATTAGAGCTAAGTCTCTACATTCCTTTTGTCAGCTTTCTTGAATAAATATTTTTTTAATACCCTGCTTCAGCCATCCTAACATTTATGGAACGCTGGTGCTGAGAAATTTTTTTAATATGACGAGTAGGTGCTTGAAATTCCATCTAGTTATGTTCTTTAAATATGGCTATTTCTTCCAGGGATTTCTATCTCGGAAATCTTACAAGGGGCAGGTTAAGCTGACAAAGTCCAGTCACTCCTTGTAAAGAGACTTTTTTTTAAATGCTCTTTGAATCTTAATTTTCATTGGTATATGCAAAAATAAGTAATTTAGCAGGTAAAAGTATGTGTTATCAAAATAAGGTCTGCCGTAGCTCACTATGTGCAAAGTATGTTTGTCTACATGAATGAATTCAGAATTGTAATAGGCACCATTAGCATAATTTATGCATTTATTATGTGGCTTCTAACTTTCAGTGCTTTTTTTCCTAATTAAAACTGTGACTTTATTATTTAATTATATATATTTTCCAGTTTGCTCATCAGCGCAAACATAATGTGGCACTTAAATAGGCATATTTACATTAGTGTTAATTACAGTTAATGGTTAAATAATATTTATTTGTTAAACAAAACCATATTTAGATTATCTCTAATAAATTATAGCTCATGTACTAAGTAATCTCTGCTTCAACTAGAGTTAATCCTAAAAAGACACAAATGAGGCCAGTTTATTTAACAACATCAAAAGAGCCTTATGAGAAGAGTGGTTGTTTCGGCATTTTGAAATCTTCTGTTTTAAAGTAATCTTCTGATTTTTTGTTTAGTTCTCATAGTTGCGAATGTTTTAATTTGAGGGTTTTTTGGTACACAGAGATGTTGTTAAGGAATACCATGTGTTTGCACAAATTGACATGTAATTCTGAAGATAGAATCACTTCACAGTTTCCTGAGAACAAGTAATACCAGGAATACAAACATTCCAAGTCTGTCTGCTGTGTGTCAGCTTTAAGATACTGTTTTAGGAAGACTCTTTAATGCAATTACAATTATGCGAATCGTCTTTACGTGTAAAAGCAAAAGCTTCATGTATGTGAGTATGTTACATGATCATAAATTGTCTTCTTTAGAGAATCTGAAATTTTTTCCTTTGTGCTGTTTACAGAAGCAAGACAGCTGCCTTAACAGATGTCAGGATTAGGACCATGAATGAAGTGATAAGTGGTATGAAGATAATAAAGATGTATGCTTGGGAAAAGTCATTTGCGGAACTTGTGAATGGTTTAAGAAGGTAATCCTGGAAAGATACAACTTGGTATATGACCAGTATCAGTTGCCTTTTTTTTTTACATTTGAATAAGTGTGTTATTTTGTGCTTTAAAATGCAGTTTAGTTAAATGTCTTGGGATTTTTTTTTTTTAATATACAGCAAGAGTGGAGGAATGAAAATACATTCTAAGGCAATAAAAAATGAATAAAACTCTTCAAACTTTGATATTTATAAATTCTGACTTTTTTTATACTTCATTTTATGGTTGTGTTTAAAAACAGCAACTAATAAAATGTAGTTGTTGTATTGCAACAATTTCATCCTCACAGTTCTGTGAACTGATAGCAAGGAACCTATACAGAGACATCTCCCTTCTCAGAAATATATGGAATCCGACTTTCTGTCCTGGATGATAGCATCCTAATGTACTACTCTGCTTCCTTTTCTGTGTTTTAAGTACTGCTCAAGCTATCTGGGAAAGGTGGAGGGAAGTAAGGCAGCAGATCAGAAATTCCTGCGGTATTCAGCTGGGAAAGCCAGCTGAGTTTGGTATCCTATGACATTTCATTTCAGAGATCCACAGGCATCAGATTAAAACATATTAATAAATTGGATTTGCAATCAATATTTGCCTTTTTACTTGACACTGTAAGAGCATTCAGTGCTAAAAGATAACTGTAGGAGTTTGGGTCCATATTTCTCATAATTTAATTTTCATGTTGTGTCCCTCTCCAGCATGTAAGTAGAAGGTTGTTAATTTGCTGTAGATTATCTGATTTTTTTAAAAAAAAATTGTTTTATTTGGAATTCATTTACTTTAAAGGATTTTTTTTCCTTTCCGTCCATTTGCAGGCTTGCAAACTTGCGAATGTTCCCTGAGATGTTTCTTCTCATGCACATAATCTTTTCCCCTATTGGATCATAGCGTACTGTGCTGATTGAATGTTTGTGATCCATGGAAAGCTTTGCTGTCTTGCATGGAGCCAGAGGGGCTATTTCTTTATTGAAAGCTTCCTCAATGGGCGTTTTCCCATCACTAAACTTCAGATTTCCAAGTTTAACACCTCGTTAGGATTAGAGGCTTCCGTTTTAGTGATGGAGAGAAATAAGCTCTTGCAGAACACATCTTGAGCCATCTTTCTTTTCTTCAACTGTGCTGTGGAAAACTGTAGTTAAAAGTCTTGAATTTAGCCAGGTGATTTATTGCTCAGTATTTCCACAGTGCCTCTTGACAGTGGCTAGGATGACCCCTGAACTCCTCCTTTGCTCTTTTTTCCTATGTCTGTTCATACTAATTTCCTTTTATATAACTTCGTACCTTAAGACAGTGTAATTGTCTTAAGACATATTATATGCAGCCTGTGAGTAGGTTATAATTTATCTGGTATTTATTGAGAGTAGCACAAAAAACTTGCCAATTGTCCATAGATAATGAGAGGATTATTAAGGATTATTAAAGGGTGGGAAAAGAGTTTCATCCAGGGTTGTAGAAGTAATTGAATTAGACCCAATTCAAATAGTTTACATACAAATGTTCTTTCTCTGTGCTCTGGAGATAAGAGATTGTGAACCCTTAAGCTGAAAAAGTAAGTCTTTGAAACTCTTTGAAAGTCTGTCAGTTCAGCCAATTTGGCAAGTGTAGCGGGAAAATTGCTTTAACTAGTTTTCCAGTAACCCATCCTGCATCCTTTTCTTCATCAAGTGAGCACTTAATTTCCTTCAAATTGTATAATCCCAATTTGAGTTTCTAATCTCAATCTATACTTCCAAGTGGAAGGTGATCAAAATTATGAAGATTTTTCCCTGAGAATAGTCAGATTATTTGGAAAGAGAAATTAAGGAATTGTTTTGAGACTTGGATATTTTTTCAGGCAGACAAAAATAGAATATATGGGGAAGGAATAAGTTGTTATGGCTCTCTTGATAAAGAAAAATGATTATTTTAATAAGGACTTAAGCCTGATAGCATCATGTTTTAGTGGATGATAGTGCAGTAACATCTTGAGGATTGGACTTGATGAGTCATTTAGAAATAGAAACTGCAATTTAACTGAAGTGGAAATTGAGAACATATGCATCAACAGCTTTTCAGTTGCCGAAGGGAGATTTATGTGTCTGAACAGTACTTCAGTCACTGTTTAGCTTGGGCAATGACTGGCAGAACAATTGCCTCACAGGTCAGTATTTTCTTAATTTATGAACCACAGTTCCTAGAGCAAAAGAAGCTAGGAGCAGGGTCCAAACTGGGAAGGATTTAGACTGAGATGAAAGGAAATACTCTAAATTCTGTGATCAGGTTCAAGGATCAGCAGCTGAATAATGGCAGATACTTGGGTTATGGGCAAAACTGTTGATCTTTTGGAAGTTCCCCCTTTTTTTTCAGCTGAAGAGTATGTGTCAGTCTTGTCATGAGTTTTGTGACTGAACTCTGTTGGATTTTGATATTGGAAGGATAAGAAGTTTGTGGGTGCTTGGCCTTTATACAGGGTTTTTTTTCCTCTTTGCTATTGCACGCAACCCAGAAATATTTGAAGCAGATTAGAATCTGAACTAAAATACTAGTTTGACTAAAGCAGAAAAAAGTAGTACACCGGTTTTCTGTCTCTGAAAAATAATTATTTTCTATAGCTACTAAAATTTTAAGTATAATAAATTTCCTCACTAAATTTCTAAGCCTCTTAAATTCCTTTTTTGTTGTTGTTGTTTACCATATAACGTGGTTTCTTCACAGTTGTTTACTTATGAGTTGGGGTGATGCAAGGGGAGGAGAAAGGATATGAAAGTAAAATCCTGAGAGGGCGTTTCCCTCATCTGGTTGTTGAGGGCAACAGTAATGAGAGAGATTGATGTGATTTTTTTATATTTTTAGGAAGGAGATCTCCATGGTTATGAAAAGCTCCTACCTTCGCGGACTGAACCTGGCCTCTTTTTTTGTGGCAAGCAAAATAACAGTGTTCATGACTTTCATGGCATATGTACTGCTTGGAAATATTATCTCTGCAAGTCGGGTGTTTGTTGCAGTGTCCCTGTACGGTGCAGTGAGACTGACAGTGACTCTGTTCTTCCCTTCGGCTGTTGAAAGAGTATCTGAGGCAGTGATTAGCATCCGACGAATCAAGGTATGGTTATTGATCTGAAGGGTATTTATTTTCTTACTCTAACTTTGTTTTAGCACCACTGACAAATGCAGCCTTATTTTAGTTTTGCAGTTTGGGATTTTTAATGAAATAACCTGTTTTGGAAGCTGTGTTGCTGTGTATGCATGTGCAAAAACATGATGTGCACTGTAGAGCGGGCCATAATGTAGGAGAAAAGTGTACATGGCAAAGAGGTGTTGTAGTCATTTCTGAAGTAAGAGGAACGTCTGGACAGATACACATATATGTGGGGGTTTGAAGAACAAAGCAGGCAGGTGGGAGCTGTAGGATTCATATTTCTTGTACACTGCACTACCCTGTCATCTGTGGAGGACAGATGTGAGCCCTAGCTCATCTCCTGTTTCAGTACTGGAGTGAAGACTCAGCTTCAATAAGGATGAACATCAGTAGTGCTGATATCTAGTATTAACAGAATAAGAGTGTGTTGTACACCTAGGAGTGCTGCATTAAAATGCTTGACTTCTCATTGCTCCCTGTAACAATACTGCTGGAGTTTGAGCAGTACCTCTGTGCCTGTTAACACCTAGCAGTATTCCTCCTGCCCTTCCGTGGCTCCTGCCATCCTCCTTCTGGTTCCTCTTAGTTACTGACTGCTGTAGGTCTTCAGCAGCTATCTCACACCTGCAAACTGTTAGCTAAGTACTTGTTAACTGGTCTTGGCTTCTAAGATCAAGACCTTCATTATCTTCTGAAAATATTGTGTGCTGATGCCTATTTAAGATCTTTATATTCTGTGATTCAGAGCATGTTAGAATTTTTGAGATTTTGTCTTAAAATTGTGGTAGCTGTTATCCTTGAAAGTTTTCTCTGGAATTTGCCTCTTTCCTTTCTAAATTTGTTTGACCTATTTATGATCTAGCATCAGGTAAGGTGTGCTAGAAATGTGGCTGTGGTACAAAGTGCATACTTGAAGGAAAGGTTCTCTGATTGGGATATAATGCAGGATTTCAATAGTGAAAGTATAATAAACGAGTAATGCAGATATAAGCAATTTTTTTTATTAATGCCCAGGAATTTGAAAGGAGGAGAGGTTCAGATAGTGTTCTATCTTCTTTTTGTCACATGAAGAATGCTTAATAGGGACAGTGGACAGCTGCTTACTGTGTCCTTAATCATTCTTCCAATGAAATAACAAATATTTGCCATCAGAGCAGTGGAATGATAAGGTGTTGCAGTGGGGATTTTACCTCTTCTGATTGGAAAGAGGGAGTTAAACAATCTTAAGACTTGTCAGTGTTTCAAGGAAAGACAGGACAGGTTCTTAACGTCCATTTCCTTCTGGAATTCTTTACTGAGCAGGTGGTTGTTCTAATAAATATGCACTTTTGGAGGTTTTTTGGGGGGGGAGCTAGATAGTTAGAGGTACACTGTTACAGTTGTGCATTGCTTTGGAAATGTAATTCCTCGATCAGTTTGTGGTTGTTTTTTCCAACGCTATAATTAATGTTCTGTATGCTGCTATCAAAAAACGTGATTGGGTTCCTTTCCCATTCTTGGTCTCACATTATGCAATTATCCTGTGCTTTTATTGCAGAACTTTCTGATGCTTGATGAGGTCTCACACTTCAAGCCACAACTGCATGGTGATAATGAGAATATCATTCTTCATGTTCAGGATTTGACTTGCTATTGGGACAAGGTAAATCTACTTCTAGTAAATGTAAAGTATACTCATGCTGCAGGTGTTTGAAATCTAAAGTACAGTGTCTGTGTAGCGTGCTGATGTTTTATATTCTCTCCTTTGAGTACAAAAATCTTTTCAGTACATTAAGCTAACTGTAGATTAGTACTGAAAACACTATCAAGTGCATCTTTAAAGTAGCTATTCCTGATATTATACTAAATGAAAACCTCTGTGTTTCTATGTGAAAATATCTCTTGTTATTAAACAGCACTGTATTTTGGCAAGATACTAAAATTGGAATCAAGGACAGACAGCAAAGTAAGGTTGGCCTTATCATGTGGGTTTTTCTTCTGTGATCTGAATGCTTAATCAGTCCATTAGTCTAGAACCAGTACAATATACTTCTCATAACAAATTTGAAAGCTTTATAGATTGGTCAGCATGTATTTGTTACTCTGTATTTTAATTGAGACTGTTCAGCTACAAATTTTTCTCTGCTTAAAATGCGCCAAGCCCACCAAAATTACTAGAAAGAGATGATACACGGGTGATAAATTTATTATGTATCTTCTTTGTGTAAGAAAGGCAGAGGTTGTCTGTTTCAAAACTGCAATTCCTATGGTAAGCAGCAATTTGTGATAATTGTTGGAGCTATTCCAACCTGCCAGCATCCTTGCAAATGGGAGGGTTCAGTCTCCATTTCAAATGCTGGAAGCTCTAAAACTGAGTTTTGCATATAAAAGTAATGCAAATAAGACATGTCACATATTTCCCTTTTTATACCCTCTTCCCCAACCTCTACTGTGTCCCAAGGACAACCAGGTGTGAAAACATATCTGAGAATCTACCAACTGCTACTCAGCTGCAAATGGAAATTGCTACATTATTTAATTTCTCAGAGTTCTCTGTGACATCAATATTTATGAGACATTGACCAAATTCTTAAAAATTACTTGATATGAAAGACTGGATTGTGAATACATTCCAATGCAAAATGGAATGCATTTCTTAATCTTTATTCTCTTCCCAAACTGACTTTGGTACCACTGTTAACAATTTCTAGGAAATGGTTGCATAATGTGCCCATAAAACACTTTTTTTTTTTTTATGAGTTGTTTATGTTGCATAAAGCAGGGTAGCATGACTGGAATTACTGGTTTCCTTTCACTTTAAAAAAAACCCCAAGCCATCAAGCCATCCACAAAACTGTTAATGTAATTTTCGTTATGATATTTAATTGCAGTGTGCATGGGAGAAAAATAGTTCTCCCAGAACTGTTCAGATCTGCTCAGGAAGTTAATCCTCTGTACTCTTACAATGATACAAAATAATTTTATAGAACTGCTCACTGAAAAGATGATAGATTCCAATCTAGATGAGTTATGAAAGGAATAATAGGAATGGACTATCCTATATCAAGTAACTGGTTTAGCTTGCTACCCTGACAAGGTTTCTCTAGACACTTGAGAAACAAGTACAGACACTGTACAGATGGATGATAATTTATTTTTAAAGATTGTGTGCCAGAAGAGCACTACTAAAAACCCCCAAACCAACAACCAATCCACAAATCCAGAATCACTTGAAGGAAAAAAAAGGGTTATTGGCAAAACTTTTAGGAAAACAACCTAACATAGTGTATTACAATTTCTCGAGAGATAAACAAAACCAGTTAATTCGTGTTCACACTCTTGTTTTACTAAGGCAGGTATTATCTTGAGTACCACAGGCTAGGATGTGCCTTGAGTTTACAGAACAGTCTGTCTGCTCAACTGAGCAACTTCAGATTTAAATTTCTAGCATTTGAACAGAGGCCAAATTTATCCAATGTAATTTTAGTCCTTATGTGAGGAGCCTAAATAGTGTAGTACTTCTGTGTATCCCTGAGATGGGCAGAAGTATTTCATTCCCTTGGCTGTCGGACATGTAAGGTCTGCCCAAACTCACCTGAGGAGCTGCAGCCCCTGAAGGGATCATTCTTGTGATCTTTTGTCCTCCGCTGTGCTGGTTGTTACGTATGACCTTGGGGTGAACCAGGTCAGAGGGATAAAGCAATAGAAAATGAATCACTTTTAATGAGATCTGTTTTCTGATAGCTGAGTCCCATGAACAATCTATATTCAAGGTTAGGCAAAAACAAATGGCAGAAGAAGGAAAGTTAAAGAAACAGCAAGCTGACAGGGCACAGGGGAGCTGGGGCATTTGTGGTAAGGAGCTGTCAGGTGAACTTAGCTGTAATATTAGTCTGTGCTCTAATTTAAGTGCCTCAATTTAGTGCCTAAAAATAGGTGTGATTAATTCAAGACAAATTGTCTTTAATTATAAAGATTGCTATTTTGCAAAAATACCATTCCCTTTCGGTGTGTTTGGCTGTGCTGTTTGCTTGCATTACTACTTTCGTGTAGACTCTGTGAAATCTTGCAATACTGCTTTAATATATGTTGGTAATAGTTTATAAACTTCGTGAGAATTTTCTGTAATGGTTTTAGGCTCTTATGATACATTTTTTAAAAATCTGAAATTGGAAGGAAGTCTCTTTGCACT
Organism: Manacus candei; assembly: GCF_025592945.1. NCBI lineage: Eukaryota > Metazoa > Chordata > Aves > Passeriformes > Pipridae > Manacus > Manacus candei. Next base: position 4,345,315 of record NW_026138062.1, read on the forward strand.
TTTGTGAATTTGGAAGCACAGCCTCAAGGGATCTGAAGAAAGGCCTGTGTGTCTCAAAACTTATTTACTTTTTCGATATAGACGCTCATTTAATGAGATACTTCCTACAAACTCTGTATTTAAAAAAAAAGAAATCCTTGACTGCCATAAGTTGGTAGAGTTCCCCTGATCTTAGCACTAGCTGAGCACCTTGGCTATGTCCTCTGGACCGGGGAATCAAATTCTTGGTCAAATGCTGATTGAGGGAGTGGGGTTGTGTGGAGAAAAGGAAAAAAGTCCCGCTGATGCCACCTTGTGGAAGCTTATAATGGCAACGAAAGGAGTTTTGCAGAGTTGCACAACACACATGAGTTCAGGTTCTCACAGTGTGACTGATTTTATGTGAACCCTGTTGTGTTTCTGTGAGGTGGGAATTGTGAGCTCTGGGTGCGGTGCTGCCTGGCTGAGTATTTCTCCTGGCATGAGTGAGAACATGTGTGCTAGCCCAGTTCTCCCAGCTGTCATAGATGTGGATGGATACTGTACTTCTGTCTCTCCCAAATAATTTGAAACGAATTGCAGGCTTCTTCTTTTTGCACTCCTAGTACTTGGTCTTGTCGCATCTTTTGTGCAGGGTTAGGTGGTGGCCTCTTGTTTCACTTGAACTTCAAAGGTGGCTGGAGATTTTAAGGTATTCTTCACCTTGCTCTTCCATTTTTGCAGCTTAAGACTGAGTTTTCATTTGATCCTTTGATAGAAGTACTGGTTTGGGGTTTTTTAAATGCATATATTTTACTGTTTGCATTTCAGTGTCAGTCATGCTTAGTGAAGACTAAGATGTGTGTAAAGACAGATTCTGTTATGAGGCTGTTTTGCTTTATTGAGAGGGAGCTGCACCAGGTCCTTAGAAATTGCAGTTTAGCATAGCTATTAAAGACATGAGCATCCTTTCTCTTCACAAGTAGACGTTTTTACAACCTTGATAGAAGAGGTGCAAAATATGTTAGGAAATAAGCTCTTATCAGTAGTGTAACATAATGGATAGGCATACTAAAAAGGAACAGTAAACAAACAATCCTAGGGTAGGATATTTTCATACAAATAGCCCATTACATTGTCCATGAAAAGTCTGTGAGAATACACAGTATACAGGATGAGGTTCTGTAAAATCAAATGGCATTTTTCTGTTTTCGCTTTGGATAGAGCCTTGACTAGAGGAAACACAAACCTGGCTTTCCTGAGGCTCTGAGAGAGCTCCAGCCCTCCCTTTTTCCACCATTTGTCTTTCTACTTGGAGTTGCTGAGTGTGTCGTGCTGTGGCCATGAATGCCATTGTGGTGGCCAGCAGAGAGAGCTCCTATTTCCGAGGCTGCCACCCCAGCCTTGTGCTGAGCTGCAGCGAGGATACCTGGGCTCTGAGGAAGCACTGCTTCTGCTGCCTTTGGATTCCTTGTTCCTTGAAAGCTGTTTTATCTCTGTTTCTTGTTTGTGGTGAAGGATGAGGGGCTTTAAAAAGTGTTAATGAATTACTGAAGAGACCAACTATATGCTTGAAAATATGGTGGTCATATGAGTTGCTAGTTTATAGTGATTTATGTACATGATTTTCTATTTCTAAATATTTATTTTGATGGTGTAAATTTCATTACTAAGGAAGACGAACTTTTTCTCAAATCCACAGAGTTTAGAAACACCAGCCCTTCAACAAATTTCATTTACTGTCCGACGAGGGGAACTATTGGCTGTGATTGGACCTGTAGGAGCTGGAAAAGTAAGTCTTAGTGTTTGTCCCATTCCACAACGCTTTTATGAATTTTTTAAATGTGAAAACTAGAAACTTAAAACTGTACACTTCCTTTCTGTGTATAAAAACACACTTCACATCAAGATACTGGCATTCAAGAAAGGCTAATGTCCTTCTGGGTGTGGTTTGGAGTTGGGCAGTACTTTGTATGTTGGTTCTAGACTGCATCTAGAGGTTACTAGTGGTTTTCTACTGTTAGCAGTAGTTTGAGTGACAGAGTGAAATATGCCATCATGCCAGTAAACACTGCTCAGTCTCTGTAATGTTTTTAATGCAACTAAACTTTTTAATTATTTTTTTTTCAATATTTTCTAGTCTTCTCTCTTAAGTGCCGTGCTTGGTGAGCTGCCTAAAGACAAAGGTTTGATAAATGTTACAGGAAGAATCGCCTATGTTTCTCAGCAGCCTTGGGTTTTTTCTGGCACAGTAAGAAGTAATATACTGTTTGACAAGGAATATGAGAAAGAAAAATACGAAAAAGTTTTAAAAGTCTGTGCTCTTAAAAAGGTAAGGCTTTCTCTTTGTGTCTTTTATTTCCATGTTCGTTATTTTTATCGTAGTGTTCTTTTAGGCTTGTGGTACATACTGCAATATGTAATATATGGAATTGATCATTATTAGTAGCATATGAAATAAGTCCTGTTGCTTAACAGAAATATGTGTAATTATTTTTGCCATCCCCCGGTAAGCACCTTCTTGTAATTCTTAAAACTTCCACTAGGGGGAGGCGTAGCTTTTGTGAAGCACAGACACGTTTTTGAAAAAGCTAATCCCTATTATTTAATTTCATAATTGCATTTTAGCCCTTTTCACGGATATTATGGTAGGGGTGTGTGCAAATGCAATAAGAGGCAGAAAACAAATGATCAAGCTAGCACTATTTGTGACTTCCATTTTGTAAATATTCTGTATGGTTTTCTTTAAAGTAAATGTCATGTGTATCATGTGTTATGTGTTGCTAACAGCTATCAAAAGAACCCTAGGCTATATATTGGAGAACTTGCTGAACCCAAGTAGTTTTATGAAAAAATATTTTTGAAAGGTCTGTGCGCAAAGGAGTTTGTGACATGAGATATAGAAGAGGATTAAGCCAGATTTGTCAAGAAACAGACGTTTTGCTTGGCAGCTAAAAAGGTTTTATGCAGCATGTTACGATATTCCTGTCAGCAGCGACACAGGTGAAAAGCAGATGGTTGCTGTAATGAACGTTTTTTGCAAGGTTTTTACACATGGCAGATAGTTTTAATATCGCCTGCTGAGATCAGTCATATGCTGTTATATAAACTTAAAGTTTTAATGATTTTAAAAGACAGCAAACTGCATTACAAAAATCAACACTTCATATTTGATGGTAGATTTACTTTCATATTTTTCTTGCAAATTTATGTATCTTATAAAAGCTGTGAATAAACTTTAAGATTATGTGTTATAGCTTAATATAAAACTTCTTTATTTCCTGAATAGGAAATACAATGATTTGATATGGAACACCATACAATTTTTTTGTCTTATTCATTGTCCCTACCCCAAAATTAACCAAGTGTGTGATGAATGTTGTTGTTTCTGTTGAATACATTGCAGTAAGAATAAAAGTAATGCAGTTTCTATTGACATTGGCAAGCTAATTTACTGATAATAGTTCAATTTTTTTCTTGTGACAGCTAATTTTTTTCAAATAAAAAATAATTAATTTACTGCTAGACATTTTAGTATTTTGTTTGATTTTCTGAATCCCCAAATATTCCTTGTAAGACTAAGAATAGTAGTGCACTTTCCTCTGAAGAAAATGTGAACTTCAGGATCTCATCTATTTTTTCTGCTTTCTTAGTTACCTTTTCCTGAAAGTACAGAGTCATAAAGTAACTGCAGGTATTTCATTTAGTATGAAACCTTGTATTTTAAAGTGAGATGTTAATTCCTTTTAAATAAGAAAATGTTATGTTGATGCAGCTTTGTCGGCCTTTGAAGATAAAATTATTTAAAAAAAAATATTGCTCTCTGTTCTTTCATGTTTACAGGACCTGGAATTATTAGCAAATGGTGACCTAACAGTAATAGGAGATCGTGGAGCTACTCTGAGCGGGGGACAGAAGGCCCGTGTAAACCTGGCCAGGCTAGTGGTTTTTTATTGTTTCTAAAAATTTCCAGACTTCAGTGACTAAAGTAAACTAATGTAAGACTGTGATACTGACATTTCTTTATACCTTTTAGAGCTGTGTATCAAGATGCAGACATCTATCTTTTGGATGATCCACTGAGTGCAGTAGATACCGAAGTCGGAAGACATTTGTTTGAAAAGTATGTTACTGCTTTATTTTCATTTACAATGCAAATGTTATATTGCAGTTCCTTACAGAAAAACTTGAGAAAGCATTTCTGGGGAGATGGATTTCTTCACAAAACTTAATACATTCGCTTTCTGCATTTGTTTTTCCTCTATTTTATGTACTTGAAAGATTTTCCCCAACTGTGTGTCTTTGGTTTTGTTCTTTATTTTTAAAAGCCCTCTAAAAATCTGTTTTGTAGATATTATATCTAGAATTATTCTTAAGGGAATATATGCCATTTTCTTAAGGAAAATGTCAGATTTCATACGTGAGTATTGGAGTTTATGAATAATGTGTTTTATTAATATTAGTACTGAGTGAAGAATAAAATGGGGTGGGATTTTAAATCACTTCTTAGTTTCCTACACTTAATTTGCTAGTAATAAGCACTTAATTTGAGTGGCTAAAGGAAAGGACAAAACTGTCTTAGATTCTTGAATGATTTTTTGTTTTGGTTCTTGAATGGTTGAAATTTCTCTTGATAGGTGAAACAGGGAACATGGTCTGCAGAGTAGATTGCAGAGAGCAGAAATAGAGGGGGTTAGTCTCTTTTCCCAGGCAACTATCAGCAAGACAAGAGGGCATGGTCTCAAGTTGTGCCAGGGGAGGTTTAGTTTAGATATTAGAAAGAATTTCTTTACAGAGGGGGTGATCAGACATTGGAATGGGCTGCCCAGGGAAGTAGTGGATTCTCCATCCCTGAAGATTTTTAAAAAGAGACTGGATGTGGCACTCAGTGCCATGGCCTAGTAACCTCAGCAGTAGTGGATCAAGGATTGGACTTGATGATCTCAGAGGTCCCTTCCAACCCAGCTGATTCTGTGATTCTATGAAAAGAGAATGCATAACTTTACCATGTAAGAGAGGGATATTGGACCTTCCTCCATTCCCCAAAAAATAGGAGAGTGTTCATTAATGTCAGGTTCCCTTCTCAATGAATTTCCTCTTCTCCATCTCTCTGTTTGAAACTCCCTAATCTATGGCTCATAATGAGTATGAGAGTAATTCAGTTACTTCCAGCCAGTGTTTTGTCCTTGCTTCTTCATAGGCTATAACTCTCTGTATTAAAAGGCATAATCTAGAATTTATTAGAAATAGAAGAAAAAATTCCGTTGATGGAATTCACTGGGCTTTGGTTGAGGCCTTCAATGAGAATGTTTCCTTAATCATACTTGCATCCTTGGAATTCCATGCTCCAAATACATGAATTAATTTGGTTTTACTATTGTTCCCTCCTGTCCACCCCTAGACAATCATAAAAACTTATCTCGCATAAATGGGCATAGAAATTGCCTTGAGTAGCATCAGCATATATGTTCTTTTTGTCCCCATAAGGGGAAGCTTTTAGTATCTAAATTTGAAAATTGTGCATCCTATTGATGTTTTCAGTTTCTAATCTGGACTCTCTGAAACCCCATCAACATTTTGTTTTATTTTATTGATTTCTTCAAATGTTTGTTTCCATCAGCTAGTATGGAGTAAGAGATTTATGATGCATAGGCTTTATGTTAATTTTTTACCTGCCATGACTGATAGATGGAGTTCATTACTTCTGTAGTTCACATATGCTATTCAGTTCCTTTAATGCCTGTTGAAGCTCTCTAGGCTTTAGCTGCTGGTTTTCTGTTTCTGCACAAGATCTCTCTGCAACTCCAGCATCTGACTGTATCAGTGGTTGAGTTCTGAAAGTGCACCCACCTGAGCTGTTAACCTGAAGTCTTAAGGTCTTTTCATGAAGAGGATAACAGGAAAGTACAGTGGTGCCTTGCGAAGGAGTTCAGGCTGCCTCTTGACTTACTCTGTATTTTACGTGAGCTGTGACATTGGCAGCACTGCATCCTACTGCAAAACTGGAAGCTAGAAGCCATTGCTCTGTGAGCACAGTGTGTGTTTTGCTGATAAATGTGTGGAGGTGAGGAGGAATAAGGAGGTTATCTCAAAGAATTTGAAACTCAGAGAACCAGCTGAGGTTGTTCTGTACTTTCTTTTATTCTCGTCAGCTGTAGATCGGTTGGAGCAAAACACATAAAATAGCATGAAAGCATTTTTTAGAAAATGGACTGGGTGGAGTAGTAGTGGGAAGGAAAACTGAGCAATGCCTCGCTGCACAAGATTTTAAAGGAGGATTTTTTACAAACAGAAGTTGTCTTCTGAGGCCTTCATGGAAGCTGTAAAAGGTGCTGGGGGTAGTGGGGAGAGTGTTATGTTCATTGGCTTGCTTTGTAAAACAATGCAAAGCATGTTCTTTAATGCTTCCTGAATAGTGCTAGAAATGTGGAGAAGACAGAGCAGAGCACTTGGGCAAGAATGATTTCTTAGAACATGGTGCTAAGGAATGTTTCAGACATCACTTCATGCAGGCTACCCCCCAGGAGTCCAAACCACGAGGCTTAAAACAATGGACAAGATGGAAGAAGCAGGATTTTTTTAATGAGAATCTGAAGTGGATATTGTTAAGTTCACTTGCTCTTTTTTTTTTTCTTGTGATTTTATATTAATGTTTAATTCTTTTACAAGCGTCTAGTCTGTGTTTACATCAAAGATAGGTATGTTCCTAGTAATTCCCTAGAGCTATGGTCTGCGGACAGCTGGTTATTACATTTGCTGCTTTCCCTCATTCTGTTTGGCTTCTGCAGTAAACAGTTTAAAATATATAAATACTTTTCAAATGAGAAAGAATGCAAGTAGCACATCGCCAGTGGGAAAACAGTCCATGATATTATTAATAAGGGATTGTGGCTCTTAAGAATTTCTTCATGATACAGTCAGGTTGTTCTGTGGATGATGGAGCAGATAAAGCCAGCTTTTCAATGCATTCCTCTTTCCTGATCAGGTTCCTTGGGGACTAGGAAGGTATAAGCTGAAGATTTTCTATTTTCATGTTTTTCTATTTTTGTGTTATTTGTAGCCTTTTTCTGTGAGTTGTTTTGATATTTAACAGTAGGCCTTTTTCCAGTAGGGGGGTACCAGTATTGTTTTATGGTTTGTCACATATTTGTAGGTATATATGAAAATATGCCTTTATATATATATATTTAAATAAAAATAGCTTTTAGTAACTTTTAAGAAATGCAGTATTTTGAGACCTCTAGTTTTGAAATGAAGGGCAGCCATTATCGATGCAGTAGCACATTTCCTTGTATGATGAAGTTTGGAATAGCATGTGATTTCTGGGAAAATCATTCAGTTGTACTTAGATCCCAAGAAATTTTCTACTCTACCTGTTTATCTTTATAAACATACTTCTGTAGATTATATGGTTTCAGATCATGTTTAGATAGAAATTAAATTGTGTCCCATCAGTGATATTGACTCAGAAATCATGTTCTTAAGAGTGAGATTTATATTTCATTGTCTATTGAAACATGCTCTTTTCTAGGTATTGTTCCTTCCCTTGTATCTTTTCCAGTGACAGGAGCCAGTCTCAGTTGATGATCAGCCTGATTTCTTTCTTTTCCTCCTCTGTGCTTATGAGAGTGGACAGAGTTACAGGACAGTTTGGGAATCTTTTAAAATCAGATCTAAAGTTCTGATTCTCTGAAACTAGATAAAAGCTGCAAAAGACGTGACTGCATTTATCACAGTATGGTAATGAACTTAAGCATCTATTCAGATGGAATACTTTGGAACTAGGTAGTGGCCTTCAGTAGGAACTCAGTGGACATGCAGCTGGGTAGTGGGGCATGGAATAAACATATGTTGAGGCTGACCGGAGAGTCACCTGGCAACTTGACCAGATGTCCTGAAAGATAAAGTCTCTCCATTGCTGTCTGAGGTAACTGTGTGTTCCTCTTCAGGGGAGGAAGGGAGCAGGCATGATTTTGTAGCAAAAGTGTCCTTCATAATTGCAGGAAAAGGTGAGGAAGAATTGAACTGACAGCAAAGGAGAGCAGAAAATTCCATCATGCAAAGTGCATGGATTAAGAGATCCTAACTTACTCATTGCATTCTTACCTAAGCCCCAGAAGTGCTTGAGGGGAGGAGCAAAATGAAGTAGGGAAAAATGAGTAAAAGGATTTATTTTTTTTAACTAGATATACAGATCGAGTATTTACTTACTCTATTTAATTTCATTTTTGGAACCCTTAGGAGTCCATGAATGCTTCCAGTGTCATATCTCTCTCTCTAAGTGGGCTGTACTTGTAAATCTCATATAACATTTGAACTTGGAGGAAAAAGTGCTGTTATGTTGGTGTAGGTAATTAGAAGCAAGTGAAGCTCATCAGTCCTGTAAAACTAGCAGATAAAAGCTAGCATGTCTCACTTCTGTAGAGAGATTACAGGTACAATCAGTGTGTCAGGGGAACCAAGCAACGATAGCCCTGGCATGTACTTGCCAGTGCTGTGTTTAAGGGCATATACATATTACATGCTTTGTCCATTGACGACAGATGTATTGGGGAGGTAGTATCTAATTTCAGGGATTTCACTCTACTTCCTTTCAAGTGGGATCTCTGTAAACCAAGAATCTCTTCAAGACTTCTCAGTTTGTATTTCACACCTGGTCTATGCTCATTATTGTTTCTGATACCATTGCAGTTGTTACAGCCCCAATGAGAATTTTTGGGCAAATTTGAATGCCCTGTACTTCTATTTTTGTATTATAGGTGTTGCTCTTAAAAATGTATTAGTTATACCTTTCGGTTTAGATGATACAGTTGAAATTCCTTGAGCTCTGTAGTGTTTATGGTAGGGAATGTTTAAAATGTATGAACATATTGTAATAATGTTGGTTAGGGTTTTGGGGTTTTGTTTTTGGTTTTTTGGTTTTTTTTTCACAGAAAGTGAAAAGCATAAGTGTGATCTCTGTACATTGTATGTTTTCAAAAAACTTTAAAATTTTAAGTTTATAATATCACAAAAATGTACCTTTTTTTTTTTTTTTAAATCACTCAATATGAAAAAAAAAAACCAAAACACAACACTTGCAGAACCCCAGTGTAGTTGAGTGCTTTAGTGGTCTGTGAGGGCAGTTGCAAAACAATATTATGAATTCTAAATCAGAAATGGGTTCGAGGGGGAGGTGGGCAAATTTGCATAGGAACAGTTCATAAAGAGCTACTTAAATACCAAGAATCTCTGGCTCAAATGTTCCTAATACTTTGTAAGCTGGAAATCTGTGCCAGAGGAAGCATCAGACTGTGTTTCCTTATGTGCTTTCTCCAACCATCCAGTGCTACCTCGTGCCCAGAATGGATTTTGTGGACCAGTTATACTTGTGCATTAGTTCAGTGGAGGCTGGGACTTGTCATGAGATGGAGATAAATGATTGTCAAGGTAAACATAGAAATAGAAGCAGCCTAGTAGAAATAGAGACAGCATAGTAGAAGTAGGAGGCTGGGGTTTTTGTCTCTGGCAAATATTTCACACTTTTTTTTTTTTTTTTACTTTTCTAAATTTTGAAATGTACGAAAACAACTGGGGGATTGTTCTCCCTAAGCCACTGAAATGGAAAGGGAAGGGAGAGGAAAGCAAATGTAGGAAGTGTAAATGAGTATAACAAAGGCTTTATGCCTGTGAGCACTTTCTGCATGTGCTTTAATTTCATTTCAGTGGTTATTTTCATTGAAATGAATATAAGTATTACTAGAGTAAAGTTAAACTGGCATGTGAACTTGCAAAAAGGAGTGGGAAAAAGAATGGTAAGGAAGAAAGTAGAATCATTAAAGAGACAGTTTGCAGAGGTGAAAGAAAGCTGGTTCTTGGAGATAAAAACTTAAAAAAGATTAAAGAACAACTTGTCTCAAAGAAAAGCAAACCTGATAGCGAAGGGAGAATAAATCAGGATTCAAAAGCAGGAAGACTGCCTTTGCACTGAGGGGCACTGTGTTGCTGTAGGCCTCCTTCTCAGTGTCTCCTACTTCATGCTCTGCATTATTAAAGCTCAAGCTAATTTTTTTAATTGTATACCAGTTTGCTGTCAAAGTGCAGTTGGCTTTTTAAATGGGCAATAGTATACTGTTACTTAGGTTTATTAACTTAGAATATTGTTTGTTTGCTTCTTTGTTTGTTTTTGTTGTATTGGAAGAATGTAATTTCTGGAGAGGTCTGTCCTGATTCTGGTATTCCTGATGATGTATGAAGGTCATTGGTGCTATATTTTCGGGGGTAGAAAACTGGGCAGTGCTAAAGGCAGTTCTGGAGGGATTTGGGAGGCCTTGGTTGCAGGATGTGAATTAATAGACGCATGCACGCAGCAGGGATAAGTGCAAAGTGTTCAGTCCATGAACACACAATGAGCAGGGATCAGTAGTGTGGTAGTTTTATGGAAAAGGAGGTGTAGAGTGTGATAGATCACAAATCATCAACATCATGCTCTTGTTAAGGAAACTGTGCCCTGGGATTTATGACCAGTAGTGTATCTGGCAGTACAAGTAAAGTAATCCTCCTGTTATGTTTTGTAGGTGTAAGGTCTCAGCTGAAATAACGTTTCAATTTTGCGTGCTTCCAAAAAATGCAGACCAGCTTCACACATCAGTGCAGGTGGTCGAGAACATTCAGGTGTCCAGGGTGGGGAGGAATAGAAGAACAAAACATCAGAAAACTACTTGTCAGCTTAAAAAAAATGTATTTGGAGGGAGTTTTTTTGTTAATTTTTTTTTATTTGCTTTTCTTTTGTTTCTGGAGGGGAAAGACTTAATGTGCAAACTCATCTACTGACCTTCAGGAAATAGTGGATTGAAATGGCACCAAAGGATGCAAACTTGGACTTCAGAGTAGGATTTTGTAATGGCAAAGGTAGCATGCATCTGGAATACATTTTCAAGGATGTTGAAATTTTTGTTGAGCTTAAACATGCAGAGCAACCCATTTAACATCTGCCAGGAATACTTTTAAGTTTAAATTGCTTCTTACTTGGGGAGGAGGATGCAACAGTCATAGTCCCTTCATTTCCCTTTTTCTTGTACTCAAGAAAGGCTGAAGAACCTTTGGGTCTTCTCTGACTGGATCTTTTCTGATTGTGCACTTGTGTGTGCATTTGTGTGTTTAATAAAGTTGGCAGTGGCGACTGGAGTTTGTGCAGTAATTTTTCCTGTTGTTACGCATTAAATGTGCTCACAGACTAACTAACAGAGTATGCCTCTTGAGAGTAATAGAGAAGGACAAGAAAGGTGAATTTTGTAGGGTTTTAAACAGCAAGTAAAAAGGTGGTAGCAGTTCTTGGTGTGCTCCAGCAAATGTCTGAAACCTTGGACCAGTTATGTCACCTGCTATGGCAGACTTTCCCTGGATTCTCATATCAACAGTAAGAAAGGGAAACACTGTCAGATGGTGATTCAACTAGAATTGCATTTCTCACCTAGAATTGATGGTTGTTTTTCTTCAGCTATAAGAGCAGTTATCTTTAGCAGCAGATGGATGATGAAACTAAGCCTTAGTGAATCAGTTAGAAAAATAAACACTTATGGACTATTTTGGAGTGGTTTTTTTTTTCAGTTCTAAGACAAGACCAAGTTTTCACTAATAAGGAGTTCAGTGAGCTCTCTGATTTTTGTGCCAGCCCTTTTGTGACATTTGGTTTTGCTGAGCCTCTCTTTTAACTCCAGGGTTGAACTTCGGCTTCACTCTTCTGTGGTAGCCAAGGCACTGTATAAAGTTAATGCTCAGACTAAGCTGCAGAGTGAATGTTGTCGAATAGGAGAGAGAATATTGGGGAAAAAAATTAAAAACCGGTTTTGAACATAGAACTCAAGTAGTTTGATGTTTTGAAACAGATGTTAAGTATTTACTTAGCATTTTACTAGTTTTTCAACTTCTGTGCTTCATCATGACACAGTATATTAATTGGCAGAATTTTCTATTGCGCTATCTGAGCAGCGAGTTGTTTAATATATCTAAGCATATACTCTTTGTTGTGATTTTTCATACCTGTGCTCATGCCAGTGAATTGTGGCAAGAGTGAACTGATATATCAGTGGAAATACAAATTTCCACAAAGGTTAATTTTTGCTTACTCTCTTGAGATCAAGATGACCCAGGATACTGTGCTTACAGCTCTCACAGTTCTAATTGGTTTGCTCCGATGCTGTGATAACCCACTTTTTTTCCTCTTCCTCCCCACCCCCCTTCAAATGCAGACATAATTACAGTGGGCTCACTGTGGCTCAGGATCAAGATTTCAAGGTTTTGAGCCATTGGATTTTCTAATGACTGGGTTGTCCCAGTAAGCTGTTAGATGTACACTTGGCACAAAGAAAATTCAGTGATTGGAGTGGTATATGGGCTGTGGTAAACTCTGAATCCATGAGAAAAGGTCATAGATGGTTCAAGAATCTCGCTTAGTTACCTCAATGCATACCTGGATGTAGCTTAAATCAGTAGTACTGTTTACTTCTCCAGAACTCTCTGTGGCTCAGTGTTACTGGTGCTATGAAACTCCTTTCAAAGAAGTTACCTTTATTGTCTGTATTTGTCCATAATTTTACACAGTATCTTGCCCTGCTTTCTCTTGCCTTTAGTTTAGGCTTTTTTTTAAAATGCTCTCTTTGCAATTCACGTTATGACATGTACATTGATTATGAGAATGTTTAAGGCAATTTTAATGAAACATCTTATTTCCTCCTCTGTTATTCCAGATCAGAAATATGTAATTTCTTCTCCCTACCTTGAAAATTTAAAAAGTTATATAAGAAACATGTTCGTTAAGTATAGCTTTTATAAATCTAGTAACAATGCGTGGCCATCTTCTTATTTTAAATACTTCGTAATTCAATAGAAGATGTTTTCCAGAAATAATAAAAATCTTTTAGGACATTTATTTTTTTAAATTAATTTTTACATCTCTTTGCAGATGTATTTGTCAGGCCTTACATCAGAAGATCTCTGTTTTGGTCACTCACCAGTTGCAATACCTCCGTGCTGCAAATCAGATTCTAATTTTAAAAGATGTAAGTGATTTCAGTGTCTGTACTTATACTTTGAAATTATCCTTTTTAATCTAAGAATTTTTAGTCAGATTTTTATTTTTAGTTTGTAAATATGGTTTCTGTCTAATGACTCTATATGTTTTTAAAGTTTTATAGTTATTAATGAAATAGGTTGATTTTTCTTGGAATATCTTCCCTGAAAAATCTATTTTGGAATTTTATCATGCATAACAATAATCTGACGTCCTGATTTTTATGTGAATTAAGAACTATTATTTCTTCAAACATTTTGTCTGGTTTTGAAATAGAGTTTTAAATTTCCTTTGCTTCAAGTTTAATATATTGTGAGGGAATTTTGAGACTGTTAATTTTGCTTTTATTCTTGTTTCTTACACTTACATGTGAATTAAGAAGTACGTTAATTTTGCAACAAATTCATTTTTAAATTAAGGCTGAGAAATGGTCCCAGATGCCTTTAAGAATGAGCAGGTCTTCATTGTGATAGTTCTTTCCAAACTTTGTTGTACTAGATATTCAGAGGTAGAGGGTGCTGCAGTTTGGGGTTTTTTTTCACTTTCTTTTTAAAGGTTGGTAGTGAAATATGTGAAATTACTTTTGATGCATTACGAAAGTGCAGTAAAGGACACTACCATCTTTTTCCTCCCACTGAGATCTCTTTAAAAGTTACAGTAGCTCTTTAGAAATGAGTTTGTCATAGAGCTGTAAGCAGTGTGGAAATGATCTGTGTTGCACCTTGTAGGACTCTGCGAGGACCAGGAAATTAAGGTGTTTACCCCTAGACTGGAGTAATATAAAAAGACTGATGCTTATGTATGTAGTGCAATAGATTGACCTAAGGCTGCATGGCTTGGCTGTCACCCACAGCTTCTCCAAGGAGGTGATTCTCCCCTGGCTGCAACTGGAGATTTTGTCACGCTGTTTGTGTGCTGCTTGGCCCAGTTAGCTGCCAGGAGGGGACTGGTTAGAGCATAAAGAGCTTCTAAGTGAGAAATCAACAGAGCTTTCAGCTCAGTTACTGCAGTAGAACGTATGCTCAGCAACTACAGAACCCCAGAGACAACAAGGACAGATAGGAAAAATTGTCCTTTATAGAAAGTGTATAATGAAGATAATCAAAGTTTATATTAATTGTAGGGTAAAATGGTGGGGAAAGGTACCTATGCAGAGTTCCTGAGATCTGGCATCGACTTTGCTTCCCTTTTGAAAAAAGATGAGGAGATAGAACCTCCATCAGTTCCAGGAACCCCCAACCTGAAGTCTTCCCGGAACCGAACCTTCTCGGAGTCCTCTGTCTGGTCCCAGGATTCGTCTGTGCACTCACAGAAAGATGGAGCAGTGGAACAACCACCTGTGAGTGCTCAAAGGATAGACGTGTCTCAACTCTTGTCTGGCTGGTTTTTAACTTAAATTTTGATATGGGCTTTCCCTGCAGCATTGGAATATCAGGGATTATTGAATTCCATTATCAGGTGAGATCTCACTTACAGTGGACCTGCCCAGCTGTGCTTGGCTGGCAGCCCACAGCTCTGTGTCGTTCTTTTCAAACCCAGCAGAGTCAGTTTGTGCAGTTCATCAGCTCTGCTGGATGCCAGAAGCATTCACTGTTGGTGTCCAAAGACACTACACTGGGCTTCCTTCAGCCTGTCCTCTGACAGCGCTGCTTTAAAGGGCCAGTCTCGCTGTATTTGGTGGGTTGTGTGTGTTGGTGCAGTGTTGAACTGAAATTAACACTTTCTTTGAAATCCGGAGTTCTGGGAAGTGTATGCAGAAGCCTTACCTATATGCAAAGTCTATATTTGCATGGCTGGCATAATGTATACATAAACATACCCACATGATCTTGAGCTGGCCCTGAGAGGGCCCTGGGACACCAGTGCCTTGCTCTCCCTAGCCCTTTTGTTGTTGAAAACAGAAGGTGTCAGTATGACTTCCAGGCGACTTGTTATCTTTTGGGTCTGCCCAGTGCAAAACCAGTCCTAAAATTTCTATACCAGAGGTGGCCTTCTGCTCGTGTGTTTGCATTCACATAGAACAGTGCAGGATCCCTGTAACCCTGCTAGGCTTGGGTTGGCGCTGCATCTATGGAACAAGTAATCCCTGTATATCTGTGATGATTGTCACCTTTATGCTATGGGTATAAATTATTTCTTTATAATGAAAAGCAATGAGATTTAAAAAAAAAAAAAACACACCAAAAAAAGCTACAGACTTTTTCGTATTTTTTGGAGGAATGGTTTTATGCTCAAAAGCATTAAACTTACCTGATACTAATATCCCAGTGGCAACTCCTCTCTTAAATTCTCTTAAATTTGCAAAGGTGTTCCAGACTTTTTAGCAGCATTAGAACTGTTCCGTGTGGGTGGAGGAAAGTGGGAAGGGGGAGTGCGTGGAGATACAAAAAAAGACCAAGATAGGCTTCTCACCTTATATGGGCAAGTAGGTGGGAATTCTCTTTTCACATCTGAGTCAGATCTGTTGATTCCACTGCTCATTGTTCCCCATCTATTGTTTGCTTAGTATGATTTCTCATTTGCCATTTTACTTGTTTTCCTTATTAACAGATGCTTTGTTGGTACATACAAGGAGGTGATTAGACCTTTATGGTTAATTTTTAAGTCCTGCCGTATGTTGCTTGGTCTTGGTACATACTTGTAGAAGAGTATTTGCTTTAAATACTCTTCTGGAAAGGAAGGGTTGCACGTACTTGCGTTCTGAAAACAGAATTTTCCCCAAGTAAAGGCCTTAGTTTCTGGAGCTGTTGCGAGTGAAGGTAGTGTATAAGAAAAAACCGGTTTAGCGATCAGGATACGTCTTTCTGGCTAGATCTGAAGTTTTGTTATATTTGGTGATGCAATGCCAAATAAAATCCTCACAGTGTCATGTTGCAGAATAGATTTTTCAGTATTACTGCACTGAGACTAATTTTTTTTTTTTGTCAAAGCTGTAGTTCGATATTTAAAGGTTTTAGTGCATAATCCCTTTATTTCCTTGTTTAATTGTTTGATAATTCTGAACCATGACTTTCAAGTGGCTTAGTCTGAATCTGTAACTGCAGTGTTGATGGGTTTTATTCCGTGGTTGTTTTTTTTTTCAGGGTGAAAATACAGTGGCTGCAGTGCCAGAGGAGAGTCGCCATGAGGGAAAAATTGGCTTTAAAATTTACAGAAAATATTTCACTGCAGGAGCAAACTACTTTGTGATTTTTATACTCATAGTATTCAATATTCTGGCACAGGTAAGTTGTTGGGAGCCACAAATAATATTAAATGTATTTTGGGTTTGCCTTTTTTCCCCACTTTTTTTTTCTTTAATTTTCTTTTTGACATAATGTATACTTTTTACTGTGATGTGTCATTTAAAATGTTTGGGAGTGTTGTGTTCTTTAATAATTTTGTAGTGTACTCAGTCAAATTTTATGTGTCAGCACAGAATATTGGTACAGCATTGAGAAGTCTTGCACTGATCCTTACTTCAGCAATTTTAATATTTCAATAAAATAATGATTTTGATGACAACATGGCACAGAAATTATAAGCCAGTCTGATTTTTTGAAACAGAGAAGAAAATAGTAAGGTGTATAAAGTAGTGTTCAACAAACCTGAACAGTCATCATCTTTCCAGTTCAGGAGGGTAAAGAGGTTTATTGGGTATGGGATTACAGAGTCCGACAGAAGCGTTCAAAGAACAGCTTGTCTGCTGGTAACTGCAGATCATGAGAAGAGCTAGAAGGAGGGTTACTGTTTAGCAAAATAAGAAAGTGAGGAAGGGGATAGGCAAATGTTTTGTGTAACGCAGACTGGAAAAGGTATGTAAAAGAATTTTTAAACAAGGAAAACTATTTTAATACTTACCGAAAGAAATGGTGAGTTGAGGAAGCTGCGTGAAGATACCTTATTGCCTTTTTCTTCGTTTCCTGCTGAGAAAAGCTCAAATTCATTTCATGGAAATGATTTGGCTGGGTTGTAAAAAAAAGTCTATATATTTTAACATGTTACTTAATTTTTACTTATCCTTGATTCAAGTCTGTCGGAAAGATAGCAAAACAAGATCAGATCTCTGTAGTAGAACACCCACAACTTCAAATTCACGTGAACAGGGGTGTATGTTGAGATAAATAAGGCTTTTACAAGTTTGAAGTCACTTCTTGTCAGAGAAGGAAGGTGGCAGTAGGAGTTTTTCCCTCCCTCTTCTCTCTCATCCTCCTTCAACCCTGTTTCTGGTCATTATCTCCCGTAAACACAAATTTCTGGACTGGTGACATCAGAAAGTTTGTTAATCAAAAAGCATTTTCAAATATCTCTAGTAGCAAATTTAGGAACTGAAAAAATGAGTTCTTTAATGTGCAATTAACATACATGAGGAAGAGCTACTATATTTTGTTTGCTAAAGTATATTGCTTTCCTTTAGTTTGCTATCATGTAAGGTAATTTAAGGTAACTTCTTTCTTTGTAGAGCACCTTCTAATGTGCTTGGCAAATTGCTGCTGGTCTTGAAAGACTGGATGGCATACTTTCCTGAATATGTGATGTTTTCCCAGAGAGCTTGAAAGAATAGCAAGGAAATTTAATTTTCTAATTTTTTTTTCATTTTGTAAGATGATTCTTGTGTTTGTCTCTTTTGCTCAAGGTGGCCTATGTGCTCCAGGACTGGTGGCTTTCTTACTGGTAAGTTGATGATAATAACTGGCCAGTCATTTCTGCCAGTCATTTCTGCCAGTCAAGTGCTGTTTGTTTAATAGAAATCAGTGTTGTATAGGTTTTTGTGGTAAGAGAATCTGTTCTAGGAAACTTCAAATTACACTTGATCTTCCTCTGCCTTTCCCTTATTCTGGGAGGGGAGGGGGGAATTAAACCTTATGCTAAGTGCAGACTGTGATTGCATCTGCTTGTGATGCATGACAACATCGATACATGAGATCTTTTGAAGATTTTGACAGAGTTGAATCTAGAAACAACTAAACATACTTATTTGATGATGGTTATCTTCTGTATGCATTTCCACAGGGCAAATCGTCAAGAAAAGCTGAATCTCACAACAAATGGAAATAATGGAACAAATGGGACAGAACATCTGGACCTTAACTTTTATTTGGGAATTTATGCAGGTATTTACACGTGCATCTGTGTGTGTGTCTAAGAACTATTTATTGTCTGATTTATTGTAATAGAGAGTTTTGAGAGGTGCGGAGCAATGGCAATGTGGGAAAATGTGATTTCTAGCGGCAACTGAGCAATATCTTAACAGATTAGGAGCCTGAGTGTTGCTTCCTGATAAAAATAATTGCAGTAAAAGTTTAAAAATCTAAAAATCTAACAGAAGAAATAGGTTACATGCAGACTCTTAATTTGCTTTGCCTGGATTTTAGAAAATAAACTAAGAATTGAGTATTCAGAAAGTCAGTCACCATAAGGTTGTGGCTATTGTCTGTACTAATTGAGGTAAATCTTCAGTCATTATATGGATGGGCAAGAGGCATTAGAAATGGATCTTCATTCTGTGCTGTTCTAAAACTTGACATGGCTACATTCCTTCTGAAGTGCCATAGCAAAAGAACCAGTTTTTAAAAAGCATTCTAGGTGGGTATGCAAACGAGATTCTTAAAAAGCATTTCAATGTATTTCAATAGGTATCCATATATGCTTCTGAATATTCAGAAAAGGGTGTTGATCCTTGTATTCAGGCATCCAAACATCTTGAAATACTGCTCTGAAATATAGTAAAAATTGCTACAGAAAAATCATGTGCATGCTCTCAGACTCTGCTATTTAGCACTCCTAGTGATGTATGGTTTTGTACGGGATAGTACTTTCTTGATGGAGTTGTAAGTGATTGGTGTGAGCAAACAGGTGGAATGCCTGAAGGATATGCTTTGAATGTACTCAGAAACATCTCCATGGGCGAGAGAATATGTGGAGGATTTTTTTGTTTGTTTGTTTTATGGAATCCACATGATCTAAGTGCTTGACAGAAAACACTATGCTTGGCCTGGGAAGCAACAATTTAGGAGCCAGATAAACTGGGCGCTTATTTTCTCTGTGTAAAGTCTTATTTTGTGAACTGTTCCAGTGGACTGCACAGTGTGATTGAATGTGGCAAATGTGACTTTCTCTGACCATATAATCTAAACCACATTACAGAAAATTTTATCCTTTAAGGCATATTTTGTTCTAGATAGCAGAACAACAGAAAGTACCTTTATATTGAAATGTTCGAGTGACTTACTTGCAATAGTTGAACAGACAGCATTGACTGACTTACACAAAATTGTAAGTGAAGTTGACAAAGTTATAAAAAGATAGTACATACATCTCATGACGTACATAATAATCCAACTTACCTTTTTCTATAACTTCTGAAACAGTATAAAAAAATTAACATTTTTATTTCTGATTCCCAGTGTTTGGAAAAAGAAAAAACTTGCCATGGTAGTTCCTTCCAAGTCCTTGTTTTTATTATGAGACAAAGATTTGGAAGAGTAAAATTTCTGTTAATGGGAAACCCTGTTGGCCAGAACTGAGGTACCAGTTCCACGCCTTTTTTATAAAGTGGATGTTCGAAGGGCCCTTGTCTCTCTCCTGCAGAGGTTCTAAGCTCCTAAATAGTGAAAGCAAAAACCTTTGGCTTAAGACAGATCAGGTGAAGGACTTGAAAGTATGTCTCATTTGTCGAAAGTATGTCTCCCCAACCATTAGCTCTCTTAAGGTGTTTTGTTTTGTGCGGATCATGCCAACAGGTTCCAGTGGCTTCCAAGCCTGAGTAATGTTGTACAGAAATTTGGGGTTCCCTCTCCTCCAGTTGCTCCCACAGACTGCTCTTAGGAATGGGCTGTACCACAGCCTCCTGCTTAGTACCTTTCCTTCTCCCTTTTTGCATGACCCAGCTTTCCTGTTTCGGTACATTACTTTTGGAAAAGTTGTCTTTTACCTTCTTTTACTAGAATAGCAGTTGGGACAAGGCAAAGCAGCTCCCATCACAGCCATGTGCTTTTTTCTTAAAGACAGCACCTTACAGGATGTAAACAATAAACTGCAAGCAGACAAATGAAATAGTGATACCTTTTCTTGCTCCTTGGGAGCATACAGAAGGAAGCAGGATGGAATAACTTAACCACATCATGTAGCTTAAACCTCCCTCTTTCCCACTGTTACTATAGCTGTTCTTGAATTTTGTCCAGTTTTAATCTGCCCTTAGAATAGGACATGTTTTCTGTTGCTAGGGTCTAACTTCAGGGTGTCCTCAAGGCCTGAACATATGGGCTTGTGGTAGCTATGCTTATTTTCTGAAGCAGATCACCTGGAGCCTGGAAGCACTGCCAAATGTAAGGTTGACACCTTCCCTGTTCACCTTTATTGACAGGGAATTTGGGCAGCCACACTGGAGATTATGCACAACAAACAAAGCAGCAGCAATCTCATTCTTTGTTTCCATTTTTTGCCCTGTAGCACCACTGTCTTGTAAGTGGAGTTGTGCCCAGAAGAGAGACAAACAGTCTGCAGACCAGTTCCCCAGAAGGGCTCTCTTTCACACGGCATAAACAGTGCACCTTATAAAATGTTAAAAGAAATACACATAATTTAAATGAATTGGTGTGGTTTACAAGAGGAAGAATGGCATGAGTGGTTTGGGCTGACTGGGAGTAACTCAAGGTTGTCTCTAAATAGCCATGTGTATATTACTTGGTTAGTACCTGCTGGCAAATGTTGAATCTTCCCAGTGACCTCTGCAAGCCACAATTATACACGGCACTGTGAAATGAATTTCTTAGTAAGGCTGTTACGCAGAGGGTTTTAATACAGATTTATTTCATGGGTTAACAGACATTTGCTATATTTCTATAAAGTACCAATTCTTTTAAACCAAAAAAGAGAAATTGATTAAACTGATTCTGTGATAGTAACTGAAGCTAGTGACAAGTATATCTATGTTCTGCATTCAGTCTGAGTCCCCCTAGGCTTAAGTTTGGATTCTTGCTATGTGCAGAAGGCAAGAGAATTTGGTTTTAGTTCAGTTTTATGTTTAAGGGTTTTTTTCTTCTGAAATATTCCTATCTTTATGTATGCTCTGTTTATGTGTGTTTTTTTTTTATTTCAGGTTTAACAGTGGCTACAATACTATTTGGCATAATCAGAAGTCTTCTGGTATTTCAAGTTCTTGTCAATTCTGGTCAGAATTTGCACAACAAAATGTTTCAATCCATTTTGAAAGCTCCTGTCTTATTTTTTGACAGAAATCCTATAGGTAAGTTTAATAGTAAAAAATACCTCAATATTTAATGTATCCCTGTGATTACGGTTTCTGGGCAATGACAATTTGATAGTGTTTTTACTCATTTATGGGGTTCTTTTTCTTCTCTTTAAATTTAAATTTTTACTTAAACACTCTAAATTTAACAGTATAGTCTTTTTAAATTTACAAGTCAGACTGCTTATTGATGGTTCACCTCATTGTCTCCAAATGCAGCCTACAGAACAATGAATTATCTGTAACTTTGGTGATGTACATTGACCTGTGTTTGCATTGCTGTTCTGATTCCGTTACACAAGGTGTCTTCAATACATTAAATGTGTATGCCTTTGTTTTTTGGGCATGCCTTGCGTGGGCTTTTCTTTGAAAACTTAACCCCATGAATTATTTGCCCTTTTAAAAAATAATTTTAAACATGTGTGGTAATGCATCGTTTTGAGAAACTGCCTAGCTTACTGTCCTTCCAGAATGCACAAAAGGGTAAATAAAGTATGCAATTTAAAACTATAATCCAGATCCTTATGTTCTTCAAAAGAAATGAGAGAGAAGCTGGAGCAGAGTGAAGAGAGTTGGAAGTGGTACTGATTGATCTAGCCACTGGTTTCTCTCTTACATGAGAAACAGAAACCTGATGGTCTTGAGTCCCTTGGAAAAAAAAGGACATAGGCTTGTTCTCATAGCTCCAGGAGGCATTTAATGATTGTAAGGATATATGGGAATGGCTTTATTATTTCAGAGAAATTAGTAATATTTTCAGGAAAAAAATACTCGTGAGAAAAAGGTTCATGACAATGATATGATGAATGAAATAAGTACAGTTTAATCTTAAAAAAACCCTACAACTGCGGAAGTTTAAGGCTGTGTTACATGGCCTACTAGCACTGGGAGTCTGTGGCAATGTAAATTCAAGGCCACTGCAAAGGATTAGAAGGGAAACCATAAGCTCAAGTGACAGGTTAGTGGAGAGCTACTGAGAGCCCATACATCAGAAGAAATCATAGTGCTGATGTGGGCTGTTGTCAGATAGGCAAGAATTTTCCTCTTCTCTCTCTCTTGTGTATGTGTACAGCATATGCAGTAACTGTATTTTTGAGGGAATAGTCATCATGTAGGAATGCCCATAAACCTGGCTCATCATAACAAAGTAAAAACTACAGAGTAAACATCAGCAACAACGTAGAGTAATACCAGTTTGCTTTATAACATACTGTGAAGCTCAAATTAGCAGTGCACTGTAAAACTGACATTCATAAAACCTGCCTATTGCTGGTATTTCACACACTGTTGTGACTTACAGATGTGTGTTTCTATAAATCAGCAGATATTTTATAATAGAAGATTAACTTCAGGATACATATATTTCTTTCCCTTCATCTTTCTTTTGGTCATGATTGCATGTGAAGGTTCTGATGTAAACATCTTTTGAAAAAGAAAAAAATAAAAGGGAAAAGATGACGTGAGACAGTGCCCTTGTTCAGAACTGCAGCACGTAGCAATTCTGAAATCCTGTTTGTAACATCTGTATTTTATTGTCTGATTTATATGGGTTTTTTACTGCATAGTTATCTTATAGAACTTCACATGCTATTTTTTGCAATGAGATGAGATGTATTTTTTGTGGTTTTTCCCATCTTTTTTAATATGCCTGACTATGAAAGACATACTAAAAAGAAATTGAAATAATTAAATGCTCCTTTTTCTAGGTTTGTGTTTGTAACAGTCAAACCAAACTATTAGTTATCATATCCCGTATTAGCAAAGCTAATATTGCAATGTCAGATCTATCATTTAAGCATCCAGCATGTTCTCAGCATTTATGTGAGGTCTCAAAGACCTTAGCAAAAGCAATTGCTGAACTGATTTTGCTGTTTTATTTATCAAAAAATAATCAATTAAAAAAATGCTATGGCTACTATTTTGAACACACGGTGATCTGTGTTCCAAAGTCAAGGAAGGAAACTTAAATAAATAGATATCTCAAGCTCTTGGTAGTTCTTATTGGGGAAACATAGTAATGAGCAGCATCAGGGAGTTGACATTAGGAAATGGAAATATGTGGTGAATCATGACATGTCTGTCAGCTCCCAACAGTGTAGATCCAATCAGTCTTGGTGAATAAATAAGATGATTTATTTCTAAAAAAATTATGTTTTCTGAAGCAGTTTAGGCAGGAGCCCAAGATCTCTCTTTACAGATTGCATTAGCAGTATATAGGGAGGGGAAGGTTGTAAAGGGAATAGTTACCCAGATGATAGAAAAATTTCAGTGTATTTTTGGAACCTGGATTACATAGCAGAGAGAGAAGAGGAATATTAGGACCCCTCTCCTTTCTCCCTTCCCATCCCAAAATATTTGTGTTTACACAGATTTCACGTTTCTGTAATTTGGCATAGATCTAAAAATAGTTAAACATTACTGCATGTTTTGCATCAGAAGAACCTTATTAATAAATGACTGTCAATTTCTTTCTTTCTTAAACATTTAACCTAACCCTATTGAGCTGATAATCCTAAGTGACTAAAGTGAATTGTCTTACCCAGCATTCAGAAAAAATTACCAGGTATTTCTGACTGAAATTCAAATTTATCAGCAGATATCTATACAGCATCAGCTATAGTGAAAAACAACTAAAGCTATAGTAAAAGCTTGATGGGTGGTTTGAGATTAATGTTAGTGTTTTGGGCTTTATCCCATCTGACTCATCTGCATTTGCTGACAGAACTTATTTTTTTTTGAGTGTAGAATCTGACTCTCTTGCAACTTGTTTGCTCTTCTGTCCATATGCCAGTAAGGGAGTGGCATGCATGTCAAAGTATCAGTAAGGTAGGAAGATGTGGACGTTTTCTGTTTCATAGTGAATGCTTTATATATTCCTCTTCACATGTCACTTGCAGGAATAAAGGGGTTGATTTCTGTGCATGTCTAGCACAAGAGGGCAGCATGATCTGTTTTATCCCAGTCGAGCATTACAATGGCTTGTTAGAAGGATAACAAAATTCATCTGTTACGTTCTTAGAGATGATATTTGAGGAGTGAATTTTCAACCTCTCTGCTGAGCAATAGTAACGTAGTTCAATTCAGTTGTCTTTATTATTTGCAAGTATAGTATTTTCTTCTGATGTTTTACACCATAAGCTTTTCAGCTTTGTGTAGTGCTGAGTTCAGGAACTTCCTTGGTTTTTGGAATTAGTGACCAAAAGTCAGATAGCCCTGTAGAGTCGGATGAGTCCCGTCGGGGAGACCTTCTTCAGCCATTAATCAGGGAGACCTTTTCAGCCATTATTCCTTTTAATTTCTTTTTCAAGATGTTTGGAACATTTCAAAACTAATTTGTTACAAAGCTAGGTAAAAGGGGCCAGGACTTCAGCAGCAATGACTCAATTTGGGACTTCCCTCTTTTGAAATTAGTTTCTTATTGATAGTTTAGGAGATCCTAGTTCTGTCAAGCTTCAGGATTTAATTCAAGATTACTTACTTAGCTTGTAAATGAATTGTTCTTTTCTGGGATTTAGGGACAGAGATTAGAGAAGGGATGCTAATGCATAACTGCATCACTTTCAGTAATGGTAATTTTCGTGGAGGTTGTGTGTAATTTTGAATTGCATTGAGTTTAGGAAGCTGAAACCTACTGTTATTTTGCTGATGGGTGCTGTGAGAAATAATGAATGATATGCATTAATTTGTTCAGATAAAATAGGAATCCTTTCCCCTTCTAGAGATCTGTCTAAAATTTAAATTGAACCAGAATCACTACACAAATCCATATGAAAATACAGCTTTTTTTCTTTTTTTTTTTTTTTTTAAGTTGTATCACTCCAAACTCTTGCTTCTGACAGGAAAAAGAAATATTTTGGCAGACTTTACAGCATTTCTGGCCTTCTTAGAAACGAGAAACATTGAATTGTGTGATGGTGTCCTCCACCTGTTATATTAACAGATTTTCCCCCTCCCCTTCACCCCCCCAAATGCTTTGTGGAAGCTTTAAATAAACACTGATCCATTTGGGTGCGTACCTAGACTTTGAGATTTGACCAGGTTATAGAGAAATGTTCTTTTTTGGTTTTGGCATTCAGAAATTACATTCTGAACTGATAGCTAATAGCAACACATAAAAGCAAACTCCAAATATAAAAAGATAAAAACGTGAAAGAAAGCTGTTGTTATAACAAAGAGTTTGTTTTTCTTTAAGGCACAAGGACTTTAATTATGGTGTTCATAAATCAAGTGTTGAAATGTCTATAATTTGACAGAGAAAGTTTCTTTATAGGATTAAAAGCACGTTCATCAATGCACAAGTGCATTTTATCTGACAGAAGTGTCAAATGGGCAATGTTGTTTAAAGTGTTTCAACCATATAATATTTGAAATGAATATGATATTTCAGCAATCTGAAAATTACAATGCTGATAATGAGGTTGTTAAATTATACTTTATCAGTTGGATAGTGAAACTGCGCTAGTTAGCCTACATTAATGTATGCTTGTTCACACAAGTGATTCTGCTGAACAAGTAGCATGTTTAAACAAGAAATACTGGTCTTAAACTGTGTGATTTACAGTAGGTGGTGTTTTGGCATATCATGCAGTTAACAAGGCAAAGCTTCATGTTAAGATATTTCGTTTGTAGTCTCATTCGTCACTGATATAAATATTCAGTAGCAATGCCAGGAAATGTATTGTATTCCTATTTGACTCAATGACTCAATTGCTTTTTTTTTTTTTTTTTTTTTTTTTTTGGAAACGAGATCTGTGCTATCTTTTGATGCAGTTTTCAGATATATCCTTGTGGTCAAGATGAATTCTACAGGATTGTGAAAAACTACACCAGCTCTTTTGACAGCTTTCATGTTCTCTTAAGCTAATACAAAAAAAATACATTGTCCTTAAAGCAGCAGAGGCTTTGTTTTTGACTCTCTGTGCCAAGCGCTAAGGCACGTTCACATATGCGCAGGTTTGTTAGTTTATGTTGAAAAGAAGTCCCTGTAGGACAGCCTTTTGTTGTAAAATAAAAACACAGATTCTCTCTTCTGTGTTGGTAATCACTTGCATTTGTTGTTATTAAGATGGCAACACAATGGGTTCCATCAATCATCAAGATCCTTAACAATCACACAATGTTGTAAATATTATGTTTGGGTGTTTGAGTGGAACAGCTCGTCACTGAAGTAGGTGTGGTAATTAAAACCTGTTAGGTTGCTACATGTGTTAAAGAAAAACCCTTTAATGTTTTTTTCATATAACAATGGTGATATGTACTTTGAATCTTATCAGGGTGTGATTATTAAATGATATTTTGTGGGAGTTGCTCATTTACTGTTAGTATTATCATGGCTTTGTTAGGAGTTTAAATAGCCTTATGCTTCCATGTGTTTTATCACCATTATGATTCTGTCAGGAGTCTTATAAAGTTGATTGCTATAGGAGTAGTCTTTAAAGTTAGTAAATAGCACTCTGGAGTTATGTTTACATTTATTATCTATTAGCATAATTCAACTCTATCTTATTCTTTTCTGCAACAATAATTGAATGAAACTTGGCCGTAAACTGATGAGACAAGCCCATTACATTTTCAGTTCACCGAGTCAGTGCTCACCCTATTTATGCTTAATAAGGGAGATAAAATTAAAAGGTTTACGGAAAAGCTGTTTGTAGGAGGGGATGGGACATTATTTGATAGGGAAATAACGTGAAACTTGTACTGACAGCCACTTCCAAGTGCAGTCTCCTGCTTTCCTGGCACAAGATTTCACATCCCTGCATAGAGATTTTCTGTCTTCTTCACATTAAGATTCCCTGGTGGGGAAAATGGCCTGCTGCGAAACTCATTTCTGACCATATGCTGACCTGCCCAGATACTGTGAAGTCTAGTGTTTTCATTCGCTAAAGCAACTACAGAGAGAGCTGCTCTCACCCTCCTCAGCTGAGCGAAAAGGAGGCACGGAATGTTGACCAAGGTGGTGAAGCCTAATTAAAAATACTGGCTTTAGAAGACCATACAGAAGCCGTTCAGAGACATCCCTTTCCTGCAAGTGTAGTGGGAAAACAAAATGGAAATTTTGTTTTAGTCTTTCATAGATGGCAGGCTGTTTTGATCAGATTGTGGCAAGGAGGAAGGAAATGTTGGTTGGAGGCACTTGAAAACAGAGAGAGAGACTGCTATAATATTGATGGAAGACTGCAAGGGGCTTAAAAAGAGGGCCGAGCTAAGGTGGTAAAGCTACCAATAAGCTTTTAGAGGTAATCCAAAATGGAGTATTTTTTTGTTTTGATAATAACTATTTTAATTATATACTTTTTATTTGCTATTTATAATCCACTTTAAAATTGCAGGTTGCTGCTATGACTGCTGTTGGTAGTGGGGATTGGATGTGCCACATGGATAGAGAGAATCTTCTTCCTTGCTCTTCATGGATGCCTATTCTGGATGGGAATTGAATATTTTTGAGAAATTAGAAAAAACTTAGCCAAAACTCACCTTGATTCCATCTTGGAACAAGGCATGAGCATTTAAAAAAAAAAAATTATTTTGGAGAAGAGCAGAATAGGGGTAATGAATAGCCAGGTAGTGAGACCATGTATGTGGAACGTGGGGAAGGCAGGCTAGATCTTCTTCCTCTCTGATATAATACAGGCCTCGAACATGTTGCTCCCCCGTCTCAGGGGAAAGCCATGCACATCAGGCTCTTGGCTCTCCTGGGCTTTTTGCTGTGCCATAACCTTTCATGGCTGTCTCTTATGGACACACAGACACAATTAGACGGCTGTGGTGTTTGCAGAGAAACCAGCTTGTTTTGGTGGGATATTTGTGGTTTGGTTTTTTTTTGTTTTGTCTGAGTAGCCAGAAATTAAGATAAAACAAATACTATCACAGTGCAAACTCATTTCATCAGCACTGTTCTGCTTTATACTGCACAGAATTCTTTCTCCCAGATGATCCTAGGTAATCTGCACTGCAGCATCTGGGTGAATTAATTACTTGGGGTTTGGTTATTTTTTTTCAGATTGCCAGCATCTTGCAGATTATGCAACAAGTGAAGATTAGATTGTGCCCATGGTGATCTTGTAGAGTGTTTGGAACAAAAGGCACTTCTCCATCCAAAGTTAAAATTTTAGTGTGGAAAAGAATGGATGTTGTATGTCAGTCTGCCGGCTTTGGCAATCCAGAATAAAACACAAAGAATAGAAATAACAATGGATACAGAGGTATTGAATCAAACTAGACATCATTGTGCTGTTCAGTTTAAAAAATACAAACTTGATAGAGTTCATTACTTAAGTTATTTACAAAAGTACAATACAGCATTAGTTGCTTGCTTCCACCCTGCCTTCCCCAGATATTAATTTTTTTCTCTGTCAAAATCATTAGTACTTTATCAGAGGCTTTTTGTTATGTATTCAGGTTAATACATATGCAGGACCTCCTTCAGATGTTGATTTTTGATGTAATTTTATGGAAGATAATGTTATATTTGGAGGAGGCAACATTATGACAAGCTGTACTTGTTGACAGCTACCAGTCTTACCAGAGCTTTTCAAAGTGTTTTAAAATAGCATCTAGCATATGAAAAACATTTTTTTGTTTGTTTTATTAGTTTCTGGACGGTAGTCCTGTAAGTAGAGTGCCAGTATGTAATGGACATTAAATGACTGCTTGTGACAATACCAGCCTTGAGGTAGGTACCTTGAAACTGGAAACTGCAGGTTAATGGAGGTTTGTTTTAATGTTCATTTAAATTTGGGCTCTTGTTGAACATTTTTCTAGGTGATTCTTATTTGCATGTTTTGTTGCCCATAGCTTTTGATTTCGGCTTGAGTAGAATAGTTAGTTGTTATGATCCCAAAAGGAGGCTGTGGAGTGAGATTTATAAAAAGTCTGGAGAAGCTGGGGCTGCTTTAGCTGTTACTCACCTAATGTTGAGTAGGAAATTGTATTCATAGAACCAGCATGCAAAGCAAGCTGTCTGTCTACCATGTGGCAGAAAGGTGTCAAAAGTCTTAATTCTCAGCTGTTTGGTTCAGAGTAGAAGACCTTTTTTAGCTCAGGAGGTGATTTTGCTTTTGTGTTGGACTTTTCAGTGTTAGAGAAGACTAACAAATGACTACTGACCTGTTTGCCTTCTAGTTGTAGGATCCCCTCATCCTTCCTCATTTACCAGTTAAAAAAAAAAAAAAAGATTATAGAGGTCACTAATATTTCTTGAACTTGAGCTTTTATCATGTGCTACTTGTGCAACATTTATGATATTAGTAAACTCAGAGGAAGTTTAAACTCCTCATAAGTTCATGAGGTTTTTCTGTCCACTGGCACGGTCCTTGCCAGTTTTCATCTGCTGTGTACCTGAATTCATCCTCTGCTTTTTGTGTCTGGGAATGCATCGACTGTGTACCTGAATTCATCCTCTGCTTTCTGTCTCTGCTTTTCCATCTCTCCCACCCCCTTTACACTGTCTTCTGTGAATGTCCTGCCCTCTTTCAAGCATAGATCTTCACTAGCCTGAGTTAGTGTTGGGGCATAGAGTGCAAAATAATCTGAGAGTGCTTGGAAATTGGAGAAGGTGAAGATTTGGAACATGGACATTCTTGCTGGTAATTATAAGGTATGATAGGTAGAGGATAGATGACCTAACTTTTCCTCAGTATTCTTTTTGTCAGATGTGAGGAGATTTCTGTGTGTGTGTGGTAAACCTCTTTTTTTCTTAATGAAGTTATTGTCTGTTTAATATGCAAATGATGCAATGCAGAATATTCTAATTCGTGTGTAGGCAAGAAAAACCTCTCTGCTTTGTGGTAAGCTTCCCTTCATTGGGAATACATATTCCTTTGTCCCTGTGTGTATTTATTTCTCTGCATAATTTCATGTTCATGAGTTTGAATGTTCACAACCCAAAATAAATACACTTGAGTCTAAATTTTAGGCAAAAATCCTACATGTGTTCCTAAGATGTCATAATAAATTTCTCATATAGGAATAGTGTTCCTGCCCCATCCTTTCTAGGAGGGGGACAGTAGGTGATTAGATGCCAGGAGCATTTTCTCAGTAGTTTTTTTCTTCACCCCTCTCTCTCCTTTTCAATATGAACAGCTAAAGCTGTAAATTTTACAGTATCTCATTCATCTCTTCTTCCAGAGCACTTATTTTTTGTTTAGAATCTGTTATGCTGATCTTTAGAGAAAAGGTGGTGTCTGTCTTCAGTTAGAGAGATTTGGTTTAGAATGTTAAATGTTTTATGTACAGCAATCTTCTCATAACATAGGATAATGAACAGTTTCAGAAGTACTGTTGCTGTCTATCACTGGTGTTTGCTTTCTCTTCCCTCTCAGGGAAATAGGGGAATATATCCTTAATACTGGGCAACTTAAAGGTAACTACTACCAACTCTTCCTTAAACCATTTTACCATTTTTCAGTCAGGAAATACCAGAAATATTCTGGAAAGCTAACAGTAATTGTTTACTTTTGGCTAGGCATTTAGACAGGAGAGAGGAGATTTGTTCTTTTAAGAGGAGACTGGGAACCAAGGGAGAAAAGGAAGAAGCATTATACTAACCTCCAGCAAAGCATATGGACGTGTGTATATATATATATGTATTTTTAATATGTATGTGTGTGTACATAGATAAATATTAAAAATATTTAAATGATTAAAAATCATTCTCATTTTCTCTTACCACTGGAGAAAAAACCAATTATTTGATGCTCATTTAAGACAAAAGATACCTGCAGAAACCTTTGCAAATTGAAAGCCCCAGAACTGTGAACTACAGATGGCTTTAGCTTTAAAGTGTCATCTTTTTTTCTATTAAATTAACAATATATAGAGAACATTTTTTCCTTCAGTATTTTCAACAGAAAACTAGTTATGCTAGACTTATTCTGATATTCAGAAATCTTATCTAAGTAGTGCTTTCAAAATAAAGCCAAATTTGAGAGAAAAAAGTGCCTTAAGCTTTTTATAAAGCTGACAAGTTTTAATATTCCAAATATGTAGTGACAATGATCTTTTTTCATAATTAAGCTACAAGTAGGTTTAATATTGAATTCAAAGCCATTCTCTAGACGCTGCTTACATTTAAACCCTCAAGAATCCCCAAGAGAAAAAATGGAAAAAACAATCCCGACGCTTTTTTTTTTAATTCAGATAAGAAAAAATAAACTCTGCTGCACCTCAATTTAATAACCAGTGTGGTTCAGCTACTACCGAAGGCTTAAGGACAGTGTCTAGAAGTGATTGTTCAGAAATAAGTGTTTCTCAAAGATTATGAGGGCTTATACAGATGATTTTGTGCACCTGCTGAGTGTTCAAGAGTGCAAATGTCCAATCTGACGCTTTGCAGAAGTGTTTATTTGCTTGAGAATAGAAACATTCCTGTGGAAAAATAGGATTTAATTAATTGTTGTCCCAACTTAGCCACGCAATAAAGCAATATTGTAACATACTATTAATAGAGACACGAACGTTTAGTGACATGCAAAATGCCAAGTTTGTGAAATGATCTGTTACCAGCTTAAAATGTAGTGCTGTGAGCACTGCTTAATTTGTTAATACCTTCATACTCTGCTTCTGTTGTTTGTACTTTTCATGAGATGCAAGGTGGTCAAATGCTTATTGAGTGCTTGTTATTAGTTTTTAAATAGTCGTGAAGGTATTTTGAATAGAAATCTTCAATTAAATAGGCAGAAGAAGAACAAGTTAGTACAACTGAAAGACAGTAGGTTTAGATTAGATATTAGGAAAAAACCCCTTTGCTTTGAGGGTAGTGAGGCACTGGAACAGGTTGCTCAGAGAGGCTGTGGTTACCCCACCCCTGGAAATGTTTAAGGCCAGGTTGGATGGGGCACTGAGCAACCTGGTCTAGTGGAAGATGTCCCTGCTCATGGCAGGGGGTTTGGAACTTGATGGTCTTTAAGGTCCTTTCAACCCAAACCATTCTATGTTTCTGTGATTCTGCGGGTCTTGGAAAACAGAAGAATACATTCATTCTTTTACTCTATGAGGAGGAGATGCAAAAATACAATTCCAGCTAGTGACCTGCAGCACATTGTAAATGTTGGGTTGCATCTGAATTACTTGACTTTCAGTATGGAAGATAAAGGCTTTAGACCTTTCACGCCTCTCAAGATTTGTTGTAAAGCAGGGATTTGTGCTTGTCTTTCATCTCATTTTTAAGGGGATGGTGGCTCTTCATAATGGAGCTTGACCAGCAGGATAGACAGAGTATGCTGCTGGTGTAAGAGGAAGTGTGGTGGGTGTAACATTTGGTCCTTAGACCAAATTTTCCTCTTGCTGTATGCCTTTCTGCTATAATACCAAAGCAACTCAGAGAGGAAACAGAGCAAGGAAGGCAGTTATTTTAATTAGTGAATTTTATCCTTAAAGACTCTTCGATCTAATTCGGTCTTCTGATTTTCTGTTGATTCTTCCAAATGCTTCAGACTTACTCAGACAAAAGCCTTTTTCTTCACAATTGTCAAATTTCATTGAATCTCAAGTCTTGGTGATAGAGCTTAATTGTCAGCAAAATAAGTCTTGGTTTCTGTAAATTGTTTGATCCTCAATTGGTTTAGAAGTGACAATATACTTTCATTTGCAGGGTTTAGATACTGTTTCTATCTGGCATATGGAGCAAAGTTGGACCAACTGAAGACATTATTTCAGTTGTTTTCTGTCAGGAAGGCTTAGACAAAGAGCTTAGTCTCAGATCCTTTAAAGTTCAAGCATCTGCCACTAGGGGCAAAAATTATTTTCCTGTAGGCATTTATCTTTTATTGTAGATTTACTGTGCTGCTTCACTTGGTTGATAATCTAATTTAAACCTTGAAGATGAGTCATACCTCCTCAAGGGGATTCACAACTAGTTTAAATTCTCTGATGTCAGAACCTTTCAGTTCTTCTAGGATCTGAACATAAGGGTCCTTTGGGTGTCAGAATGCACCAAGAAGGAAAGAATATGACCCATGCAAGTTCTAACACTTGAGAGAGAGTTTTACAACATACCTCAGATTGTTTTTCGGTACTTATTTGGATTTCTAGTTCAGGTAATTCATGATGTCTTGACTTAATTTAGGTTGTAATTGTGGTAAGTGGTCCATTGTGGACAGACATCTGCAGGTATGAGTGTGGTACCCTGTTGAAGTAAGGTACCTTTTGGAAGGTAGAATAGACCATATGCTATACTAGAGACTTTTGTTTCATAAGAGCAGCATTTTGTATACCAACTGTGATGTGATAGTTTTCCAGAAAAACACTGGATTATGAAAGGTTACAAAACCTTGTTCTTAAGAGGCATTTCAGTCACCTTCCTTCAGAAAACCAAAAGAAACAAACACACACAATCTCAATTGTGCGGAAGGCCCTAAAAGGTTTTATTGTGATCCAACACTTAAACTTTTTCATGACCTCTTCCTGAAAGCATGACCACTGTATAGTTGACCGCTAAGAGATTTAGGAATTGAATGTTCATATTTGGAATGTGAATTGCTATATAAGAACTTCTTCAGAGTTAGGGAAGGACAACATAGACATTCAGAAAGTTAAGAGGCATTGTAAATACCATTCAGCTGTGATGAAAAGTTTATTGGATGCTTTTCATATGCGTTCAAAAGTTACGCTACATTTTTAAAACTGTCAGAACCAACATTTGTTCTCCAGATATTGTAATTAAATAACTACAATGCTATGTTGTTACTAATTAATACTCTATAATATTTATAGTGGTTGGTTTCTTGACACAGTTTTGCCTCTCATTTTTTTTTTACTTGGAGGTATACTTTTGTTTCATATATTTTAGTGATGTATCTGCAAATTGATCCAGAATCAAGTTCTGAGCTCATGCTGTTTTGTGAAGAGGGAAGCAAAAACACAAGATCTTTTTCTGTCATTTGCTTTCATTATTATATGTGTATTTTTCCATTTTAATCCTACCTTATCACAAATTTGGGTAGTGTCTTCTTCCGTGCAGAATAATGGCAAAGCAGTTGTTTTAAAACAACCTTTCCTAAAATGTCTCGGGTCAGACTGTGTTCAGTGATTATTTGCAAAACTTGTATATTACAAAATGTAACTTGTGCTTTAGGTCCCTGAGAAGATTTAATAGTGGTTTATATATTGAATATAGATACTTGAATGATAGGTATTTTTGTCATAGTCCTTACATGGCTCCTCAGGTGTCCAGGTCATTGCAGTCCTGCAACATCTTTCATCCTAATGTGTCTCATGTAGTTTCAGCAGAGAAGCTGTTGGTTTAAAAAATGAACAAAACCAAATTGTGGTGAAAATGAGTGTCAGGAAAACAAATGAATGCATAAATAAATGAACTGTTAGGACTCAATGACAGACATGCTTATTTTGAAGGAAGAAAGAAAACTTTTACAGATAATTCCTTTGCCTGAAATCTTAATTGGTCTTGTGAAATCTTAAGACCCCATGTAAGTGAAATTAAACAAACTAATCAGAGTTATACTCTAAAGACTAATGAGACACAACCTAGTTGTTGCCCCTGCAGTTCTGTAGCTAGCAGAGTGAAATATGCTCCTGTAAGAGCAGTTTAAAGCAAGAAGTAACTAAAATCCTCTGAATACTTTTCTAAAGGCATCTCTTTAAATAGGTAGTAAGTCTTTCCTCGTCTGTCAGAGTATAACCTTGTGAATAGTCTGTATGTGTCCAGTGCTTATGTTTATATGCAGTATGTCCTGCCATCTTCCTTCAGGTGACAGTGGCTTCTTGGCTTCCACAGTTTTAGTTAGGGAACTATTTCAGAACCTGATTGCTCACTTGCTGTAAATATTTCTCATGTTTTTCTGTTGCCTTTACAGCTCATTTGGTGCTGTTGTAGTTACCCTATCTTGCTCTTTTTGTCACATTGCATTTCTAAAACATCAGTTCAGACACTCTCCTGGTTTAAGTGTTGCAATCCCCTTCTGTTCACCTTCTATTCTCACTTTCTTTGTCCCCAACTCTTTCACACTTCCTAGCCTCTGCTTTGCTGTGTTGGGCTTCATGTCTTAGTTATGCGTGGGATGTTGTTCTCCCCTCTTTTTCTAGTGTACTTATTTGCACCTAGAGCTTGTGCCATTGCATGGTGAAGGGGAATGGAAGAAGCAATGTTGAAGGAAGAGGGAGGAGAGGAAACAGGGCGTGGATATGCAGCGAATGAAGCTGAGGCTGAAGGAGAGGACATGTGCAAGCAGCCAGTCTGCACAGGGCAAAAATTTAAGTCAGTATGTACACAAAGCTCTCTCAGTATCCCAACATCCCAAGTTCGGCAACTTCTGTGACTGTTACTACCAGCTAGTCTCTTGACAGTTCTGACTTGCAGCTACTCCCCAGGGCCAGGTGGAGAGAAGACTTTTTCTGGATTTTATGGCCCCAATGTACTGCGAGGGAGTCTAATAGGAGCTGTAGAGAGAAATGTGACTTGGTTTGAGCATTAACCCCCTTCTCATGCAAAGCTTTTACTATTTCTGGTAACTGGAACTTTTGGCACATTCCAGTACTTTTAACTCCTTCTCTCATCATTTTGCTTCCTTATCTTTCATGCTTACATCTTTGTAACTTCCTGCTTTCTGTGCAGTAAAGTTCATCCACGAGCTGGCTCTTCTTCATCTTAAAATCATGCCTCAAGATACATCAGTATCATTGTAACCGCAGTATATACACTGACAGTAGTTAAGCATATGGGTGGAGAAACTCATTAATTCCATGACCCCTTTGTGTTTTTGTACTTAAAAAAAAAAAAAAGGCAAAAAGGCACACATCTTGTCCTGCAACTTTCTGTTCCAGCTTAATGTTGCATCTTCTCTTTGCTTGTTGTTCCTTTTATAGTCAACTGTGTTGGTTTCTCTTAACTGACACAACAGACTCTTCAGGGCAGGGCTACGTGATGGTCCAGTATGCATCCTAGTGAGGCTCTGCCTCCCACTTCATATGTATTAATCCTCTTTTGGATGTTTCTGTCATGCAAATAACAAATGGCAATGTTCTCAGGAGTCCCTGGCTGCGAATGGCACTCTTCTATTTTAGTCTGTTTATTTATTGAGGAGTTCATAGTGTAAATCAGAGCTTCACAGTGAAGTCTGTCTTTGAACTTAACAAAGACAAAAGAGTTTGTGAATTTTATTCACTTCTACTTGAATGACTGTTCAATGAAGTAATTTTTTTCCTCCTTGATGTGTGAATTTTTTTCTCTGTTTAAAGAGAAGTGAAGAAATGTTGCTGTTAACTTATTTATCATTCTAAGTTTCTTTCTTATTATTTAAAAACCATGAAAAATTAGAAAATTATACAATTACTTTTTTCTTTAATTTTAAGTGACATATGCAAGTATATGTTTTAAAAATAATTTAACCTCTAGCATTCAGAAGGTCTAGAGGGATGAATTTAAGGTATATTTATAAATGAACATTAAAGGTTCTTTGGTTTTGATTTATGCACTACTAATGTTTTAGTATGGTCAGCAGCTACTTACTCGTCATTTGCAGCTGCTTATTCCTAGTGTGTTTTTAATTTTTTGTTTCTGAGATGAAACCTTCTAATAGTTGCCCAGTAGAGGAGTACAGTAGAGTCATAGGCAGTGCAATATAACTTTTCAAAATGCTTAGCATTTAATAATTTAATTATTAAAACGTGATTCTTTTAATGTAATGAATAGAATATACAGTAGAGAAGAGGTCATATTTGGGGTTTTTTTTTCAGTGTTGTTAATTACAGTTTAGGTTTATAGTGATATTTTTTCCCCCCAGAAGCTGATGGCACAAAGAAATGCATTGTCAGACTATCTCTATATTCTTTTGGACAACACTTTTTGCCAGAATAAAACACTTGGGATGTGGTTGCCTTCAGCTTTTCTGAGACAAAGGATTTTTGATTGTTTCTCAGGTGAGATTTACAGCTGGAATTCTGTGCCAATCTCAAAACAGAAGAGGAGGTGAAGTCATCCCTCCTTACACTCTACATCTTACTCTACTGGAAAGGATCCACTGCGTGCCCTAAATTAGCCCCCCCTCAAAAAGAAGGATTTGATTCCAGCTGTAGTACCTCCCATGCTGATTGCTTTAGCCTTCAGGCACGCACTCATTTGCCTTTTTCCTGTGCCATACACATTTACTGATACATCCAAAGAGTGAGCAGCTTCAAGAGCAGGCACTGAAGGAGACCTACAGCAGAAGTGCCTCTAGTAGGACAACTGACACGCTCACTGGATAGGTGAGCAACCCGCCTTCAGTGCATTCTCCATGGCTGGTAAAAATAACACATTCTCTTGCATCTCTGCCCAGCCTTTGGCTCTCATATAAGTGCCCAGACCCCTGGGCTTCGCTGTACCTTTATAAACAAGATGCCAGGTTTCCCAATATCCTTTTCTTTTATGGTTTTGTGAATGGTACCTAAGTTGTGAATGTAGTTGGTTCCAAATTTTATGTGACTTTCCTCTAACATGTGGTTTAAAATGTCCTACATTGAAACAAAATTTTTATTTTCATGGGGGATGGGGGTGTGGGGTGTCTTCCACACACAACAAATTTTCCAAGCAAATGGTTTGATTATATGCACAGCAGACTAAATGGGACACAGTTCTAGTTTTCTGATAGCAATACCAGAATTTCTTTTGAGTTCTGTAGTAATGATATTTCATGTGACACAGGAAAAAATCTATTTAAAATTATCCGGTGTCATGCAGTGTGAATTCTGGATAGCCAAAGGCATGTTGCAGTAGCTTTTTTATAGTAGGAGTGGTTAAAAAGGAAAAGGGTATTTCAGGAATCATTACATGGGTAAATAATGAATGAAGTTTAAAGAGAAACTCTCCTTTTCAAACAATTCACATTTTCCAGAAGAGGAGAGAAAGAAAAAGAAAGCAAAGCTAAAAAAAAAAGAATGATCAAACCAAATGAACATGCCAAGCAGAAGACAAAGGTGTGTCCAGAGGCTTTATCCTCAGAATGGATGGGCTAGGTAGAGGCCAGAAGTCCTGGCTTGGCTTTCACAGCAACAATCCCTAAAGAATTCCCTTTCATGGTTCCAAAAAAGGAAGAAGATGGGTGGGCTACATCAGAATCATTATCTTCTGTATGCAGAAGGGGATCTGTATATGTATGTATGATTGTTAAAATACGGGATAATATTTGTTTTTGGAATGATAACCATATTGCCTGATAGCAGTTTCAACTCAGATTTCAGGAGTCAAATGCTTAATATTCAGTTATGTTCTATTTGGTCATTGTCATTTTAGACTGGAGTGATGATTGAGCCCTTCTAACTGCAGCACCAGTTAAAAAGTGGGGGAGAGAAAAACATTGAAAAGAAGCAAATTAAGATTCTTATTATTAGAATTATCTTTAGGAGATGGTAAGAAAAATGACTGATATGAGCAGATTTGCAGGAGCTATGTGAGATCCCCCCGATATTTTCTGAAATGCAGTATTTGAAGCCTATTATGAATATAGTCTCGGTGGTATAAATAGCAAAGGAAAACTCCTTTTTGTTGTTGGAAAAAATTTACCAGAAAGGTGACATATTTTTCAATGTTTATTTTAATTCCTGCATTGATGTATATTTATATATAGCCCCCAAATATGAAAATAGCTCTAAAAACTGTTTTTTCTCCTCTCGTGTAAAAAATTCCAGTAACAAAATACTCTTCAAATATTTCAGTTCATCCTGGTTTGTAGTATTCAGTTTAATTCCTTGTAAGGCCCTCCTCCAGCAAAACAGCACCTGGGACATATTTTCAACACATATTGGATTTGTAGCAGAAAGGAAAACTAGACTGCACAAATGCTCTTTCATAAGTGGCTGCATTTGTGGCTAAATATTTTAGCGAAGAATTAAATTCATAATCTTGCTAGTAAAAAGTCAATACAGGGCTACATTGTTTGCATAATGTTTCAGGTTTCTATTATAATGATGCTTTGTATTGTGTTGAGAAGCTGAAGTAGGAATAGAAAAAAAAAGGTGGTGTAAATTAACAGAAAATTCTGTCAATAGTATATGACTTGACATCTTTTTAAAGGTCAGTTGATAAGAACTTGCAAGTGGCTATGATTTTTAATTTTTTTTTCCCTTTAGGAAGGGGAAGGAGACCAGTTGTAACTCTTCCTCTACCCCACTCCTCTGTAGAAATACTTTTTTTTTTTTGTTCAGTTGGACTGTGTCCCTTAAAAATGTCATGTTGCTTATATTGTAGTATACAGCAGAAATTAAGTTCTGCTGTATTTTGGCAGTACATTAGATTTGGTGGCTTTGTTTTAGATTGTTTGGGTTTTTCTGTTTCATTATATTTAAATATAAAATTTATTCCTTAACCTCAGGATAACTTAAAATAGCTTCAGTGAATGAGTTTAAAAAGAAACAGGAGAGGATATCCAGAGCTTAACTTTTAGAGTTGTTAGAACCTTTCTAAGGCTATCATCATCACAGAATTATATATAAAAAGTTTAATATTATGAAGCAGATATGTAGCTTTGTACTCAAGTTATAGGATAAAACTTTGATATATTGCCAGAAGATTGTACTTTTGAATGATTTCGGAACTTCCTTTCACATTAAGTTGCAACAGAAAAAAATCAGTGAATATTAATTATTGGGATAGGGGTATCATTGCAGGGATCAATAATTTGGAAGTTGGCAATGAATATATTATCTCAACTTTAGCATGCTTTTCTTAAAAGAGATCATTTTGTTAGCAAGTAATGAGTAATAATAACAGCACCAAAGTTAAATTCTGTTTGGCAAATTCTGTTACAGCTGGAATTGTAACAAACTTGGTTAATTGGTAATGAAATACAGTATGAAAGGCAGTTACAATGCAGAAGGTATTTTGAGATTTGTCATGAAAGCAACTTCAGAAAGAAGGAAGGTTATACTCTCCCTATCCCCCTGCATAATCAAGAGGTTTTTCCTTTGTGTGCTTCTGTTTTTAATGGAGACTTTATACATAATTTCTGCATTGTATCTTAAGTGAGGAGACTTTGGCTGGTGATTACTGATGTTAATACACGTGCTCTTCTGAGCACACTCAGGAAAATAAACAAACCAACTGTACCACATAAATTAGCAAAGGGATAAGTCAAATTGTATGGAGCATTGACCTATTTTGATTTTCCTCAGCAGGGTAATTCTAATCAGTAGACCGTTAAAATAGTATATGTATGGACTAGAATAGAATCATAGAATCGATTGGGTTGGAAAAGACCTCCGAGATCATTGAGTCCAACCCTTGGTCCAAATCCAGTCCATTTACTAGATCATGGCACTCAGTGCCACGTCCAATCTGCGTTTAAAAATCTCCAGGGATGGTGAATCCACCACCTCTCTGGGCAGCCCATTCCAATGCCTGATTACTCTCTCTGTAAAGAATTTTCTCCTGATATCCAACTTAAATTTCCCCTGGCGGAGCTTAAGCCTGTGCCCCCTTGTCCTATTACTGAGTGCCTGAGAGAAGAGACCAACCCCCACTTGGCTAGAACTTCCCTTCAGGTAGTTATAGACGGTGATGAGGTCACCTCTGAGCCTCCTCTTCTCCAGGCTAAACAACCCCAGCTCCCTCAGCCTCTCCCCATAGGACTTGTGCTCCAGTCCCTTCACCAACCTTGTTGCTCTTCTCTGGACCCGCTCCAGCACCTCAATATCCTTTCTGAACCGAGGGGCCCAGAACTGAACACAATACTCAAGGTGTGGCCTCACCACCGCAGAGTACAGGAGAAGGATCACTTCCCTGGTCCTGCTGGCCACGCTATTTTTGATACAGGACAAGATCCCATTGGCCTTCTTGGCCACCTGGGCACACTGTTGGCTCATGTTGAGCCTCCTGTCAATTAGTACCCCCAGGTCCCTCTCTGCCTGGCTGCTTTCCAACCACTCTGTCCCCAGCCCAGAAGGCTCAAGAAACAACTGTACAGTTAGGATCAATGTATACATACTAGGTAATGTAGATGTCTCCATCAGCAGTAAAAATAGAAATTCATTTCTGAAGAAGCCTGTTTTCCATTCTTATCTTTATCATAGTTATCCTCATTTCTTTAAATCCTGCACTTAAAAATAAGATTAAACACAGTGTTCACATTTTCTTCTCATTTCCTAACTGTTTTCTTGTTTGACAGCATTTGTGTAAAAAGTCCTTTTCAAGTAGTAAATTATTTTGGATAGAAAGCATCCCACCTGAATTCATTACATACTGGCAGTTTAGATAAATGGATATTATGATTTCAGCATATTTTGGCCCAGCACCACTGTGCCTCTTTGCAAATGTCTAAAAAAGTGATAATATTCCTATCAGTTTCAGGCTGCTAAAGAAAAAAAATGGGGTAGAATTTCTTATTTATATTTATAGGATGCCTGTGGGGAAGACAGCAATGCTGTATATGGCAATTTGTGTGGACATGTGGTGCTAAACATATATTAAAAAAAGATAACAGACCTTTTGACGTTTCTTTGTAGAAATGTGGAAGAAAAACCAGAGTAAATCAGTAATTGACAACTATGCAGGAGATGCATTTCCAGATTTCTTTCTAAAGAAATATTTCACAAACTTACAATTCCTTTCAAAGTTGGTAATCCATCTTTAATTATTTTGTTGATTTCATAGTTGTATTTTACAAGGTTGATGTAATGTCTGCTTGCTGCCAACATTTGATATGGACAATCCACTTTGTCATTGCTTTGATGAAACAGCAAGCTGCTTGTAGTTGCAGTACGTTTTTTTTTTCTTTTTTTTGGCATATGTGTGTGAACTGAGCATGGGTAAAGGCTTATCAGTCGCTGAATGCTGTAGCTTACCAGCAAGATATGTGGGGAGCTGCCAGTTTGTACCACTGAAAGAATGGGAAGCATGTTCAATATAGTTAAATTGATGTTTAAAGGTGCCCAGTTCTGTGCAGCTGTTTCTTTTCCTACCTTTTGAGTAGGCTTTTATTACCACACATAAGTGGAGGGCATTATTTTACTACCATGCGTTCATTTAAAATGATTTTGGTTTTGCAAGCTGCCGTTCGGCCTGTGGAGTGCCTGGTTTCTCTCTTCAGGGTAAGGTAGGACAAGCTGCTCCGTAGTCTTGCAGGGTCCGAGCGCAGTGATGGCACCCCGCTGTGGTGACCAGCCACCCTCACAGCAGTGCTGTACCCCCTCGCTCAGGCGGTGCCACCATGCGTGGTGTCCAGAAGGTGGGATGCATGAGGGACTTCTCCTCACTGAGTGAAGTCGGTGGCTGTGAAGTCTGCGCTTTGGGCTGTCTAACATGGATTCATCTACATTAAAGCTGTCCTAGCCTGGACAGGCATCTCTGTGGCATGACTGCCTTCAAGCATCTGTGTAATCCCAGTCGAGATTGCTTATGTTTAGTTACGCGGAGAATCA
Source organism: Manacus candei (assembly GCF_025592945.1). NCBI lineage: Eukaryota > Metazoa > Chordata > Aves > Passeriformes > Pipridae > Manacus > Manacus candei. The sequence continues at coordinate 4,387,902 of NW_026138062.1, forward strand.
CAGAATATTCTAAGTTGGAAGGGACCACGAGGATCATTGAGGCTAACTCTTAAGTGAATGGCCCATGCAGGGATTGAACCCATGATCTTGGCGTTCTTAGCGTGATGCTCTAAGCAACTGAGGTAATCTCAGGGTATCGTACATGACTACCTTCTTGAATCCATTCCTAGCACTAAAGGTTGCCTTCAGACAGGTTTCTGCCAGTTTGCAGTGAGGAGAGGGAGATAATAATGTTTAATTTGTTACCTTTTCTTTATGGAGGTGGGGCAGTGGGGAAGTGTTCCAACTTCACTGTTGCAGAGCAGATAAAGAGATTTTGATTTTTTTTTTCCCACTGGTAAATGCAGTACGTGGAAATTGTTATTTAGGCCAGTTGCTGTGGAGGAGTTTAGGTTACTATGCAAAGCAGTATTTATTAATGCCATTTGCATATTGAACTAAAAAGTGTGATGCAATTAAAATTCCCAACATTGAGAACTAACCTGGTCTCTGAGGGGAAAAAAACCCCAGGAGTGTGCACCCGTGCACCCACATGCAGACACAAGTGGCAGAATCTTTCTGTCTGTAGAAGGTCCTTCTCTTAAACCCTTTTTCTTTTCCAGAGGCAAATCAGTGAACTAGAGAAGTAGCGACAAAGTATTTCTGCGATGTGTGATGAAGCAAGTGGGTATAAAGGTTTTGTAAACACTTTGCAAGGTATAGAAGGTCAATCTGCCTACTCTATTGTGTTACACAGAAGTATTTCAATGAATGCCCTGACCAACAAAGTATACTAGAAATGCCAAAAACATTTAGAAATAATGTACTGCTGCTCTTAGGGTCCTTGGAATTTAGGTTGCACAACACTGAATGATATGGGTGGCATTTGACTGTTCCAATGGAGGATCCTACTTTCTTGTTTAAAAAAAAAGAAATCCTTTTCTGGTGTTTACATCTTTAGTGTTGATTCAGTTTGGATTATATTTCTTTCATGATAAAGTATGTATAAACATTTTAAGTAGGTGTGGCACACTGTCAAGTGTTTTCATTATTTGGATGATAGGTTTGAACATCTATTCCAAAGTATCAGTAGGCACCTGCAGAAGCAAAGTGGGTATGTAGCACCTGAACACATTCCGATTTGTGCAATTAAAGCAGTTTACAGAGTGAGAAAGAAAAGAATATCACATACTGAGGTTTGATGTCTTTTTCATGGTGAACAAAAGAGGTTTGATTCTTTCACTTCAAGTTTAGCCTAACTATTGTGTAGGGGAGGAGGTTTAATGAATCATTGTTTAACTTTGATACTGCCAAGTATTTGACCATTAAATAGTCTGAAATGTGTACATAGCACTTCGGTGACAGACCCTTATTTAGCTGTGATTAATTGGCATTAAATAGTTATTTAATTACTTCGGAAGAAATCTAACTACAGTGTGTGTTCTGATTAAGTTATTTGATGTAAAAACAAATAGAGGACTGCTGAAGAGAGCACGTCCCCTTTTTCAGCTTGCTACTGACACTGCACACCAAGTGGAAGTCTGTGATTAAAACAGCAGATACTGTTCACCAATTTGGATGCTGTTGTAACATTCACATACTTTGTTCTTGATTTTGTAGAAGACTTTTTTTTGTTAGTGGTTTTATGAAATAGATTTAGTATTTTCTTTTTAGTTTTTGTAGCTGGGATAAGTAAAGGATGTAGGTCTTAAGTGAGCTTAAAATTTTTTGTGAATTTGAAAGACTGGACTAGATTTAAGAATTACTGTTTCCTGGCAGATATCTGTTTCAGAGATGCTTACTTGAGGAATTTGAGGTTTTTGGAAATGTGAAGTATTGGGAAAGATGATGCTGATAGTCTGTAAGTTTAGGAGAGAAGGGTATTTAATGTTTTGGAGAGAAAAATAATTTTTGGGGTGAGGGGGCAGGTAAATTGTGCAGCTTCTGCCCTTCTGGGATAGCACATGCAACAGTTTCGGTAGTATGAAGAACCATCCTCAAAAGTTAGGTTTGCAAATGCTGGTAGAAACTGTAGTCATAACTCTAAGCATTTTGAGTCCTGACTTTTGTGTCTGGAATGTTTTCTCTTGCATGCTTAATAATGCATGAGCAAGCCACTAATTTACTGTGCTTCCAGTAAGTGGAAACAGTTGTTTCTCCATACCTTGCAAAATAGACCTCATGTACCTGTAGACATCCTTATAAATGTAACAACTGCTCTGGATGCAATACCGTAATGGCTATGGGGCATTTTGTGGATATTTCCAAAGCATAGCACGTTTTCTTGGAGGTGCATTTCTGTCTCTGCTTTATGGTGAAGGAACTTGCTTGCTTTAGTGGGTTACCGTGGCTTCCTTCTGTGTATGACATGCTAAGTAAAATGCCCTTTCAGTTATATCCATGTGAACAGGATCTGAAATATAACTCCTGACTTCTGTTTTTCTCTTGTACAGTCACTGAGGTAATAGAATTGAAAAACAGCAATGACAAAAATAAGCTAAGGGTTGTGGCTTTGTTGCTTGATTTTAGCTGTAGAAAAGCATTGATGATCACTGGATAAACATTACAGGAGGCAGATGTGGACCTGTTATCAAGAAGCAAAGTATTTTCCTAGCCTTAATGACTTCAGGTGTCATGTTCCAGAATTTCTGTGTGCAAACACTAAATAGATTAGTTTTTCAGTAAGTAGAAAATTTAAAAAAAATTATGTTCTACTGCCAGAGATTCACTTGTATGTTTTTTTGGGAAGGGGATGATTATTGTTGCCACCATTTAAATTGCTTTAATTGTATCAGGTGGACAGTTTTCAAGGTTTGCCTTTTTCATATACCATTTCTATTGTTCACTCAAATTTTAGTCAATGTCATTTTGTAGAATTACTGTATTCACGTTTTGAAGAGGATTAGGCAGATTCAAAGACGTTTTCATGTTTTATTGATAACATCAGACTAATTTCCACTTTCCTAATGACAGCTCACAGCTCTGTCAAAACAGAGGTGCTAGAAACACTGTTATACTTAACAATTCCATAGGGCGATTGCAAAAAAATATAATTTTGGCAATTAATTGGTAGTGTGATTACCAATGGGAACTGGAGCAGTTGGTGGTTAGTGGATACACGGAAGAAGTAGTAAACCCAGGGATTACCAAGGACCACTCAGGTGGGCTGAGTTTTCTTTCATGGCCACGTTCCTAAAGAACTTCACTGTAAGAGATACTGCTGTGGAGGAGAACATTGCCACAGTCACCCATAGTGTGCAGTCTGAGGGCAAGTATTCTGCAGCTCTTATTTATAATCTATGCCAGCTTTTGGGGTTAGATAGCATCAGGACATATATGTATCCTGCTTGCAACCTAGAGCTCTCCCTATTGCAACGGAGGATTGGACATGCCCTTAATAACATGCTGTCATTTTTGGTCAACCCTGATGTGGTCAGGCAGTTGGACTAGATGATTGGTCTAGGTCTCTTCTTACATTCTATTGTGTCAATTGCTGAAAAAATCCAGAACCAAACCCCATACTCAAAATCTGCAAATTTCTATATGAGCAACCTAAACAGGTGAATCTTCACTGGAATTCTCAGGGGAGGGAAATGACGGCTGAACTCAAAGATACTGCTGAAACTGAAATGACCAACAAGTTAAATCTCTTTCAACACCAAGCCTGTAAGACCTTGTCCATATTGTACAAAATGAAAGTAAGCACGGTGCTTTTACGGGAACAAGTTTGGATGCGCTCTTCCACTTGGAGGAGGAGGGAGATGATGAAGGCATTGCTTGATTCCTCGAGGTGCCAGCATTGGCCCGACCTATGCTATGGCCATGGAAAGTAGCCAGCCTGAGTGGCCTTGCTGCCTCCTGAGAGTGTCACATGGGATGGCCTTTCTGCAATAGCTTCTTATAGAAGTCTGAAACCACTACAAATAAAACTTACTTGGGGTTAAGAGGCAAAGGGTGATTCCCATGCTGAATTGAGGTGGGGTTTGCTTGCTATGGGAATAATCCTTTACCCTTGCATACGACTTGTCATTGGTGGACTCACAGCTTTTCATGGAGGGGCTTAGCACTGTCACCTCTCCTCGCTGTGCTCCTTGCTCTGTAAAATAAAGTGAAGTCACTCAGAAGACAAGTGACAAAGCTGTGAATAGATTTCTAATACCCTGAGCCCAATCCGTTATACCGTCTAGTTTCCCTTATCTGCCCCTCCTGGACATCCTGCTAAGGAAAACCCTGTCAGAAGGAAGCATTTAACCTCTTTGAATGACTTTCTTTTTGTCAGTGAAGTATTGGTTCATTTGAAAATAACCTGGAATGTGATATTTAGGGATATTAAGAAGTCTTAGTTACAGCATGTATGCAGCATGTGCTAGATCAGTCTTCTATGGCCAGTCTCCATGTAGGGGAATCATGAGAAAAAGAAACTAAAAAAAAAAAATTGCCATGGACTTCCTTCTGATATATCTACCCCAATATGAAATAAGTGAAAGGGAACATGCCCACATGCCATTCCCTATAGAAACAGATGAAAGAGATTTGTCTGAGTCTTGTGCTGCTGTATACCCTTCCTCTCTATGTACAAAGCCTAAAATAGGATGAATTCTGCTGCTGTCTGCCTTAAGTAATTGCCTTTCGTAGTGGTAAAGTACTGCAGAACAAGCTGTTTACCACCAGTATCTCTCTTTGGAGTCATGTCCCAGACCCGAGGAGAGGATTTTTTGTGTATTGTTTGGTGTAGAACAGAAATTCTCTTAAAAAAGAAATTAATACTACGCATCAAAATTTGTAATTCCAAGAGAGCTGTGAGCAGAAAACTAGCATAATGGTTGCTACAGAATTGATTTCAGTATCTCTTATCTCTAAATTATGTCTCCCCTGCACTCCATGGAAACTTTAAACTTAGCTGCTTTCAGTTTAATGAGCTCCTTTGAAAAGGAGAAAAAAAAAAGTCTTTTGTTGCCAGAGCAGTGAATGTGTTTGTACCAGTTAGAAGTAATAATTGAATCAAGATATATGCAGATAAAAAAAGCAATGTGAATACATGTATGGGCATTACACACCTTAGAAAAGGCCAGATTCCCATCCTTGCCTTAGTTTCTTTCTTGGTGAGTAGAGATATTGATTAATAGAGAAAGATACTAATCCACTTATGGCTGGCAGCATTGTGACTTTAATTATTAAAGAAGTCGTGATATAACTGATTTTTTTCACTCAAGTAGAACTTGGGAAAATAGAGAAATGTAAATGCTTCACTGACAGCAGATTAAAAATCGTTTTATTAGCTTTAATAAAGATCAGTATTGTCAAGGTTTTGAATAAGTATAAATGTAAGACTACATGAATGCAAATCTATCTCAAATTTTACTTTAGAAAAAGCTGCAATTGGAATCCACGTATAATGGTTGAGGGGGGAGAAAGAAATGCTGAAAAAGATCAGTTAGATCAACTATGATCTGTCTGAGACATGCATGCATTAGCGAGTTTCAGTCAAGGATAGGAGCAGATTCTGGCTGGTGTTACTTGATGAAACTTGCATCGTTGTCTGAACTGTAATCTTTACCTGCACATGTTGAGCATAAAAAAAGTATGTGTTTCACCTGTTAAATTGTGGTGACATGTTATCTTCAAAGCCCATTTTTTTCTAGCTATTTAAGTAAAGGTTTTATATTTGGGTAAAGGCATTTGTAAAAAGGTATTCTTCTTCAAAATATATTGTAGTGGTTTTAGGAGATTCCCTTCATGGTGATTTCAAAAATTGTCTTTTTATCTTTAGATTCCAGCTGTTTTCTTTTAACTGTTTCTGAAATGGTAAAACACGGTATGTTTAAGATGTTTTGATCTTTTCAAGAATTATATTTACTTCCCTTTTTTTTTCTGCTCCAACCCTGTTTCTGTAGGAAGAATCTTAAATCGTTTCTCCAAAGATATTGGTCACCTGGATGACTTGCTTCCCTTGACATTTTTGGACTTCGTGCAGGTAATTCAGTTGCTAATGTCAAAGACTTTTGCACTGCATTCTGAATTTAGATTCCTGTATGCTTTGCTGAATATCAGCTATTTGTCACAGATGTAGCTGAGCTGAATGAAAGTACTTGTTTGTGAAAGAAAGGTGTGGTTGAAATTTAACATGTCAGTAAAAAGCTAACATGAGTAATAACTGGCAGGTATGGGTGGCTCTACGCAGGTTGCTATTATGTCAGGATTTCAGTTCATAGTAGCTACACGCTTGGTAAATTGCTCCTGATTTGCCTCCAAGCATTCTGGCAGGCTTATGGCTGTTATAAGAAATATGTCCATAGTAAAGAAACAATCAACTCACTTAAAAAGATAGCACAGATTAACCTAATTACATGTCTACTTCCACAAAGAATCAAATGCTTACCACACCATTCTGGATTATAATAGGTGTGGCTATTTACAAAGAAAAGATTAGTAGTAATAGGGTGACTATAATAGCCTTAATAGGAACAAGTGAAATAACTTGCTGTAGAAAAGAATGATGGACAAAGCGTTGAGATTTTGATGATGATGAAATTATAAAGGATTATATATGATATCAAGGTAATGTTTCTGTTGCAGTTGCTATTAATCCTCCTTGTAAAAAATTGCAGAAGGATAAATCTGCAGAAAATGATCGTACTGTTTGAAAATAACATATGCCACAGAATACACAGAATCGTGGAGGCTAGATAAAAAAAAAAGACAGTGGGTTATCTGGATCCACTTAGTTGATCACATCTGTCATGCTCTCAAGTCAAAAATGTTTCCTAAGGTGCTATTGCTAACGGTGCTTCATCTCTTAGAGAAAGCTTATTCAGGATCTAAATCTTGTTTTGACTTCTTTAAAAAATAAACAAAAGACATTTCAGGTTGAGCAGTTTAATCATGTTGTCCTTGCTGACCTCTTGAAAATAGGGGAAAAAAATTATTCCAGTATATTATTCCCGTAAAAACACTTCTTAAGATTAAGTCTCTTTTCATAGTTTAATAAAGTTGTTGAAATTTTCAAAGCATTGCACTACCACGTGTCACTTCGGGGAAGAAGGGAACGTGTTGTATTTTACCTATCAGTTAAAGCAATTGTGGTTTTTTGTGAGTAAGGGAGTTGCTTATAGTGAATATTAGAATTTTTAATTCATAGGCATTTAAGGCCTTGCCAAATTCTTCCTGAAAGTGCAGTATAAACATCTTTCTATAGAAACTACTAATTTTTTACTGCTTGTACAGATTACAGATTTTCTTCAGTCTGTTTTATTAGGCAGAATATCTTACTTTATTTCAACTCTCTTGAGACTATACATACGCACCTTTCTTTTTGACTGGAAGCTCAAGTTATCCTGTGATCCTTATCCTCTTCTCTTAGGATAGGGTTTACATCCACAACTTAGAATAGGGTTTACATCCACAAAGTCACACCCATTTCTTCTGCATAGTGTCCTTGCCCATTGGACCAGAGGGGTTTGTATGTGCACAGGTTCGTCCCCTTTGCGGCAGACTGCACTGTGTAGGTTTGTACTGTGTTTCTACTCATGACCAGAGCGTCCCCTGGGTCCTGTGATCTGGAGATAAAATGATTAACTGCTTTCCTTAGTTCCGTGCACTTACAACAATGTGAGAATTGTGTTGCAAGACCACTTGCATGGTGTTTTTATAGCAAGAAGCTGAGTGGGTGTTTTGCATGCCCTGGCATGTGGTTTAAAGGCATGCGGGGTTGTCTGAGGATGCAAAATTTCCTGGGAAAATGTTACAGAAGTCTGCGAAAGCAGAGGGAGCCAAAATTGGTGTGATCTTGTCCATACTTCCTTTTGGGAGCAGACCCTGAAGCAAACTGTCTTGAGAACTGCACTGTCTTATTTTTGACAGAACAAACTGATTTGCTTCAAAAGAAAGCTCAGAAAGTATCTAACCTGTATGCATGTCACATACAAAGGACCGAATCTCCTACTAGCAGATTGGAAAACCTAGTTATTTTACCAGTGTGTAGATACTTAAGGCAGTGTCTGCTTTCCAGAACGTAACTGGTTTGGAATGAAAGAGTGAAGGCTGTTTCTGTAGATGTGATTGTTTTCTTCTTTCAAGCTCCTACTGTAAACTGCATTTTGTAAACATGTTCCTTCATGTTAATTAATATATGCATTTCTTTTAAATTGGCTATTGAATTATTTTTCAAATTCTGAAGTTTGTTTTTAAGTGAAAAGTTTTTCTTTTCCAAAAAGTAAAGTAGATTTTACAAGTCCAGTACACTATTAAAAAGATACTATGTTTTAGAGCTTGCTTGTTCTATTTGGCATCAGAAAAGAAAACTTGCAGTCTTACTGTTGATTAATAATTCATTGCTATACATAAGAAAAAAGCACTTCCTTCTTAGCAGGTTTTCTAAAACTTTCTATTCTTGACCAGCAGGCTTGTTGGTTAGTGAATGCCTTTTGAAATTCAATAGCAAAGGTGTATTTATTTCTGATGAAGCACAGATTTTTACAAAGGATAACTGTTATCAATTATGATAGAGATCTTTTGTCACTTGTTTTGTTTGCAGGTGTCTTTTATAAGGCTTCTTATAATCCCTTCAGGAAGAAATATTTTCTCCTTTCTAAAAACAGTATTAGCTGAATATGAAAACTCTGATCCCAGCCACTATTGTTGATTCTTTGAGAGACATTTCCCAACATTCATTGTTTAAATGGTTGTCAGGAGGAATCAAGTGAAACTTAATAAACAATGCAGTAACTGGTTCATCTTACTTTTTGTGTAGAGGCTTTTCTTGAGCGGATTTGCACTGAAGAAGTGGTTGTTTTTCAGAGTTATTGCTAGGATCATTGTGAAGCATTCCACCCTTTTACTGTATTGGCAAGTGAGTGTATAATTTCAGCACAAATAAACACAATGTGATTGGACACCCAAAAACTACAGTTATAAGACCATTTAAATACCGATAAATAAATAGTACAATCTTCTAGTTTCAAAAACTTCATAATTACACTGAGTACAGATTTTTAAGCAATGCTAAAAATTGACAATATTCTTTTTAGAGTACCTAATAAGATTTATACACTGCACTACAACCATAATGAGCATCATTAGTCTAGACAGCTATACTGGATGAAAATTAATTCCTAGAACTGAAAGACTTGAATTTTTTACATCTTCCATTGAGTCGAAGGAGTCAGTTTTCTTCAAGATGGTGGATAGTCACTGTACATGTATTTGTTAAAGCAAAAATAAAAGGTACGTGGCAAGCACAGAAGCACATCATAGACCTTGTGTATTCTTTTGAAAACCTGGTTAGATTTTACAGAACTGTTGCTTTTCAATACCTCCCGAAGCAGCAACTCTCACCGTGTTTAAAGTTTCCTGCCATCTTTTCTTTCTTTGGTTTGAAGTGGACCAAAATATAACACAACTGTCTTGAGACTGGAGGCTGGAGGGGCAGTCTTCACTTGAAGGAGACAGCAATTTTTTTTCTTCTTGCGAATTTTAACAGCATGTCAGACATTTCATATTAGTGCAGTTGACTTGTCTCTTTGTGGAAATTACTGCTGTATCCACAAGGTTTATAAATTAAAAATAAGTCTCTTATATGAGAACATATTTACGGCTAAGTTTGACTACACGGCTGTTGAACAGAACTCTGTGGGTAGATGTAAAAAGAAACCAAATGTTCGACTATCAAGATATCTTTAATTTTATATTTACAGACCAGTTCAAAACTCATTAAAGTAGAAAATAAACTTTACAGTCTGCAGTCTAAACCTGGGCCTTATCTTCTGTAATGGATTCTGACTGACCATGAGGTTCCGTACCTGCTCTCCTAATAAATAAAATAGAAAGCAATGCTGTGTTCACTATGTCACTTGTCATTTCTACCAAGTATGGCACTAAATATGTTTGTAAAATCAAGTAGTAATTAGTGTTTGTTGGTTGATTGAGGTAGTAAAAAACTGAATGAACTTGTTTGGTGAAGATGGTGGTGGTGAGTTTTGTAATCTTGAATGTTTTTAGTTAGTTAGCCTCCTTAGCCTCAGTTCTGCATCGTGCTTTCTTTTTCTTAACCCAAGTTATGGATTCTGGCAGGTGTTTTCCACCTAAGTTACAATCTCCTCAGTAAAGGATGACTTGTGCGAAGGCTATTACAGTGCTTTAAAACCTTCAAAGAAGGTTTAAACATCTACTTCCTTTAGATATATATGCTTTATTTATTTATCTGTTAGTTGAATCAGTGACAGTACTGACAGGAACCTCAAAGAGCTAACCAAATGCAAATGATTGCAGAAATGCTTTTTTTAGTTGGTACCAACTTGGTCATCCTATAACCAAGTCAGAAGACACTTAAGGAAGTCAGATGCTATTTAGGATGACAGGGATTTTAGTACTTAATTTTCTTAGGCTCCTCTGAAAATACCAGCTGATTTTCTCAGTGTTACAATCAACTATTGTTCCTCCTCCTGCCTTAAACTCTGTGGGAGTACAAGGTTCTGTTGAGGTGGACTTCACTGGTAGGTGTGGGATTTGTAGTTTAGAATCATAGAATGGTTTGGGTTGGAAGCGACCATCTAGTTTCAACCCCCCTGCCATGGGCAGGGTCACCTTCAACTAGACCAGATTGCGTAAAGCCTTGTCCAGCCTAACCTTACTTACAAGGATGGGACATCCACAACTTCCCTGGGCAAAAAATATCATGAGTAAAATGCACAGCAGTGTTTAGCTCAATGTAGCACAAATAAAACACAATGCACTAATTGGGGAAAAGGTCAGCCAAGGAATAGAATAAAACAATTTAATGATGGGAGTTAAAATTCCAATATATTTAATAGTGTTTTATGCACATTAGCCCAGGTATTCCTAATTGGCTAGTATTTTGGATGCTATATTTTTGAGAGCTCATTAGAGGCTTCGTTTTTAGTATCTGAATCTCAGTTTGACTTGAGATAAATCTACAGTCTTAACATCTTTAAACTGTGGTCTCAGATGATGCAGGATGGGTACCCAAGCTGATAAACTATGGCTTGAAAATTGTATCTATAAACTGATTGAATACATAGGATGATGAAATAGATTTCAGACTTTCTTTTGATTTTGTAAATTATTTTGATAAATTTTAAAGAGATGGTTTTCTCTGTAGTTCCTTGCCCTTTTAATTCTTCGGTGATCTTATTACTTGTTAACAGAGTTGATTTTCTGCTTTAGTTTCTAGTGAATTTGAGTAATTAATGTGATGGCCCTTTCGTTTTGATTTCTTGCCCTATGTTAGATTGAGGGGGGGTAAAAAAATCATGATCTGTTCTGTTTTTAGAGAACGCTGTGAACATGTGAACTATCTGCATCTGCCCTTGAAAAAGGGCAGTGATTTATTGAGGAAAACTGAATTGCAAAACCTTTTCCTCCCCAAAATCAACAGCTTGACTGAGTTTAAATAACTGACTTTTCATATCCTTTCATCACACACAAAGACCTAATCCTGAGACTACTTGAGCCACCAATGTAGGCTGTGGCTGAGACCACCACTGAATGTGCCATTCCCTTCTCACTACACACAAAACACATTGACTGCAGCTTTATGAAGTGAAAATACTGAAGAATAGGAAAATGTGAAGGAGGTGTCCACAGTCATTTCTTTAAAAAAAAAAGAAAGGAAAGGAAAAAAAAAAGCTGCTGCATCTGGATATTAGGAACAAAAAGTGCCTCAGACTGGAATAATAGCTTGGGTCACTTGCTTTCGTATGTGCACAAGAGTGGAACTGCCATTCCTTGTTTCAGTACCACTGACCCCTGCATTTTATTGTGTGAAGATGTCAGGGAAAGTGTGTAGAAGGAATTCCAGGATCTTTTAGTTTAACAATGACATTGTTATTTTGTAGTTTCTGTGAGAGGTGGGATTCCTGAGGGGTTTGTTGTGTTGTTTTTTCCAGTTTAGCCAAGTTTTGGATGTATGCATGCGTGAGTTTCAAGAGATATTTTTATTTGTTAAAGAATGGTTCTTTCTGCATGTTTGCATGTGTATTTAAAATATGATCCTAAATACATTGTGAGAAAATAACCAGTGATGGGATCTATGTTAAATGTCAGCCTATTCTCTTTAACCTGGTACATAGAGCAGATCTGTGTCTTGGAGACACCTTTTGGCTTATCTTCTGCTGAATCATGGTAGTTTTGCTGTGCTGAGGTTTAAATGAAAAATAAATAAATTAAAGAAAATCACAACAGTTGCCTGTTGACACTTGAGTACTGAAACCTTACAGAACCTTTCCTCTGTTGAACTGATATTCTAACTGTACCTTCCCAAGTACTGCATACTACAGTGCATGTGGCTAGTGCATAATGAAAGACAAGTTAAAACCTAAAGAAAAATAATAGGGATATATTTTTTTCCATTAGTTACTTTTGAGCTCTAATTTCAGGAAAGGTTAAAATGATCATTACAATAAAACCCTAAATTTTGCTATGGTCATACGATATATGTATGTGCTTTCTGTTTTGCTATTTTCTTTGAAATAAACCCCACTGTGTTGTTAAAAACAAACAAGCAAATGAAAAAAAAAGAGTGGGAGGTAGTGGAGGAAGAGGAAGCTTGGGTTGCATTTGTTTCTCCAAGACCAACATGCAGGAGCTGTGAGTTTAGCACAGACACTTGTCTAAATAATGCAGTTTTTTATTGACCTTTCATTCCCCTGTCCTTGAATGCCTTGATTGTTAAATCTCAGTAGCCAATTAGTCTTGTTGATGGTGACCAGCAGTGGGAGATAATCTGTGCCAAAGCTATTGCTGTTCTTTACTTTGTACCTGTCATCCCATTGCTTTGAAAGTGAGTGTCTTGCATCATACAGACTGCATATTTACTCAGATTGGTGACATGTGTGTAGGATAAAATGTGTAAAGTCTGGAGTCACCGCTAATGGGTGAATTCCCATTTATATATGGAGCTCGATTTTCTAGGGAAGGCTAAAGGGTTGTTCTTACTATAGTGGTTATATATACCCAGCCCAGTCCTTTCCATCACTCCATTTTTTTTCTTTTCTATTTACATTTGTATGTAGAATTTTTATAAGAACTGGTATGCATGCCATTCTCCACACATTAGTGTCAAGGCAACTGATATCACTACAGTAACAAAACTAATTTGTATAGAAACATAATGTAACTGTTTTAATACTTTGGGGGATGTATTTACTTAGTGTTAATAAAATTTGAATATATAACCCCTTATCTGATATAGGAAAGAAGATAAAATAATACTGAAAATGTGATTTCATTGCCTTTTTGTCATCTTACCTCCTTTACCACTTTGTTTTTCTTAACTCCTTTTTTTTCTTTTAGTTTTTACACTTCTCCATTTATATGGTAAATGTAGATAATACTTTTGTACTGGGCTGTTCTTTCATTTTCTCATTTAAATGTGGCATATGGGTGTTTTGAATTTAGAGCTCCGAAAAATAAAGCTAGTTTTCACTTAGTGGAATTCTGTCTTTTCTTTTTCTAGAGCACATGAGCATTGTGAGATGCGGTCTTTCTCTTACTTTATCTAACATTTTGAGTAGATTGAGGCTTAGTGGTAGTTGTTCTTGCAGTATTTTGGTATGTTGGACTAGAACCTGTAAATAAAAAATTACAGTTAGGTTTAAATCATCTCTTCTCCAAATTGGCTTCTCTGTTCTCTTTATCTTTTCTTTATTACTTTCAATTCACTTTCAACTACTAGAAAACAGGGTAGTTTCATGGAAGTCCAGTGATATGCCCCTTGTTCAGTGTGGTTTGGCAATTTCCCCCCTTTTGGTTAAGGTAAAAGTTCCAGAAAGAGATTCCGTTTATCTGGGGCTCTTCATATCTTTTGGAAGGTATTTTCTTGTTTGCTTTTCTTACTGTGAAAGAGGGCAAAGAAATATTCTGATGTAAGTAAACTTATGTTCTGCAGTTTTCTCCTTTTCCTTTTGGTCTATCTTTCTGTATATACTACTGCTGTTTGTAGTGCCAAAGTGGGATTTGTTATTGTTTATAGGTATTTCCCTGACTTTTTAAGCATTATTGCAAGGTATCACATCTGTAGCTCAAACTGATGATTAGTTTTAGGACCTGAAAATCATTAACATTTCTAACACTTCACAGTAGCTAGAAATATTTTAATTCTCCTGTCAGTCACAGTGTAACAATCCTGTTCCAAATGGTGATAAGTACAAATCTTCTAGATTGCCTTAAACTACTGATATACTATAGATACGACAATGTCTGCTTACAAACAAATTATGATTTTACTGTTCGGCAAAAGGACTGGAGATTTCACTTCTGATTCAAGAAGGAAGGACAAATTTGGAGTAATTTGAATTACTAAACCATATAGCTGACGTGTGTGTATGTGTTTAATCATTATGCATACTTATGCCCAAACAAACATGTGGGACAAGGAATTATCTTTAGCAAAATAAGACTCCATTTCACAGAAATGTGTTGCCAGGGTTATGTGTTCATCTGCACAACATGAGAAGTTTTTTCTTGCTGAAACCAATACTGTGGCTACTTGGTGAACATATCAGCTGATTTGAAAATTCCAGGCAATTTTGTTCATTAAAAGGTAGATACTGCCATATGGGCAGTTTTATCCAACAAAAGATGAGAGTTCAGCTCTGGTAACTGAATCTCATATGTCTTTGGGAAGGTTATACCTCTTTGTGTTACTTCTATGTTACAGGACATTTATCATTTTTAAAAACTGATTCATTTGGATTGCACTTGTGGAATACAAAAATCTGTTTATTTAGAAAGGCTCTTTCAAGGGCTTAATGGTATCTGTTCCTGCACTGTAGAAGAATAGGATGCTGAGTGATTGCATTTTTTCCACAATCACATCCCTAAATCTTTTTCTTTCTGTTTTTCTTAATGGGTTTTGAAATCAGTCTAATGTTTAAATAAGCAGAACTCTCTTACTATGAAAGTCACTTGTATGCTAAAATAATGGGTTGAGATTCTTCCCTTCTAGAACTGCTGGCTTTGGTACCTAATTCAGTTGTCCACCCTTCTGTCAAACACAACATAATACCTAGAAAAATAATTTTTCATTTTTCTCACTGATAGAAAGTCTGGGTTTTGGTATCAGACATGGTATCAATTACTTACATTAGTAAGTGTTCCTTCGTTGATGGTTTGTGATAAATAAACTTCTAAAAAGTCTTCCTGATTGTTTGCTGCATATTTGTAACAAATTAGGAATGAGCACACGTTTACCATAGTAAATAATGTTTAATCTCTGCCAAGGAAGTTTCTTTTTGCTCACTGGATTCTGTACATGTAGAGAATGGCTGAACTGGGTGAAACCTGGTGGTGGTGGTGAGAGGCTGGTACTGATCCATTAAAATATGGTTGCTGAAAGCATCAGACAGCTGTTGAGTTTCCTGGAGCTGAGTGATTACTCGACATAATGTAATACTGAAAAATTAGGAGTCAAGAGTTTCCTTTGAATGGGAAAGTAGTATTTTATAGTCCTATCAGAGTGGCAAAGCTCTGGGGAACTTAGGAAAAATAAAACGAGGATAGGTTAAAAAGCATTTTTTGCATGTCTGCTATGAAAGAGTGTGACCAGAAAGAAAGAGAGGGTAGTTTTATTTCTTAGGATATCTGATGCTGTAGTCCTTGATATTTTTCATAGTTTGCATTTAGCTGGGGCAGAGGGGCTGCTGTGGTGTTTACAGAAATATGAGTAGTACTTCATTCCACCTAAAAATAAATACATGAATAGTGTATTCTTAAATAGCATGAACAAAAAGTAAGATACTTAAAAGCTTGTACTTGCTGTAAGGCTGAACAGCTGTGGTATGGAAGAATTGATACTCTCTTTAACAGAAAAGTCCACAGTTCAAATGTAGCACAAAGCTTTTAAAATTGTTGAAAGACCCAGAATTGACTTCTGGTGAAACAATTAGACTTGACTGAGCAGAAAAGGTCATGGAGCTGAAAATGAGTTATTCTTGGGGAGAGTGCTGTGGCATTATGCCCATGAGGGAAAGAGACCTGAGGCAGGAAAGTACGTAGAGCTCAAAGACAAAGTTTGCAAAATAGTGACATATGTGGCAGCAGCACCTGTGGTAAGCACAATTTTGCTAGAAGTTTATAAGAATTGCAAAAAAGTGTGCACAGCATGGGTGAAAAGGTGGTGTCATCATCGGCTCAGATGAATTCCTCGTGGGAACAGTGGACAGTATTTTAGCAAATAAATTAATGGGCCAGACCTTAAGAACATGAAATAATACCATGCAGGGTCACAGCACTGGTCTGTCTAGGCCAGTGGTCTTTTTCCAGCAGTGGCAGTAGGAGATGCCATTTGGGGAGAGTATGAGAACCTGACTACAGGTGATACAATGAGATATTTGGTGATGTTTTTAATATTGTCCTATGTATATATTGTCCATAATTATCACTGAAATAAAATCTGCTTTTAGAAAGGTTGTAAGTGAGGTAAGACTGACGACAAATATCGGTGAATCAGCCTCTGCTGGTAAAGTGCTAAACACGGGAGTAAATAACAAAGTAGGAAATAGACCATTTTAGCAGTGCTAAGGAAAAAAATACCCATTGTTGAATCAAATGTTTTGATTTCATAAGGCTCTGTACTCAGTGGGACTGTCTTGGGCTTATATAGCTGGGGAAGCATTATGGAAATGACTTCTAAGAGATAGAAGGGAAGAATTGTCAAGCCATTCTTTTTTTTCTTTAAAAAGACAGCAAGGCCTGATACATGAGATAAAAGAACGCATTGCTGTGGGAATCTTGAAGCAAGTGGAACAACCAGCAAAGCGATCACACTTGGCAATGGTGGTGGATAGTGGAGCCACAACCCCCCTAAAGTAATATGATGGAAAAGGGGTGCTTTCTGTTACCTGAGGAGTAACTCTGGGAGTGTTGGGCGATGCCAGACATTTTTCTGCGTTGTTTCAGGCAGGTTCTGGCAAGAGCTGTCAAGAAAGCAAAGCACGTGTGTGTGCGTGTTCTGCACTTGCTGATTAATGCTGTTTCCTCAAGCTGCCATGTAAAATTGTGCTTGGCATCTGAGGTGTTCCACAGGAACATATTTGTCACGGTAGTAGTTTATGTGAGTAGTTTTTGTGTGTGTAGCTTTTTTTCCTTGAGAAAAGGACGGTGTAAGAGTATAGCCAGGGACTATTTACAGGAGAAGTGCACTGCTGAACAGTAAAACATATTAACTGTTTATGTTATTTGTACAGGGAGATCACAGTAAAGTTGTAAGTAACTCCCTGTAACTTGAGGAAGAAGACCTCTCACTTATCTGGTGATCCTCTTTGCAAAGTTGTGCCTTGCTGCCCAAGTCACTGAGAACACTTGGGTGCAGAACGGCCGAGGGGGCACAAGGTGCAATAAAAAAGAGCATTTGAGAAAATCAGAGGTCCTACTCAAGTTTTACTGCTTATAAATAGAAAAATACATTGTCCACAGCCATTTACAAGAATGGGTGTTGGCACTGTCGTTCTGCGTGTGACTGTATTGGTTTCCATGTACAGTGGATATGAACAGGAGCTGCGTGGAGAGATGCATAAGTAGAGGCTTTGGCTCTGATAAAAGCTTGTTTTTCATGGAAAACATGTATTAGGTGGAAGTAACTTATTACTGTGGCTGAGGGCCCCTGGCAACTGACTTCTTACATGAGTGAAGATAATTTATTATTTAAAGGAAAATAACCTCTCTATGTTGTAGGAATGTAAGATGGAGTCTTAAAGGATGAGTATTTTGACTGTCCGTCAGAATCACCAAGTCCAGAGCTTGATTACATGTTTGTTTCTAAAGCATCAATATCTGGAAGTCCCAGGCAACACATGAACTGTGATTTTTGAAAACTGCTATTGGGATGAAGTTCTGCATAAGACAGTTAAACCTCCTGGCCCAGTGTTCCCAGAGAGCCTATTTCTATCCCTTGTTGTAGGGTGAGAGATTACTGATAATAGGATGCTGTTTAAATACAACAGAATGGTGGCAGTGCCAATGTATTAAAGAAAACACCCTTTTTATTATAAGGTCACTTGTTAAAGAACAATTGCACACAGTTCGCCATGACCTCAAACAAATATTAAGGCTTCTCACTTAATGACAAAATGCATGCCAAGTCAAACGAATGAGCATGTTGGTGGCACAGAAAACATCTGCCCTGAGGAGCTAAGTACGTGCTTGTTTGCTTGGAAAAACCATGATCCAGAAGGACTATCTTATAGAGATGAGAACAAATGGAAGGTGCTAGCATTAAGGATGTGATTGGAAATTTTGAATACATTTCTGTGGTGCACCTGACAGATGTGTTCAACCCATTTGCAGTGACATAGTGGTTTAGTTAGGTAACCTCTTATCAACTAATTGCAAATAACAGGATTCATCGGAGAAGAGAGCATCTTGCAGAACTCAAGGTTGCTGTTTTTGAGGCTTTTAGAGCTGGCAGTATTTAATTCTTTTTCCTTTCACTCAGTTTATCTGAAATTACAATTTTCATTTCTTCTCCAACTATACCTTTTCTTTACCTTTTCAGTGAATTGGTTGTCTTGTCTTTAAATTCCAAACTTTAAAGTGGATGCACATTTTCCTGAAGCTGAATTAGCACTGATTGAGTGCTGTCATTCCTGTCAAAGATTGCTGTCTCTGGTTGCTTCAGAAAAGGACAATGTCTGAGATGTGTTTTAAATATTGTATGTACCTCACTTTCTCTTCTGTACTCATAAGTCTTCATTGCATTTTCACTGAAGACAAATGTGTTCCTGACAATTTGATACAAACAATAGTATAAACAACCATATGTATTTTTTTAACTAGTTTCAAAAGAAAACCATAATTTTTTTTAGAAAGTAATTTGAAGGCACGACTACTCACCTTAACTTGGCTGCCTTAAGTGAGTAAAATTAAGTGGAGTTGTTTATGTACTAGGATTACAGTACGAAGATAAAGGGTTTCTCTTTGGATGTTTCCTCTGTTTTTTTGTAATGAAGGAGAAAAACTGCATAAAATCTACAATGTGGTTCAGTATGCTCCTCTGGGTGGAGTTGGCCTGAGTGAAATGGTTATCGCTCTGATCTTCTCATTGCAATGTCATCTCTCCAGGGAAACTTGTCTGCTGATGTGCCAGTGTAACCAGCTGCCTGTGTAGTTGTGCTTTAACAGAGCTGCAGGACAGTCAGTCCAAACAATCTGCTTTGAAAAAGTGTGTTAAAGGAAAAAGCATTCAAGGATAAAGAAAGTGTCAGAACTGGATTAGGGATTGATTGTGCATGCAATTATTTAGCAGGCTCAATGAGAAAAGAATTTAAATCAGGAGTAAGGGAGGAGGAGTAAGGGTGATGCCAAGGAAGTATGAACAGAGTGGGGTTTTGTAGTTTCTTGACCTGGCTTTACTTCAGACAACATAGCCTGACTGAGAGTGGCTTAAGTTAATGCAGTGAAGGTTCAAACTTGACATCCAGGACATGCACCATTGCTATTATTAAATTAATATGGCTTTGTGGCAGTTCCATGGGCTAATATAATCCTTGAGAGTCCATATTAGGATCCATGAAGTAGCATGTGGGAATGGGGTTTGGGTAGCTGTATTTGACTTCTACTTAAATGTTGGTAAAACCGGTCCTGGAACACCCAAGCAGTTCTTGGGTGGGATTTGACTGCAGATTCAGCCATCAAAATTTAGATATCTGCTTGATGGGCTTTAGATGTTTACTTTGCTGTAGTCAGAGGGCATCTAGTAAATACAGTTAGGGGACTGTAGAGAAATATTCTACCATATGGTCACTAGGTACACACTTACAGGTTAGATGAAGTCACCATCCCTGGAGGTATTTAGAAGATGTGCAGATGTGGTGCTTAAGGACATGATTTAGTGGTGGTCTTGGCAGTGCTCTGTTAACGGTTGGACTCAATAATATTAAGAGGTCTTTTCCAATCTAAACAGTTTTATTACTCTATTCATCACTTTTTAAACTTGTAAGCTAGGACAGGAGTTTCGCTATGTAGGTCACATGTAGATTCCCACATTCAGGTTTCCAAGTCTCAAATCCCATCCCCTGGGCTCCATTCATTCATTCGAGATCCTACCAGGTCAGCAGCTGCAAGTCCAGAATAGTGTGGTTCCTATGGTAGTAGGTCCTATACCATTGCTATCAAACCCATGTGGATAACTTGGCATTGAAAGCCAGAGAGACCCACACGACTGCTTGGTACCCCTTGTTTTTCTATTATGGAAGAAAATGGAAGACCTCAAATATCTGACACTTTTGAGCTTATTAGAAGGCAGAAAGGTATTTTATAGGTACTTTCAAGAGAAGATAAAGGACTCTTTAAGTTCTCACTAGAGCAATGTGCCAGCAGATCTAAGGGGTTCAAAGTGGGGTTCTACATGAAGGTGTGGTGCCTTTTTATAGAAGTACTTAAACCAAACATGAAATACTGATCTCAGCGTATAACTGATACCAAAGCGTGGTGATCTATGGGGTGGAAGGATAGACATTTTAATGAGACATCTTGAACTTTAAATTTTGCTTTGCGTTTTTGTTTTGTCAACTTTACTAAATTACTTTGAATAGCTTACAATTTGTCATAAGATTCTAACCTTATATAAATGGTATAATTTCTCTAACAAAGGGTAAGACTTACAGCTTGTGATAGATGTATGGCATTTGGCTTGTAATGGCCATGTTTTTTCCAGATTTTTAGGGGATTTTTTTCTTATGGTTTCTTTATCTGGCATTAAATGCTTTTCTGTTCTGTGATTGTGGTACAGAAATACCTGTTATTCCTAGATCAAGACCTGTTAGAGATAAAAATTTCAGGATATCACTCAGCACCTATAAGAATTATGAATATGTAGGTTGTCAGACGCTAAAAGGAAAGAATGTTTCGCAAGTGAATGTCCTATCAGAGCATTAATTTCCCCAGAGGGTTGTAGGAGGCTGTGCTTGTTCCAGTAAAAGAGGAGATTTTTAAGTAAAATTAAGCCGCAGTAAATGGAGTGACTGACCAAAGCATGAGGAAAATCTCTCAGGACTCTTGCAAGAGCATGACTCAACAGAAACAGCACGTGCTGTTCTGCATTCTAGGGATAGACTATGCGCAGATTGTGTGTGGGAGATTCATCTTTCTCCGGGGAAATGGAAATAAGTTTGAAGGTGGACATTGGACAATGTGTCTCCATTTGGAAGCCATGGTCTTTTCCTGGAACCATCCAGATCTTTTTAGTCTCAGTAGCTTGTGCACCTGTTGTCTTTTGTGTAAGGTGGCCTTGTTTCAAATACTGTGCAGATAGCTGCAAAATGTAATTCATCAGCTCCTGTTTTTTGGTTTTGATTGGTTTTTTGGGTTTTTTGTTGTTTTTTTTTTAATTTAATTTGACTGTTATTTTCTGCACAGTCATTACATTTTGAATACTAAAATTAAGAAAACAATAAGAAGCCCTAACAGTAAAAGATACTGGTTGTGTAGACCATATTTCTTCTAAGTAGGAAAATCTTGCCTGCTTAGCCTTCTGATGCAATTTTCAATTGTAAGCTGATTCTGCTAGGCGAAGTCTAGATACTCAGTCCTGAGCATTTCTTGCTGCACAAACTGAATACCTACCTCACTGCTTGTGTCCAGAAGGAGAGATGTCAGACTACTCATTAATATTTGTCAGCCTGGTGATGATCTTGGGTCCTCCAGCTTGCATGCAGTGAATCTATTAGAAGTTGGGGCAGGCTCCAGCCGCAGAGGTTGGTTGTCTCTTGTGAAACTCAGGAGCTAGAACCTTCACCTTACCTCACGCAGTAACTACATGATTACAGTCTACAAATAGTTGTGTCTGGCTTTTGGACTACTTCATTAAGAGTTAATTTATATGCAATTTTGGTTTTCAAAAAAAACCAACACACATGACTGATCCACCCTATCATAAATTTTTATAATGATAAGGTGGTGCAGGCTCATCTAAAATTCCTTCCAAAGGCGGTGTCAGATTTTTACTTTAGTCATCCTAACCATCTTTTCCTTCCCTGTATTTTTGCCATAGCAAGGCTTTGTTTACAGAAGCTGGATCTTAATAGTTTTACTCCCACTCCCACCCCCACCGGCACTTTGCAACATATTGTAGGTTATCATCACTAAAACTTCAGTTTACCTTTTTTATTTTTTATTAAGAAGCATGTATTTTCCTCAGAATTCTTTTTCTTGAAGCAGCTTTCCTCAACATTTCATTTCAGATTTGTGGCTGATGGTATGAGGAGACTATGTACTTCAGAAACAGCTTTTTTGTGACTGTGTAGGAAGTGACGGAGTGAGAAGGGGAAGGCAGCAGTTGAATAATGCAGATTCGGGAGTGAGTTTGTCAGAAGGAAGGAATGGACTTCAACCTCTGCTGATAAGGATGGAGGTGAGGGAGCCTTTAGAAATTAGCCAGCATGTGGATGGCTGACAGGCTTGGCAGAGATAATGAGTAGTACAGAGGAACATGGGGATCTAGACAGGAGCAAATTTGTAGGAGGTCTGGAATCTTTATTTTCTTTCTCCTCACCCCACAGTAAAAAGGAAATACGTTTACAGGGTTCTAAAGAATGCCAGAGAAGTGGAAGGTAGAGAAGGGCTGATGGCAGTGCTAGTGAGGAGTCAGGGTGCTTTATTTCACTTTGTGCTGACATAGGTATGTGCATAATTGATCTAGGTGAAATACCATGCACTCTCATTGCCACCTTACCTCCTCCTGATGAAATCTAGGTAAAATGTTTGTGATCTACTGTATGTATCTAGAAGGTCAAACAACATAATGCTGTCAACACCTTAACCCACAAATGAGCAGTGTAGTGGTAATGCAGCTTCCTTCAGAGCTCCTACCCTATAGGTATTTTCCTTAATTGAGTTATGAGACCCTAAAATGTGCTTTCAAGATTTATGAGACTGCAAGGCTGTTACACTCCTAAATCTTCTATCATAAGCTAAGACCTTGTCTAGAACTGAACTTAAATTGTGCTGACTCATGCAGTCATAATATATAAGGTGTGTGGGTTTGCTGTTTGGTCAAGTGAAATTAGGATAAGTCAGAGAAGCCTGAAGAGAAAAAAAAAAAAACAAATTTAGGGGTAAAGGTTGTGCTCGGTTTTGACTTCAGAGCATGGGGGGGAGGGGGGGCTACCAGAAGTGCAACAGGAAATGCAATGTTTCATAGGCATTTCCATTGAAAGTGTTTGAAGACCCAGGTGGCTCTCTGGTATCTGATCTCAGCTGATGTGTTTCTGTGTTGCTTAACTTTTCCAACTCAATGCACGGATAAAGGGATGGAAGCATTTTTGCTGCAAAACATGCATTTTCAGCACCCAGTAGTCACCAATGGGATCTAAAAATCAGGCAGCCACAAAATTCAGCTGGAATCCACGTATGCATTGTATGTGATGATGAAGAGGTGGCTCCTCTACAGTCCATGAAATGGAAAATTTCTTAGAAAAAATTTCTAATTAATTTGTTACTGAGAGTAATACAGGAATTTAGTCCTGAACTGGGATTTCAGTTGTCTTGTTTTTGTACAGGATGGGTTTATTCTTGTATGGATTTTTTGCCCCCTTTTTAAGGAGCAAATGAGCACACCTTAATTACAGTATACAAGGATCCTGCCAAACATACATGCACAGCTAGTGTTCTGAAATAAATTTGTGTGCAGATGATGGGTTTGATTGTGTGTTCAAACTGAAAGTTTGATGAAGGATATGAAAGGGTCTGCAGGAAATGCGGGATTGAATTCAGAAAATTGGGCCAGGATCCGCTGTCCTAAGCAACAGAGCTTCTTTCCACATTATATCTAGTTTTCTAAGAGTTAAGTCAGGTTTACCCCAGCTATTCACATCATACTCCTCTTTAGTAAACCTGGTAAAACTAGCTTTTAATGACACTTCTGCAGTGTGTAACAATTTGGGTTCGATTAAGATTAGTTGTCTGTTACATTAATTATCTATTACTCTGTTACAGCAGTCACAAAATAGTTTACAAAGAAAGGCAGTAATGTTCAGTCAACCAGTTTTGAAAAGACATCTCTTAAAGCAAAAATAATGCAGAAAAAAACCATAAACTGCACAGTTAGTCAATTTAGGTATTACTGTAAATTTTCCAAGTTGCTTAAAAGTAGATGTTGCTCATATGTTATACAGTGCATCCACTCTTGAATTTGATAATTATGTTTAAATATTTAAGTGTTTGAATAGCATGTTAAATGGTTTTATACTTGTTCTAAATTAAATTCTTCTGGCAAAGAGTTTTTTATTTTGTTTCTGTTGTGCTCCAGACTCTCCTACAGATTTTTGGTGTGGTGGCTGTGGCTGTGGCAGTGATTCCTTGGATACTCATCCCCTTAATTCCACTATTTATTCTTTTCATTTTTCTTCGACGATATTTCTTAGACACTTCAAGAGATATTAAACGTCTAGAATCCACAAGTATGTAGTTTGGCGGGACTTAATGTTAGTTTGAACCCTGCTTATTATTATGTGAAATGCTACTATTTTATAGACAGTCCATCAAAGTTTTTTTTCTTTTGCTATGCAAATAACTTCCTTATTGCCTTGGTTCTCAACTAGTGAATCACACACTTAACTCCTGTTTTGCATAATGATAAACCTTGTGTATGTTAGTTTACCTATCTGTAAATAAAGAACATGCTAAGCTGCTGGTCTTTGGGACCTTGCATGAACATACTAATGGTGTTTCTGACCTTATCTGACTCTTGTGCCTGACTTTAGCTTGGCTACGATATGAAATACTAAGCATTTTGAATAACAAACATGGGTACCTGATGTCATTAATAAAGCTTAAGGAATTTCTTCAGTGACAGCAATTGTTAAAAATGTAAGGCATTTTTGTATAAATTAATCTGCCTGGCTGTCTGTCTGATTCTAATTGAGTAAGAGGACATTAGTTAAAGATACTGCATATTTATTCTAAAAGGATGCAGTAGAGTAACTTGTATGGTTAAATATAAAGTAGTAGGATTAAAGATTAGTGTGGTGCAAAAAGAATTAAATGTTGTCCTTCAGCTATTGTTAAGGTACTCTTATTTCCCTTTGTAGCTCGAAGTCCAGTGTTCTCTCACTTGTCGTCATCCCTCCAGGGTCTATGGACTATTCGGGCTTTGAAAGCAGAGGAAAGATTTCAAAAATTATTTGATGCACACCAAGACCTCCACTCAGGTTTGTGATGAATTGACGTGAAAAATCAAATACTTTGCACTGTAGGAGGGAAATATCGTATGCCCTCAGCGACATGTGTATAATGTGCATTAAAATCAGTAGGAGCTGTGCATTTGTCTCTTTAGGGTAAAATTTCTCTATTAGAACAAAAACGTTATTATCTGTCTAGATTTAGGGAGTTTACTTTGGGCTGTAATGTAATTTGAGATACGCACGCGTATGTCTTAACAATGCATAAGATAAACATTTGAAAGTATGCCTGCTAAGAATACTTAAAGAATAATTTTTCACGTTTTCCTGGATTCCATCTTTAAAAAGGGGGGGGGGGGGAGATGAAACAAGCTATGTTATGAAGCATTTAATGTTTAGTAGTGCTAGGAGTGGGCAGAGATTATTATTATAAATCACCTTGGAAGAGTTTTATGGATCTCACTTATTTTTTTACTTTGAGCAGCTTTCAGGGCTTAAATCTAATATATGGTATTAACATGACCAGAAGGTGTAAAATATTAATATTCTGCAAGCATAAGTAATGTAATTCAGGCTTGCACTGTGATTCTTTACCTTCTGTCAACTAAATGTTCTCTATTACAGTGTTTTTTAAGATGCAGCAGAGTGCAAGAGTGCAATTTTGTGTTTGGTAGGTAAGATTGTGAATTTTCTCTGTCGTAACATATATACAAATATGTTCTCTGGCTTTTTTGTAAATTATAGATCTAAAAGGTAAGACCGGTTGATCTTTTCTGTGATAAAGTAGTTTATCACAGGTTGTAGAATTGTGCACACTGACCTCCTTGTTGAGCCCAGTTACCTGTGACGGGTGTATCTTCCAGGGAGGCACCTCTGGCTTTGAATTTCCCATTTCTTAATATTTTTGAGTTGCCAGTTACCTGACCAGATCAATGTAACAGCAGCTGTTAGTGAGGGAAGACAAAGTTGGTTTTGAGCTTTGTATTAGAAGACATCTTTAGTCAATAAACTACACATACAAGCTTCACTATACAAAAAAGAGGACCATGACCTTTAGAGGAAATACTTTTCGTGTATTTTAAGGTGAGATCTAAGGAACACAAACACACTATTTTCCAGTCAATTTTATGTGTCTCCCTATCAAAACTGTCCATAACACCCCTCCCGGCCAGATCAGGAACCTGCTTTTGAGATCAAGCTTCAGTGCTTATTATCACACTCTTTTGCATACCTACACACTTTGTCTTGGTGTCTTTCCCACCAGAGTATTTGGGGTACACCGACTTGCTTAGTGTGTGTGAAATTTTTGGTCCTCACAGGGAATATGAACCAGCAATGTGCCTGGGCAGCAAAGAAAGCCAGCAACACCTGGGCTGTATTAACAGGAGCATAACCAGGGAATGAGGAAAATCATCCCTCTCAGCACTTGTTAGCCCTCAGTGGAGGTGCCAATAGGATAGCGTACTAACGGAAGAGATCTCTCTGTGGAGAGAGGCTGAGGAAACTGGGCTTGTTCAACTTGCCAAAGAGGCAGCTTACAGGTGATTTAATAGCTGCCTTCCAGTACCTGCAAGGATGTTGACAAAAAGATAGGCTCTTCACCATGGTACATAGTGGTAAGAGCAACAAGTGGGTATAAGTTGTAACAAGAGAGATTTAACCTGAACACAAGAAAAACTTTTTCACCATGAGCAGTCAGGCATAGCAACAGGTTTCTCAGAGATGTTGTGCAGGCTTCATCCATGTCAATTTTCAAGACTTAAGCTGCATAAAGCATGTAGCAGCATGGTCTGGCTTCAGAGCTGACTGTGCTTGAGCAGAGGTTGAACTAGAAATCTCCTGAAGTTGCTTTCACACCCTGAATGCTTCTTCGATACTAAATGTGAGCAAGCAGTAGCTGATATAAGAGGATACCTTTCATGCTAGCTCATAAAGTTGGAGTCTCCTAAAGAGTTTTAAATTCTTTACTGAATTACAGAAGGCTCTCTCAACCAGCAAGGGTTTTGTTTAGCACTTGTGGCTGGAGTAGTGTCCTGCTTTATTTAGGCCTGAGCCTAGGACACAGGACACTTGCTTTGAACCACTTTCATGCATGCCTATGAATTCAATATTAAATAAATTTTAGGTAACAAACATCTAAAGGGCATGCTGAGATTTGATCGAACCCGAGTTTCCTTCCTGCCAGTGTCCATCTCTATAAGCAGGCTCATGAATCTTCAGAAGTTATACCATGATGAGTCTTTGTTAGTCCCCATGATTGTCATATTCCTTCCTTTATGCACGATGACCCCACTTACATAGGAATGTTGCAAAATGACCCATCTCAAGTTTAGGGCACCTTCCCAGACGACAGGGTCAATGGAGCAAAACCTCGGAGATGAAAAATCTACAACCCAAGCGTCATCCCATTTCTTGGCCTTACAACTACACTGTTGTGCCAAAAATGACCTTTAATGTCACCAGGAAGCTGCTGTGGATTGTTTCCAGGGCCACTTGGCTTCTGGGTTTCAGAGAGGTAACTAAATTATGGTGAATTCAATTTGTGATTTGGTGCAGCACTCCCTCCTGCCTGTGTCATTCTGTGTGCCCAGGTGTATGACCGTGTCAAATGTCTTGTTTAATGCAACCAGCTGCTAAATGTGTGGTCAGCCATATTGCAGTTAGGGTTGATGAAAATGGGACTAAGAAGTTACCAGCTCTGTACCTTAGCTGGATACCTCTTGTCATCCTCACTCTTACCCTCTGCTGCTCTCCAGAAGTTACATGGAGGTTTCTGTTGGCTGAATTGGTTTGATCACTCCATAATCTGGCTATCCAAGATGATCAGGCTTAAAAGCCGGACTTGCCTACTCTTTATTTTATAAAAGGGAGATTTTTTTATTTTGAATCTTTCCCAGCACTAGGCTAAGGAACATTGAAACAGTTGAAACTGAGTTGATCTTTAACATGGAATAATGACAAGCAATACAGAAGGGGTTGGAATGGTAACCTTCTGCTGTGACTTGGTAGCAGCTGGAACAATTCATCTGACTGTAGCCTAAGCAATAAATAGTGTCATACTTTGTTATGGCTACTTGACTTCTGGTTTTGGCCCTGAATGCAAACACTGTCATCTGGATTGCAATGTCTTTTCCTCTGTCTCCTGTATCTTGTACTGTAGCATATCTATCTGGGGTGGAATTTGGCACCAAATTGGGAACACCTGGATGTGAGTGCCCAGTGGAGATGTCCACCTGTGAGCTTCCCCAAAAGTAAATATGTACACCTAGTCATTTGAATAACTCCGTAGCTAAACTGGCTGTACTGAGTGGCTCTTACAGGAGCTTAATCAGCTGGAGCTGCCCTCTAAAGACTTGGCTCTGACAGTTGTGTTGTGATACATTTTAGCTAAAAGCCTGTAGACTCTAGTACACCTATGGTAAATGTAGTTGTACTTAGGCGCCCTAAGACTCCCGAGTCCAGAGTCGGGAGTTCAGAAGAAGCTTCAATTTTAAAATAAATGGACCATGCTTGACCATGACTTGACACCTTGACTGTTTTTGTTCCTATTACTGTATGTTATACTAGCTGTGGTTGCCATTGTGGTTGCTTTTTGTGTGAAAACAAAGTTAGACCATTTCAGGAAAATTGATCAATATCCTGATCATCATCAGTCCATACAGACATGCACTTGAAGATGGCAAGTTTTTTTTTAATCAACTTGTAATATTATCATGAATTAATTTAGTAATAATTATACAACTTACTGTTCTAACAATCCACTGTCTTATGTCTTTGCAAAATACACTTTAGAGGCCTGGTTTCTGTTTTTGACGACCTCAAGGTGGTTTGCTGTGCGTCTGGATGCCATCTGTGCCATTTTTGTTATAGTGGTTGCTTTTGGTTCCCTGCTTCTCGCCAACAGTAAGTACGGATGTTAGAAAAAGTTCACCCAGTAATTACCATGTATAGTATTGTCTAATTCTTTTTCACAGATTTCTGTTTCTAATTGTTTAAAGGCTGTAATTAAGTTAAATGTTTCTTTCTAGATCATGATCTCTTCCTCAGTCTAGGGCATTGGGGCTGTATCTGCTTTCCTGCAAATACATCTTCTGGACTGAGGCATGCATCTGTCATCATCCCCAAATGTGCAAACAAACCTGAAGATCTCTAGTCTTCACTTCTGAGATTCTGGCTTTCAGAGTGATAACAACAAATAAATCCTTTTCATTTTCCCCACCTTTGTCTATCTTTTTTGGGCCTACAGGGCTTTGCTTTTCATACTGAAACACCCATGGAGCTGCCTCTTAACAACTTCTTTCCTTTCTACACATGGTACAGTAGGTCAAAAGGCAAGCTAAAGTTTCTAGGGATGCTCTTCCCCTATCTTGGATCAGTGGAATAGGCCAGTTTCAGAAAGAAAATTGCCTCATAATAATACATTTTATGTTCACTGTCACTCATGAACTGTCATTAGAGCATGCATCATCCAGGATGTAATTGGGTTACATGTACTAGAATGAGATAGTAATCTAAAACATGAAGGAAGAAACAATTATCTTGGACATGAAAATTAATGCTAATTTGCTGGTTTTGTTTCTTTTCTTTTTTCTTTGGATAAGTTCTGTATATGCACGTGTGTTTTAAAATCTGAATGCCGTACTGCACAATACTGCAAATTTTGAGCTAGGTTTAATGTTAGTAGAATGCAAAAAGACAAGTCAAAACAAGGGTCCGGAATCTTTCCTTGCCTCTGGATAAGGAGTAGCTCTCTTGAAGTCAATAGGACTATGTTAGGATAAAGTTCAAGTAAGTCAGAGGACAATCATGCTTAGTATCAGGGCAGACAGAATCCATATATTTTGTGAGAGTAGACCCACTGAACACAGTAAATGCTTTTATAAAAAGGGGAAGAAATATTCTGCACTATTTTTATCT
Organism: Manacus candei; assembly: GCF_025592945.1. NCBI lineage: Eukaryota > Metazoa > Chordata > Aves > Passeriformes > Pipridae > Manacus > Manacus candei. The sequence continues at coordinate 4,417,928 of NW_026138062.1, forward strand.
GATTGCTTACAAGAGTACAAAGTTGATGTGAGTGTTCGTAACTAATTTTGAAATCATTTTATGCTAATTTTTTGCTTAGGTTTAGGGGCTTATCTAATTCCCTTAGAAAAAAAGTGAAGAGTTAACTAGTGCTCAGCCAGATAGGCTATGTAAGTCTGGTCTTGAGACTGAACCTCAGATAAAATGCTAGGCCAAGGAGAATTGGGATTATCTTCTCAAATAGACGGTTTCCAAAATGTATGAAAGAAATGCAGCAAGTTGCCGTTCTGCCTGGAGCTGCTCATTGTACAGATAGCAAGTACTACGTAACCAAATAAAATTCTGTCTGTGATGCTTCCATCATATAAGGAACCTCATGAAAGTGAACTTTAATGGGATTTTGTGTAGTTACCAGTGTACCTATTTGAGTCTCTTTTTCCTCTCTTCTGCAGCTCTGAATGCGGGGCAGGTTGGTTTGGCACTATCCTATGCAATCACCCTCATGGGAACATTCCAGTGGGGTGTTAGACAAAGTGCTGAAGTTGAAAACCTGGTAATGTTTGTTTATTCCTTTTCTCCTGGTTACTTTTTGTCCTTGTGACACAAAGCTTAAGGATGAGATTCTTCTTATTTAACTTAGGGTAATTATATCTTAGCAGGCCGTTGAGGCGCTACTCTACAGCCCATAAAGAAAAATAGCTTATCTTAGGGCATAATTTGTCTGACTGATTTTGAATATTTTTCAAGAGGAATTGTGTCCGGGGACTGTCCTTCTCCATTCACAGTAAGGGAGGCTTTATAATCTCTCTTTACAGCAGAAAGAAGACTGTCTAGTTATAGTGTAGACAATTGCATTGCAACTTGCTAAAATTACAATAAATGAATTCCTCTCTATAAGGAAGATTTAATTTTTTTCATATTTGATATTCGTAATTTATTATTATTTATGATTGCAATTTAGAATTTATATTCCTCATGGCATTTTTAGAGTCTTGTGATTTTGTTGTAAAGGCTCGTATCTTCTTAATTTGTTCTAGGTTAACACATATTTGAAAGTATTTGTTTATATTCACCTGAGAAGGTTGTGTGTTTTCCAAATATATAACATAAAACACCTTCTACCAATTCACAATATTTACTAGCATTTTCTAGTTTGCCTGTTTACTTTCTAAAGTTAATATATAAGAAAAATAGACTGTGAAAAGAACATGCTTAGCATAAACCTGGGATTTTTTGTGTTGTGTTGACAACTGAAGGTTACTTTGAATTACAATTTGCTGTCCATAGTCTAGGAAATATGTGTAGTCCTTCTGTAGAAGTTACAAAACCATGTTTAATAACAAATAAAATTAATAATAATAACATAAGGGGTTTTTTTCTTTTGGCTAGCACGTTGCTTCTTCAGCACATTTTTCACACAGGAATAAACTAGTAGTGACAGACTTTGATGAGAAATGGGAAGAAAGCTTTCAATTTGTTTCATACCAGTTTGGAAGTTCTGGAAGTGTCTGTGGAACTGTCTTATATACCGAGTTGCTTTCTTGGAGGCTGTGATTCAGGAATACTTTGGAGGAGAAGGGCTTGCCATTCACTAAGCTGGCTTTGATGTGGAATGATGATCATTTTATAGAGCTATGATTAGCATCAACTTCTTTGACAAGAGGACATCTATCAAAAATCTCTTGTTATTAAGGGAGTCAAGAACGTTTTCTCTCTATTCTGTCATGAGCTGGTCAAGGGAAGTGATTGTCCCACTCTACTCTGTGCTAGTGCACCCTCGCCTTGAGTTCTGTGTGCAGTTTTGAGAACCACAATGCAAGAAAGATATAAAGCTGTTAGAGAGCATCCAAAGGAAACCTACAAATATGGTGAAGGGCCTTGAGGGGAAGCTGAGGTCACTTGGTCAGTTCAGCCAGAAGAGGAGACTGAGGGGAGACCTCATTGCAGTCTACAACTTTCCTTGAGGGAAGGAGGAGGGGCAGGCACTGATCTCTGTGACAGGACCTGAGAGAATGGCATGAAGCTGTGCCAGGGGAGGTTTAGGTTGGATATTAGAAAAAAATTCTTCAATGTGAGGGTGGTTGGGCACTGGAACAGGCTCTCCAGGGAAGTGATCATGGCACCAAGCCTGCCAGCTCAAAAAGTGTTTGGCCAATGCTCTCAGGAATTTAGATTTGTAATTAATCCCACTGATTAGAAATGAATGTTTATGTGTGGTTTTACGTATCATGGTAGATCTGGATCTGTAGTAGGACATGAGATACATTCTTTCCACTTCTTCAGTTTAATAAAGAGGGCATAGAATGGCACCAAATACTCTTATCTGTGATTAAAAGAAACATGGCGGAATAATTTGCGTTGAATCTATGTAGTCAAAATACATTTATATGTGTGCAATATCTGCTATATATGCAATAGGATGAAGTTCATGTATATATGTGTTCTTTCCTCCCGGTAGATGATATCAGTAGAACGAGTAATGGAATACACAGAACTTGAGAAAGAAGCTCCGTGGGAGACCAACAAACATCCTCCACCGGAATGGCCTAACCAAGGAATGATAGCATTTGAAAATGTTAACTTCACTTACAGTCTAGATGGACCTTTGGTCTTAAGACATTTGTCTGTTTTAATTAAACCAAGAGAAAAGGTATGTATATGGCCGTCTTCAGATATTCACAGAAATTAAGCAAAGATGGTAAATTGACAGGAAGCTGTGTGCTAGAAATACATTATAAAATACGTGGATGTTTGGAAAATAGTAAGTGTTCTTTTAAAAAATAAGTTTTAGTCATATTTAATAACAGAAGTTAGAGCCTATTTATTTCCTGTAAGTGTAGCATAAATGAATCCAGGAGCATGGTGTTTCCGTCTGTTAAAACAAGGGATTAAACGTATCTGATAATTTTCTAAAAAAATCTGGGATTCTTCAGAAAGTGACAGACTTTGAAAATATCGGCTGAGCCCAAAATATTTGTTCAAATCCAAAGCAAATGGAGCTGCATTAGGAAATTTGGGATTCGGTAAATACCTTTGGAACAAACAGACAAGGTGAGCAAAACCAATTGAAAATAAGGAATGTACCTGCCCTTACACTGAGCCCCAAAATGGAAGAGAGAAGAAATACAAATCAGTTGCATAACTTTAGAAGTTGGAATTTTATTTCAGTTCCTTTCAGCTACCAATCTAATTAACTACTGCCATTAATTAGATTGGTAGCCAAAAGAAACATAGAAATAAAACTCTTCCTCCTCTGCAAATTTGACTCTTCCTCCCCAATTTTGATGCTATTCCAGTTGAAAGAGTGCTGCAGGGAAGGTCTCCCCCACAGACAACATTAAATTAGAGCCCTGCAGTGTTAATTTGTGCTTTGCTACATTTCAAATGCACGTGTACTTTTTGATTAGGATGTCTTCCCTAGGAGACTGGTTCAACTCTGGCCTCATTTCCCTGGCCTCATTTGTAACATGCATTTCCATTCACAACCAACCCTGTTTCTTTCCTCAAGTGGACCTGTTAATAACATGCATGTTACAAAAATTCAGCCCAGCCTTGCTGCATGGAGTTGATCTCCTGAAATAATGTAGGAGTTAAAAATGGTATCTGAGAAGAGCCATATGGGTCGTCTTCTTAGCTGTTATATGTTATTCCAATGTAATAGCAGACAAAAAGTTTTACGTTTCTTAGAGAGAGGCAGAAATAAAATAAAAAATGGAAGCAAGGGATATTAGCAATGTATGACTCAGTCCTTGGTGGAGGCAGGAGAGGGAGGGATGACAGGGGATATTTATTTTTGCTGAGCAGTTATGCTGTGGTTTTGTCATCCTGAGGTGAATTTGCCCAGCTTGAAACTATAGCCAAGACCTTTGTGTTGTTTTCTGTGATGTTTTGCACAATACTGTAGTAGACTACCACCGTATAAATCTCGCAAGCATCTATCCTTATATTGGTTTTAATTATGGAGAAGCATCTTTTTCACAACCAGATTTACAGATCTGCTAGAAATTCTTCCCATGCTCCTGTCAGTGAGAGCTCTTATGCCTATTCAGGCCCCCAGCTTATAGAGAATTCTGACAGGTGCAATGCTACTGGCATGATGAATGAATTTTAGCTTCTGCTGTGCTTGTAGTTTTTCTTGTTGGCATCCCAGTGCCCAGCTTGGGACGCTGTAGGTACAGCAGGAATGAAGAAGGTGATTGCTAGCAGATCACTCATGGGTTAAGGTCTCTTTTGATCTTCTTGTGTCAGCATTCAGCATTTCCCTACAGTGAAAGCAGGCTAGGAAGGACTCTCTGTTTTAACCATCTTTGCTAATGTAGTGTAGTCTGACAGAGAAAGACCAGTGAGAAGCAGAGCTGTGCCATCAGCTGGCAGTGATTAACCTCTTTTGCTACTATAGCTGCAGCTGGAGAAGGTCAGCATGTGTAACATTGGGTTTTAAACACTACTGTCTTTGTTTAAGGGTGCTTATTGGCTAATATACTGTTAAATGTACCTTTTCCTGACAGATCCTAATTCTGTGGGCTACATGAAAAAGTTAGGAGGGTGAGGGTCTAAATTTACAGCATGGCAGCTGTTCACGTAAATACTCTCACAGCATAGCACGAAAGGGAGGTTGCCTGAGGGGCAATGACGACATGGGCATTTTCAATGGAGTAGCTGACGTGCTGTAAATCTCACTTTTTTTTTTGCAGCTCTAGTTTGAAGTATGGGTGACACTTGAGTAATGATGAGCCCAGCATAGCAGGTGTACTCCTGTGCATGCACATGGCTTATATCAGGCAACAAAATCCTGGCCATGTGATTCCTGCTAAGTGGGTGGGACTTCCACTTGCAGACTGTCGCTGCGTTTGCACTGGCTGTGAACATGGGCCTCTGAAGAATAAAATGTTTTTAAAAAAATAAATGTGTATACCAAGAGCTGTTTCAAATTCATGTCAATTTTCAGCAGCCTGTAGTCAGTTGGACCAAAGATACAAATACATTCTTCTAAACGCTGAAGAGCATAGCCCTTTCATTTGATGCCAAACTGAAAGTGGGATTTTGACAATATGCAGAGCAGCTGCATTTTTATTTTAAGTATCAGTGTATTTTTTATGGTTTTTTTCTTTATATCCTTAATACAATACTTTATCTCACTGACATTTGCAAAGAAACAATTGAACTTTTGTTTTCACAACTCTGTGTTCTTCATTCAGCATTTTCTTTCTGAGCTGCAGTTTATCTGTTCAGAACTATTTTTCTATTGTTTCACTGATATAAGTTAGAATACTAGACATTTTATCATTTATTGTAACAGATTTGCTTAAATCAGTCTGTTTCTTTAATAATAAGCACTGTAGAAATGTTAATTAGTTTATATACAATAGTAAAATAACGAATAGCTGGCTGAAATTGTTGACTCGGAAGATAGAAGTAGAAAATGCGTTTTAGATTATGCGGCATAAGTTGCTCCTAGAAGTATACTTTTTTAGTATCTTGTGTATTTTTTATCAAATGTAGGCACTGCTGTTTTGTCTGAACTTAAGTGTCTCTGACTGTTCAAAAGTTTCTCCTTGCCCTTTGATGCAGTTTCCTGTGCTTAATTTCATTTCAGCAGTCATTGCTGCATACATCTGAGTCTCAGGCAATGGGTAATTGCCCTCTGATGTCTGTATGTATACTCATGAAGGTTTTCATGTTTCTTCCTCCTTTTTGCACCCCAATCACTTTGCCAGGCCATATTATACATGTTTAATCATCATAAATCCTTCTTCATCAAATCAGTATCTCCAACCCATATTAACTTTAAGTTGCTTTGCTCTGAACTCTTTCCAGTGTGTTGATTTCTTTCTGGAAATATAGCAATTATAACAGAATGCAGGAAATACCAAATTCTACCAGATCAGATCTGTGTAGAGGGTTAAACCCATTATCTTCCCTGATACAACTGATTACTGTACATTGTTTGCTCTAAGAATCCTTTACCAAAGACATTGTTAAAAAAAAAGAAGAAATATTTGCAGGTCTTAGCCCCTTGTCATTAAAGTTATCAATCTCATATTTTGCATTGTTTCTTTTTTCTGAAAGCTTTGATTTTTTTCAGATTACATATGTCTTCCAGTTTTTCTTTGGGAACAAATAGAAACCTGTATCTCTGTGATGTTATTATTCACTATTTCTCTTGTTTGGAAAGGAATTTCAGCTTGCTCACATGGCCTTGTAGTTTCAACACATGTTGAAGATTTAAGAAGTATGAATATGGTTTATAATCCTGCTACTTTAAAGTACTTCACCTTAACCACGCTAACCAAGATCAGTCTCAATTATTTAAATTGGGAATACATTTTTCCCAGAGTGCTTTATGGGAGTCCTTTTTTGGGTTGAGAAGTAGATGCATGCCTGAAATGATTTGCCTAACATCACCTAGCAAATCAGGTTTAGTATAAAAATCAGCAGCCTTGAACACATTACTATGCATTGAGCCACTTTATCTTGTTTACACAACAAGACACCACACATTAAGGGAAAATCTTTCACCTTTGAATATGATCCAAGAGATTGTTGTGTATCCACATGTCACCTGAATCCAAACTGATTTAGGGGAGAGAGGGTTTTTCCTCTTGAAAGAATGTTAATTATGAAAAAGTTTTATTTGGTGCTTGTTCTACTCTAAATCCTGTGATGTTGTTAAAATGTTGCTTGACATATTAATTTATCCTGAAAAGCTCACAGTTTAATTGTACAGGCTTGGCTTGCTCTGTAGGTTGGAATAGTGGGAAGAACTGGAGCTGGGAAAAGCTCTCTGATAGCAGCCCTCTTTCGCTTGGCGGAACCTGAAGGAAGGATTTGGATTGATAAGTACTTGACATCAGAGCTAGGACTCCATGACTTGCGGAAGAAAATTTCAATTATACCTCAGGTAAGAGAGTGACTTGGTCTGCTGTAAACATTTTCAGTCTAATACCGTAGTATTTAAAGTGCTTTGCTGGGATATGTTTCCCCTGCATCCCTTTATGCAGTAGACATAAAAACTATAGCGAGGCATTATTTTAAGATAAATAGAATCAATTTTGGGGACTGGAGCATTTTCTTTCTAGTTTTGTACCCTGTCTGTTCATCTGAAATACCTGTGTGTAGGGTGTTTGCAGTATGCTGTCCTCCTATAGTCTGGGAAAGGCAGAGAAATCTGACAAGTCTATACAAATCTTCAGCAGTCCTCTGAAGTCACTTGAGAAGTCACTTGAACCTTTCACAGCAATTCCTGCCTGATGCATTGCCTGAAGCTTCCTTAGTAAGGAACTCTGAAGGACCACTTTCATCTCTGTAGTCAAACCAGTACAAACTGACTGATGCTATATCTAGAAAGAGCAAATGTGCCACCTAGAAGTGAGCTGTCAGCTTTTGCGTTATTGGGAGAAAGTTGGACAGGAGAAGACTGGGGGAACAGACAAAAGAGTGGGTCATTATGACCCATAAACAGAAACTTGCTGAATTTTAGAAGCTGAATGCAGGAAAGGCTGCAGTACAGGAGTAAAAACCAGCTAAGACCATGTTGGGAATAGCCTCGTCTCTCATGCTGGTGTAGAAGAAAGGATCTTCAAAGAAGTCCAGAAGGTCACAGGTCTTCTCTTTATGGTCTTACTTTCAAATCAGTCATTGAATCAGAGATGGGTTATGTATAACCTTAAAACATCGGAAGGCAAAGTCTGTGCAGGTTACTGTTTCGTGAGGGCTCTGGTCTCTGTGATCGTTTGCTGTCCACTGGAGAGGGAGGAAGAGGGAAAAACTCACATGCTGCAAATGTGAAGTCATGTTTTTGAAAAATAATTCATTTGGTCTGTTCTGTCAGGTAGACTGAACAGTAGGCTGGAAACCAGAGGAATTTTTTTGCCATGTTCAGCGTTATTTCTCAGATCTTTGTGTCTTACTATGGAAGCTGTATTTAAGAGTCCTTACACCAACTTTATGTCTGAAGCTGTGCTAGCTCGTTTTCAGGATGGCATTTAGAATGTTATTTTCTTTAAATTGAGAATCTAATACAAATTATAATGAACAGTGGTTCTACGCCTCTCTTGATTACCTTCCTTTCGCTGCCCCACCCCCCAAGAATAAGGGTCAAAGCAAAGAAACACATATGCTATTTTAAAATTAAATAAATTAAAAAATAGGTGCTTGCACAGTAATTATGTTGTTGCCTAATGTTGCAGGATGTCTTTCGTTTGTGCATGCTGAAGGCTTATTTACTGCACACTGGAAGTGCTCACTGGAACTAGTCATCTTTTGTATGTAAAGAGCAGTTTACATAGATTTAAGTTCTTTTGTTTGTTTTTTTGTGTGAAGTGTTCCTTTCTTCTGAAAGCAGATGATCATCAGTTCATTCGAGGTCTACAGCTTTTTGAAAGCCTTGCCCTTAGCTATTGTGGGTGATTTTTATGTTTTGAAGAATTCAACTAAATTTGAACAAAATAGGGTACTGAGAGAGGAAAACTGCAGGTCAAATACAGTTTCTACGTGTCAAGTGATATAGATGCTCAAAGTTCACTGCATTTGATTATACATGAGGGGTTTTTTCATGCACAGGTCTGTTGGCATAGTTTTAAAACTCTTTTAATCCAGTGGAATTCTGTAATTTTTATCAAGGTTTATATCATAGTCCCAAAAGGTTTTAGGTGTCCTAAGGCTAGCAAGTGGCATTTGTTTTCAATGTAAGGGCAGACTTGTTTCTACTAAAATTGTGCAAAACTATGAAGTGGTGGTAGTAAGAAGAGGAGAAGGGTTTGGAATAAGGTTTCTACTATAGTAAACTGAGCGATAGGCATTGTCTTGTACTGTGTTAATAGTTAATAGTGCCAATAATAAAAATAGCAGTGTAACATCAGGTAGTTGTTTTCCTGCAGATATTTTCATAATTATGTGGGAAGCTAAGAAACCAGAGGGAGAGATGCTTATTAGAATTGCAACATAAAACATGCTAAACAGAACCATTCCTAGAGAGTGATGAGGCAAGACTGAAGTTTTCTTGTGTGTAAGTTTAAATACCTACCTGGAGAAATAAAAATGTGCTTAGGCTTCTAATTGCTTGCTTGGATGGAGCTGTGTAAAGGTTGTGTTTGTAAATCTTTTCTATGCAAATGTTGTCTGCCTCTCTGACTGCAAGCATTTTTACAACAATTATTTACAGGTTTGTCTTATTACTTTCTTCTCATAAACCAGGCTGTTTTAAATAATAATCTGTGTCAGAAGTGATAATTAAAAAATATCCTTATCTTCTGTTGCAGTGCATGTCTGTTGTTAGGACTTCTATAGTAGTTATGAACACTTTATAGATTCAGCTCTCATTTTGCCAACCTATAAAAATGGTTTGAAAAGGAAAATAAATGTAACAATACCTTCAAAACACACCAAATGGTGTATTAAAATGTGCATTATTAAACAAATTATTTTCTAGATGTTTTTGAAGAAAACTTTTTTTAACCTGGTAATATTTTGTTTTAATTCCTTTTGTTCATTCAACAGGTTTTTAGTGATATGTTGCTATTGCAGCAGATACTTCCAAATAATTGGCATGTTACATCAAGAAGTGTATATATTCTTTGACATTGCTTGTGGCATGTTCTGTCTTTGTTAATTCTTTTATAGCACTCAAATGATTTAGAAATGAAGAGACAATAAAAGGGTTAAGGTCTGAATTCTGTTCTGATTTGCTGCAGGCCTTTGGAGTGGGCATCCCTAGGGTTAGATTGGGCGTAAATCACGACAGAGGTTAATCTCTGAGTAGGCTGAAATTATCCAGTGTAAGTTAGACTTTATTTCTTAGTGGAGGAAAAAAAAAAAGAAAATGTTTTGCCTAAAATGTCTCCAGTTTAGAGAAGGCTGACAACATGATGAATGGTCTCCATTTTTGATTAGCACTGTTACGGTTTTTGACTTGTTGTCTTTATGTGTGGTGTTAAGATGAGTTTAGCCCTAAAGTCATGTCACTGCATGACTCAGGTCTGGCAACTCATATTGCTTAAGGAGTTCTGAACCAAAAGTTATCTTCTCACTTCTTAAATACTACATTTTTCAGTGTAAATTAATTTGTGACAGTTTGATTAATCATCTGTTATTGATTTGACCGGGAACTGAAGTAGAACAAAACTTGCTTCGACCACAGGTAAACCCATATTGGTACCTGAGTGGGAGAAGGTACTGATTTGACTCCCTGGTGTATTTTGAGTGAGAGCTTTGCCCAGCAGTGCTCCAGTTCTAAGTAAGTTTGTTTTGATGCTGTGGCAATATAGATTAACTTCAGTGGGTATAGATTTTAAATGGTGAAAGCTGCTCCTCATAGCCCTAATGGTAAAATGGAAGGGCTTTTATGGCATGAAATAAAAAAAGAAAAAAACCACACAAAAAAACCACCCCCAAAAAAAACAAGCAAAAAGCAACCAAACAAAAAAACTCCACAAAAAACCCAAAACACAGCCAAATAGAGAAGGAAAACCAGAAAGTCATTGCGAGCTCTTTGATTCATCTTTGGTTTACGTACTTCAAAAACAGGTTTTCAAAACTGCCCAAATGTAATTTAGGAGTGTGAGCTCATTTACAGTACTAGCTGTTGGTTTTCGTTAACAATACCAGAGGAATAGCAGTGATTTCATGTAAGTATATATATAGCTTGTGGCATCAGGACAGTGGCATGTAAATGCCCGTTTAAGTACTGACATAACTGTGTACAGCCATTTACAAACAGACCTGTCCTGTTTGGTAAATTATCTTCATACAGAGTAGTTGCGCATTTACCTCCCCCCATATCTCCCTTAAGCACGCTATTGTAAAATACATTTTTGCATTTCAAAAATGATAGCTGCTTGTTGTGTATTCCGTGCTATTGTTGATATAGGTTAGCTCTGATTATCATTAAATTACCTATTGCATTATAAACCCTGTATTTATAATGGAATGCTCATTTTCCTGGGTTTTAGGAGCCTGTTTTATTCACTGGAACTATGAGGAAAAACTTAGATCCTTTCAATGAATACACTGATGAAGAGCTGTGGAATGCCTTGGAAGAGGTAACTTAATAAATCTAATTATGTACATCTGATATTTACAATCCAAATAACAGCAACATTACAGTGCTTGCGTGTGTTAGGTTTTAGATGTTTTCATCAAGTTTGATAAGGGTATATAGCTGTTGGTGGAAAAAGGTACACTGTTGTATGTGCATTTGTATATGTGTGTGTTTGTGCGTGTGTGCGTAGACAGGTATATTGTTATATGAGTCTTTTGTGAAAAAATTATCCTTTGGGATGATGCTTTGGTTATATTTTGATTCATATCTTAGTTTTAATGAACATTAATAGATTCTTAACAATGTGCTTTAATGTTTTTAGAATTCTAATAACTGACACACTGTGTAATCCAACTTGGCGCTTGCTCATTTTGTGTCAGAATATAAAAGGCAAACCTTGCATACTTACTGTTGTGTCATCAGATTCACAATAGGTGATTTAAAAGGGAGTTACTCATCCTACAATATGTTGACATGTCAACAGGTGCAACTGAAGGAGGTTGTGGAAGATCTACCTAATAAAATGGAGACGCAGCTGGCAGAATCTGGGTCTAATTTTAGTGTTGGTCAGAGACAGCTGGTGTGTCTTGCCAGAGCAGTTCTAAAAAAAAATCGTATTCTTATCATCGATGAAGCAACAGCAAATGTGGACCCAAGGTAAAACCAAAATCTGTCATGTTAAAGTGAGCTGGATTTTCTTCTAATATGTTCACCTGTACTTGTATTACATGTAGTTTGTATTGCTGTTTTTAGGTTTTTAATGATACCATCATATTTGTCTATTAAAAGTGTGGCCATTGAGCTTTGGTTGTGGAGCAGATGCTATAAACTAAGTGCTGAAAATATCCCTAATTTCAGTGCCTTCTCTAGAATAGGGAAATTAATATTCAAAGTTCATTTGTCCTGCAGCCATAGATTAGAAGACAAGAATGTTCTTGGAAATGCATCTCTGTAACTTCAGAATAGCCATGAAACAAGTTTCTGGAAGAAATGTCTGTTGGAAGTAAATAACTAAAAAGTAATTAATTAATCTCAAACTCCCCAAACCCCCTAAAACTAGAAGGGTGAAAAATGGCTAAGCAAAACTGGATGGATACTTCTGGTTGTGAGATGCTGTCCTTTCAGATGGCCCAGATGTTGGAGATAAAATAGGGGCAGGGGTAGAAGATAAGCTGTCTTAAACACCACAGGAATTGCAGAACAGATTTGGAGATGTTTAAATCTATAGGAGGGACTAATTTGTCATTCGTTATTTTGTCTTGTATAACTCAGGCCAGCAGAATTTTCCTGAATTCATTCCTGTTTGAACTAGAGTGTACTTCTAGAAGAACATCCAACCTCAATAGAAAAAAATTCAATGACAACCCTTGTTAAATTGTTCCAATAGCTAAGTACCCCCACTGTTAATTTTTGAAACATTTGAAACGCTGATGGAAATATTTTGGAAACAATACTGCAAACGTACTGCATCAATTAGTCTGAGCTGAATATATAGTTCCAACAAACTATGGCTTGAGGGAGAACTCAAAGTCCAAGGAGGACAATAACACAGCAAGTCCCTCAAACAGATGCATTAAGGATTTTGTATGTCATCTGGGCGTGACTCATTTTTATAACATCTTCTTGGGGGAGAAGTGGTGCCACTAGGGTAGCTTTGCAGTTCAGCTGACAGTGTATTTCTAAAACCTTCCCAGAGGTTCTCTTTTTTTTCTTTTCTTTTTCTTTTTTACTTTTTTTACTATTAGTTTATTTTTGGCTGAGCTCTGATAGATTAACTCTCTGATTAATCATAGTTGCGGAAATTTAATACCGTCTTACTCACCCTCCCTATTTAGGCATCTCACATGTGTGTTCTCAACTTGCACTATGCATTTAATTGATCTTGATTAATGTGTACTGCAATATATATTATAATAAGGTAAATGTTTGTTTGTATCAACTCTAAGCATAACAATACAAATAATATCTTGGAACTTCTTCTTTGAATTCAGTTTGCATTACAGTCATTATTACCTTTTCCTTAATGTGTTGGTATAATTAGAGCCAGGCATTTTTTAGCTGTGCAATCTGATAGGACCATCATCAGGAAATGCTGATGTGGGTTGCTTAACTGAGCAGTTAAGGGAGGCATTTTTGGCATGTAAGGAAAACCTCCTCCTCTTCTGATGCACAACCCCCATACCTGGCACCCTTGTCTCTAGACTGGCGGCAAGCAGACATCATATCAGGCACCTGAGATAGGAAACCATGGGGAGCTGCTGCTGGCTCTGGAGATATTGTGTCTTTTTTTGTTTGCTTTTCTGGCTCTTGATCTTTTTGCCTCAGCTACTGCTGCCACCATGTCCCTTCTGCAGCTCCACCTGGAAGCACGTGTGAGAAGGCAGGGTTTAGGAGTGGGAAGAGGAGAAGGAAGGTGATGTGAGGCAGTGGATGGGACAGCAGGGTGAGAGAGAGGTGGGCACTTTACCCCCCAGGGCTGAGAGTACTCCCCACTGTGTTTCTCCAGCTCAGCTAGGCCATTCTTATCTGCTGCTGGGAGTGAAGGGAAGGAATTTGGAGTTCATCCTTCTCCCTCCTTCTTACATGTTCCAGATCCCATATATACCCATATTATCCGCCTTGCTCCTCATAGCTACCACTTGCTCTGCATGCTGCAGGGGTGTCAGCACTTTTGTGAGGGGGAGGAGGAGCTTACCATAGAGAAGGTTGCCCTAAGTCAGACTACTTGAATGTTTTATGTGATGACTGACAGACATAAAATTTGATTTTGTCTTCTTGGTCCATTCTCACTCTGAAGAATAGGGTCATTTTAAAGCAGTTGTTCTGGAATATTGCATAAGATCTGGAGTGAAAATGCTGAAAATCTTTCTGTAGTCGCTTTGGTGATACACTAAAACAAGATCTTTAGTAACTGAGACTTCTTTAAAATACTGACTTTGTTTAACTTACTGAGCTTTCTGCTCACTGACTGCAGTATTATGCATTAACTTGTATTTTTGCTGCTTACAGAGGACAAAACTCTTTGGGACCAGACCACTGCCACGTTTTTACATTGTTTGTTCATTGAGTCTGGTAAAAACAGACATTGCACATAGTTCAGTTCATTAGCCAACTTAACCTTGTAAAGTTTAAGCTTTTATTACATCTAACTGCTATCTGTAACTCTTTCTCTTTTGGAGAAATTATCTGAAGTCACTCACGAGTTGTGTAGTGTGAGATACGTTTCCAGGACAATCCACGGGAGAATATTAGGCAGAAGATAATGACTTATCCAGTGTTCTTTCAGCAGCTTGGTTGCTTCTCATTTAGATCATATTTATTCTTGCTCTTTAGATAGTTTTCTTTTTACACAGTCAACTAATTCAGGTTACACCAGATCTTGGGTTGCTGTGAAACGTGGTGTTAGATCCTCAACCTGTGGTGCCTGTGGGAAGCTATACCACCATTTTGTGCTTTCTTATGGTGTACTGTTCCTTGCAATAGGGAGTGTCGTGGTTCCCATTTTTATATAATCAGATTAGGGTTGAGCTTTTGTCATCCAGCAGCCCTGGTTTTGGTATTTGGGTTGCATCTTTGGTTTTTAATGTGCCTGAAAGATGATGGGGTTTGATCTACTTAGATGGGTGATGAAATCACTTAACATTTGCCTGGCCACTTGCTCAGTGTGGGCAGGCACCACAAAGAGTCCATTTATGCCCTGAAAAAGGAACAGAAATTATGCTTCCTTTGGTACTTATCTAGCTCTTGTTGGTATATGATATAGTCTCTACTCTGTCAGCACATAATTCTGTATACAGATGCTTTTCTTGCTCTTGTAGATTTTCATGCCTTTCCCATCTTCTTGCCGAGATTGTCTTGGAGCTTACTAATGGTGCTTCTGCCTGCTGTCCCAAAAACTATGCTCCAAGATCTACCATGAGCCTTAGAGAGGATCTAGCCAAGTGCTAGTCAGCAGACACATCTGCATGAGATTTCATACGATGACATTTGAAGATGGAGCTATTAAGTCTGTTTCTGTTTACTTTGTAGTCTCATATTAGAACATTTGTCACACTCACAATATGGCCAGCAGTTTCTTAGTAGTGATAAGCTTATATTCAAGAAATATCTGTTTAAGATAATAGTTTGATAGTATCTATCTAAGAATGAGAAATGGTTTTTTGTTGTAAATGTAGGAAGAGGTAGTGCTTTAAAGAATACATGTAATACAAGGAGATAGAATAAATTAATGCAGAGGACAGGGATGTTCAAGGCTGTTCAAGGCATTCTCAGAAAATAGTAGGAATAACCTGAGTTACAAATAATTTTGATCCCTTTAAAAAGTTGTTTTCAAAACTCTGAGCAAGCTGTGATTCTGTGTGCTGTGTAGTAGCTCTGCAGGAAACTTCACCTTGAGCTTGACTATAAGGAAAGAAAAAGGCCTCTTTTGCACAATTCTAGCGAGTATTAAACCTTTTGTTTCTATTTTGCTATGTTAACTGTTGCAGAGAACACATCCTGCTGTCTTTATAAGGTTCTTCCATAGTGAGTGTTTCCATGTATGCCCCTGTTTTTTTTTCTTCTTTTGAAGGTAAGAGTAGTCAGGTAATTGAAGCGTTGCTGAGAAGACAGCAAAAAAACATACATGCATTAACATGGGGGTGAAAGCACTGCTATTGCTGTGATGTGGAACATGATGAACGACTTCCTTTTTAAGGAGATAACACACAGAACTAAAGAGCCTGGGTCTATCCTGACTTCTCCTCCCGTCTCTTTCCCTGATTGCGTACTGGCCTTGGTTCAAAAGGAGTTGAGGAACACTTGCTTAGCGCCTTTTTCTTTAGCTTCTTTTAGGAAGTAGGAGCAGAAGGACCAAGCCTTCTCAGATTGTGACCCAGAACAAGCTCATGACAGAACTTAAATGTTTCTGTCCCCAGATGAAGATAGCAGTCAGCATACATGGGAATTCTTACTAAACTGTTTGTATCTTCCTCCTCTCTGATGATTCGTCCTGTCATCGGCAAGGATCTATCTATTCCTTTGTCATGCCGATCGCTTCTACTAAGTTTGTAACAGAAGGTACATTTAGTCCTTCAGAGCATGAGCTCCTATTCCTCTCAGTCATCCTGTTCTTCCAAAGTTGTCTGTCCACTTTTTATTGCAGGTGCCTCTTGACATGGTGACATCAAAACAATTATTTTTGTGTAGTTCATGAAGTGATACCAAATATTTATTATGTGCAGACAGATTCAATGTGGAGCGCTACTTCTGTCTAAAAAAATAATACTTAAGAGGAAGACATGCTGCATGAATATTTTATTTATTTTATTTTATTTTCCTATTTTTAACAATATGAAGAATTAAGGCTTTACAAGCAACTGGTTGCAGCCAACAGGTCTGCCTAAGTATACTAGTTTATCCAGATACCTCCTTTGTCCTGTTCTAACTGTATCTGCAGCATTTTATTATTCTTCAGTCATATGTAAAAGAACAAATTCATGTTTTAATAGAAATCCTGGAAATGAGTCCCATGCCTTCAAGTGCCTGACTTTTGTAGGCTGGAGATTCCTTAGTCCAACTAACCCCAGTATATTTTGAGTTCTTTGTGGCATCCTTCCATCTTGGATTGGAATTTTGGTTTCTGTACCTTTTTCTCCATTGCTGCTACTCATTAGGGTTTTTTGAAGGCTGATGGGAAATATGTGAGTATTCATATGGCCTGGCTTTGTGCCCAGGTTGGGAGCCAAGGCTACCTATGCAGTATGGGCTGTCAGGTGCCTCTAGAGGGCATTCATCACCTGATGGCTGCCTAATTCAGGTTCTCTGACTCACCTTCCAGCCATGCCTCTCCCCTTTCACTGATAAAGAGAGGACTGTCATGTCTACAGGACTAGAGACATTAACACCTGACTGGTGTGCTCTAAGTTAGGTGGTGTCAATGCTTCTCTAATACAGTTAGTTAATTGAATAAGCTCCAGTTCTTTTGCCTTAATGCTTATTTATACAGCTTAAGAGTATCTTAGTGTATTAAGTATCTTTCCGTATAATTTTATTTCCTTTTCACTTTCTCAGCTTTACTTATGGCAGGTATCACTTCAGCCCTGTACTTGTGTCTATGTTTTAGCTTTGTTTGTATTCTTTATGAGTCTTATGTATCCTTCTGGTATCCTTTTCTTAGGTGGTTAATTCATATAGTAGGCTTGAGACTCTTAACTTGAAATCTTTTATCCCTTTCCTTGGGTTGTGTGTTCCAGTTAACTTTTAATTTACAGAGTATGCCAAGTTTTCTTTTTGCTGTATTCAAGTTCTTGAGCTATTCCAGTCCTAGTTTAGTTTACCAGCCCTCTCCTTTAATTAATCCTCTTTTGCAGTTGAAATCAAGAACCTTAGTTCTAGGCTGTCTTGTGTTTGTTCTTCAGTTGATTTGCAATGAAGGTTATTTACTTTCACCAACTTTTCTTCACTGCTTGCACAAACTAAAGCTCCAAAGAGAATAACAAATTTTTTGGTGTAGAAATCTTTAGGACTATCTGAATCTACAGAATTTTCCTCTTTCTGTATTCAAAGCCTGGGAAATTAGTCTTCTGAAATGAAGCCTACTGCTTTACTTGCAAGAAGAAACTCCTTCCTCATAAAGCATTAGATGATAGATTTTTGGAGTATGTTTATGATAACCTCCAAGTCATCTAATATAACAAGAGGAAGAGGCACTGTAATAACTGTTAGTGTATTTCCTGCTATACAGTCATGTTTGATAAAGTCATAAAACCTGCCTGCCATTCAGTTATCCATGCAAATATCTTATTCTTGTCTGCATTGCTCTTGGTGTGTTTCAGAACAGATGAGTTCATTCAAAAGACGATCCGTGAAACCTTTGCTCACTGCACAGTGCTGACCATTGCACACCGCTTGAACACCATTATTGACAGTGATAGGATTATGGTAAGACAGTTAACCGCTTAATTTTTTTTTCTTTCCTGAAGAAGAATAATGTTATTGACTCTTTTCTTCCTAATTTTGATACAAAAGTAGGTAGGGGTTTAAGTCATCCTTTAGGCTTATCCTAGTTAACCTAGTTATCCTCGTTGCTGTGATTAGCAAGTCACAAAACTCTAGACATAATGACCTGAAAAGACTTCTTACATTCTCTGGCTTTCCAACCCACAAGACATGAACCCATTGCAGGTGAGGTGCAGCAGCAGAATAAATAAACTCTGCCTGTACTAGGAGCCTGCGAAGACACACCCAAGAGGTTCTGGACAGAGTCAGCTGGATTCGGCCAGGCTTATTAATTCAGTCTCGGTGGGCTGAGGATGGCAGTGACAATAGTTGCTGTGGGATGTGTGAGGAGGAAGTGGTGCGGGTTCTGGGGCAGGAGACATGGAGGTAAGGAGACAGCAGCTACCCTGGGGCAAAGGTAGTGATGGGAGAAGTGGAACTAGACTGGTGAGGTAATGAACATGGCCAGCTTTCTAAAGCAAGGTTCAAACAGAAAAGGTGAAGCACTACCAATTCAGCAGCCTCTGCCATCTTTGTTCCAAACAGACCAGTGATATACTCGTATCTACCATCTTGTCTGCCCCACAGTGTGTTGCACACACATAGAAATTAGGAAATACTTGCTGATTATTTTCATAAAGGCAATGGTGTTTCCTAGGCTCTCAGGAAATCAGGCTCATTTATGTCATTGAAATGATGTGCAGCCTGAAGTTTTACCATTTTCTGTAATAAGAACATGAGCCCTTTGCAAGTATTTTCTTCACAACTAGTCAGTGAAGTAACTGACATAGTGGGCAAACTGTGTTCATAAGTGGAACTCAGATTTAGCTGGCCTTCAAGCAGAAATTACCTTTCCACCTCCTGGTGGTAACTTTAAAAAAATACCCTCTTCAGCTTTTGTTTTATGAAAGTGAAGCATGTTAAATCTTTCCATGTTTTTTTTTTTTTTACTGGCTGCTCAAAAGATTTTAAAATCTTTGATAAGAGTTACAATGGTTCTCTGAAGTACACAAAATGAAACAATTGCATCTGCTGAGCTGAGTGGTATTCTGAGGAGTAGAATAGATTGTGAGCTGAGTGATTATAGTTTACTTACAAAGAGAGAAACCAGCAGAACTGCCGTAAGTAATCATATAATTGCAAGCATTTAACATATAATAAATAAATATTTTCTTCACTGGTGAATGCCTCCCTACAGGTTTAATGGATATGTTGGTGTTTTCTACAACTAACGTGAACAAAAGATTTGTGAGGAAACAACTGTGACCTAATTAATAGCTGTATGTGTTTGTTAGCTGTCCAAAGGGGTTTCTGTGGGTTTTGGTTCATTAGCCACCATTAACATGTTATATGCAAAATGCTCTTTCCATGAAGATATTTTCCTAGTTTAACCTTTATTATCATGAAGTTGCAATGAAAACTAGATGTTTTATTTACAATTTTTTGCCAAAAATCATTGGAGCAAAGCATAGAAATTCCCCTTTTCTCCAAACTTCTCAGGATAATTGCCAGCTACATAGCTACTCTACTGCATTTTTAGAGTCTGTACATTATTCTTACCCTTATGTTGTTTCAGTTTAGCCACTCTTAAGATTTTTAGTTTCCTATTTGTCTAACAGTCTTTTTTTAATGCCTTTGGTCTCTTTAGAGTATTAAGAAACAGATTGGCAAGAAGATATGTCTTTGAGTCTGCAAACAGTAAACATTTTTCATCTCTTTACTTTGCTGCATATTGATCTTCTTACAGATTTCTGTAATTTCTTGAGAGAGGAGGTTGAGAAGCATAGGATAGAAAAAAGGGGAAAACTGACGTGACTTCGTAACAAACCTGTTTTCTTGACATGCTTAGTTAGTGATTCTGTTTATGGACAAATCAGAAATATGATCGCATATTTAGAATGATCAGAGTTATGGCAGGTGTGCTTTTGTTACACTTTAATTACTTGGTTTACTCAGGCATGTAACTTCTAATGAGGATATAGCAGAATTTTGGAAAAATAACATGTTAAAAATGCCAGGAAAAAGAATATTCCTCTAGAAGAGTAACTATTAATTAATGAGAGTTATTCACAATAAAAACAGCATTCATGGAAAATTAATCATTTACTTCAATATCACAAAAATCGAGAAGACTCAACTAAAGAAAGCTTTCAGTATGTTATATAATTTGGTTAGTCAATAATGTGTTTTAGTAATTCACAAATTTAACTTGCTACAGATTCTTTTTTAAGAGTCAGAAATGCACAAACAAAGTGCATTGTTATTCCATTACCTGGTATTATTAAAAATCCTGGTTTTGTTTCTCCTTTAACTGAGACCTCTAGGTACTATGATGCCTTCATTTATAAGGCATCCCAAATCTTTGTGATAAGTTTTAGAGAATGGAGGAGAAAGAACAAAGATAGACCCTAGCAGTCAGAATATTAACCACTGTCTTTTGACAAATAATGAGTAAAGTTATTTTGAAACAAATTTTGAGCAGACTTGTTCAACACTTAATTCGATCACAAAAGTCCCAGCCCATTCCTGAACAAGTATACATAACCTAGGGCTTCGCTCCCTTCCCTCTGAATCAGACTGAAAAGAACCTCCTGCTCAAAGCAGGGTCAGCACTAATTTCAGATCAGGTTGCTCAGGGCTTTTTCCATTTGGGTCTTGAAAACCTTGAAAAGTGGAAATTCCACAGTCTCTCTGAGCAACCTGCCCCATCTGCCATGAAATCTTTTTTTTCTTATATCCAGTGAAAGCCTCCCTTTCATTTATGGCAGTTGTTTCTTGTTTTCCCACTCATTAAAGAGCCTGCTTCTGTCTTCTCAGTAACTTCTTTGTAGCAATGGGAAGGTTGCTGCTAAATCCCCCGAAACTATCAGTTCCCCAGGGCGAACATGCCCTGCTCCATCAGCTTCTCCTCACAGGTCAAGTGCTCCAGTACACTGGACACCCTGGTAACCCTATTTCAAACTTGCTCGAATTTGCCTTCCTCTTTCTTGTACTGAGGGTCACCATGTTCCAGATTTGAGCTGATGAGCACTGAATAAAGCAGTTCCCTTGGTTTGCACTCTTGTTGACACCCATGGCACACTGCTTGACTCCTGTTCAGCTTACTGAACACCAGGACACCACCTCCTTTTCAGCACAGCTGATGCCCAGGCAGTTACTTGCCAGCTGGTACTGATGCAAGAAGCTGATCCATTCCAGATTCAGGACTTTACATTTGTCATTCTTGAGTGTCATGAAGTTCATGCTCACTTATTCCTTTTGCCTGTCTAGACCTTAATAGCTCTGAATATCAGCCTTGTCTTGAGTGTGTTGACTGCAGTCTCCAGCCTGGTGTTGTCCACAAGGTTTTGATTTAATTCAGTTTAATTGCTGGTTAAAGTGGAACTTTCAGAAAAAACCTGTATGCCCTTAGGGTTAATCCAAACATTAAAAAAAAAATAAAATAAAAAAAAATTGAGAACAGAAAATAATTTTGTGAAAGTCATGAGAAAATGTCAAGTTGGATGAGTATGGAAATAGGAACTGAACGTGAACTGTTGCATGTCTGCTCACACCCACCATAATAACCGGTTCTATTTTAGAAGAGAAGAAAAGCCTACTGGAAGAGGGTAAAAAGGAAGAACAGAATCTATTTTATACAACTGTAGACAAATCTGGCCTCAGGAGTTGTTTTAATTCTCGTTTGTTCCATTCCCAAAACCATACCTTAGCTTTCATAATCCAGGTCACGCCTTAAGAGTATTTCCATTATATCTGTCTTAGTGATAAACACATTTTATCAGAACTTCAAATGCTTAAAATCATTGAGGGAAGAGCTGTATTGTGTAATGTGATACTCTCTAACCCAATCACCTCGATGAGTAATACTACATTGCACTTGCATAGGACCTTTCATCTGGAAATTGTAACACTCTTTATAAACATTAATTAATTAAACTTCAAACACCTGGGTGAGATAGGGAACTATCCATACAATCTTTGGAACCAAAGTTGGAAAGACTTGTTAAGTCAGACCATCAAATAATACTACCATAAAATTATAATCCAGTGGTTTTCAAGCTCCTTTTTTTTTCCCTCTGTGCTGCTCCAGCATATAATAGGACACTTTCTCATTCCTTTTTCTTCATTACTTTGAGAAACCAAGTTGCAACTCCTTCCATCAGGTGCTAGCAGTACCTTTGGCACAGCAGGCACTCTGCTCCCTGGCAGAAGGGGAGGATAGGATAAATGCTGCAGTTACCTCTTCCATGATGGCAACTCCTGGCAGAAGCTCAGCTCAGGCTTGATTCATTGGCCCCTCACTCCAGGTTGCTTCCCCACCACCACAACAGCTGCTTGCCTGTCCTGTACTCACTCACCCTCTGTAGAGGGCAAGGACATTTTATGTAAATTGCATCTGCACCCTGGGGCACCTAAGAGACACCACTCCCAAGAATTCCAGTGGGATCTCATAAAATCCCTGTCACCAGTTCCTCCCTCTCCTCTCTGCTTCCTTCTCCAGGTTGAGAAATACTTTTCAGAAACTGTTTTTACAGAGGAGAAAACAGAAGCATATGGAAAGTGAGTCTCACCCAGGGACGTAGTGGTTCAATAGCAAATAAGGTATATGCATCTGCCAAGAACCTTATGCAGTTGTTTACTGTATATGCTATGCTGTGGCATCTCTAGAGGAAAGCCACAGAGTAGTCAAAACTTGTGCATTTTCCAATGACAAATATATTTCTCCATAGAGAGTTTTCATATCAGTGCAATACTTCTTTGAAATGGAAACTCTATATGCAAGCAGAACTTGATCTAGTAATTAAAAACTGTCATTCAAATAGGAAGTTTCTGATGAGAGAATCATGGGAAGAGATTTGATTTATTTATGGGAAAACCTGTTGTGGTTACATCCTGAAATGACTAATATTCAGGCTAACAATACTGTGTACTTCACTGCCAGACCTGAGTTGGTTTTTTGGTCAATAGGAAATGACTTCCCACATCTTTATGGTAAACCTCCCTTGTTCAGTTATTCTCATTTTTCTGATGTTGCGTTTACCGTGGTGGAACATCTGGGTCTCATAAATCAGGCACCATGTTTTGTGCATCTGTCCTGCTCATACCTTCATGAGAGCTTTTGCTGCAGTGGACCAACTTCAGATGGAGATGTGGAGAATGTAGGAAAGTAGTGGTGGTACATTTAAATTAATAATACTGAGTTAAAGTCACAAATGCTGTGGTCTGTTGACTCTTCCTTTGGTGTGTTTTTTTTCCCCACTTATTTAAATATCACTGTGGGATAATGAATCTGTTTTACAGTAAATCTTGATATTCATTTTAGGGGGGATTACAAAAGTCACAAGATACAGAAACATACAATCCTAGTTGTAGAACAGTTCTTTGTGAAAACTGCGTGTGCTCCATTAGTGTTGACTCTCTCATTTTAAGTATGTATGTATGGGACTGCTTCATTGGTGGAGAGCTACCCACTGTCAGATAGAGGCCCTCAAGTGCTCAAGATGTCTAAGAGAGTTGAATTGGTGAGACTGTAAATATTCTTGAAGCCTGGGACCATAGAACATGAAACTTTATGAAAACAAGAAATAATTAGGACTACATTTAGAACTTCTCTTCAGTCTTTCAAAATTCTAAAGCAGGACAACTGCAAGGGTATAAAATGGGTTTGGTTTGTTTGGGGTTTTTTTGTTCTGTAACACAAAGCCAAGAGGGGTTTTGACCTTTTATTAGCCCAGTATCTGGAGTGGTGAAATATTATTGGATATTATACTTGTGCTGTTGAAGTCTGTTCTGTTAAAAGAATTTAAAGGGAGCTTAATGCATTATAGTAGCTAGAATGAATGCCAAATTTTTGCAACTAGGCATCTGATTTTTCATAAAAACCTTAAAGTACCTTGTGGATCTGAATCCAGTAATTCACAGTAAAATTTCTACATTCATATTAGTGCACCTTCTGTTATTATTCAAAAGGAACAAACACTAATAAAACTCCTTTTCTGACTTAGCCTCTGTCTTGAAAATATGGACTAGGGAATATTGGAACTAAATTTACTATTTTTTAATTCAACCTAAGAAAAATCCCAGTTGTCTTGTGGGACCAAAGTGGGTAAAGAAATGTGAAGATAAGAATATGAGGGGTACTCATAGAAGGGGACCTGCATGGAGAGCAGAGGGCCTGGGAACCATTAGGTTTCTCCTATCTTTTGTTAAGTCAAGTCTTTCAGAGTTTCTGGAAGAGCTGAGCATTTAGTAAATGATTTTTCAGAAATGGTCAGTTTTGTTTTGATTCTGAACAAAGGCAATTTTCACTGTTGCCAGCCAGATCTTTTGAAACTAGGTTGATATTTACCAAACCACAAAGGAAAACTAGATCCTTCCATGTTCTTTCTTGGAATTTAATGATTTAGTTCCTCAAATATCAACAGTGAAAATATCTCTTTCAAAGCTGAGTAATATATGCATCTTTACCATTAAGAAAAGATATGGTAATGATGTATAGGCAGTGTTTTGCATAAAATACTGAGCTGTGCCATGGTTGTGTATCAGAGCAAGTCTTGTCAGCTGAAAAGTGTCTATGACAGTAGTAAATATCACACCTGGCCCAGCTCTTTCTAAAATGAGTAAAAATCCCAATGAGCTCTAAAATATACTAGAATTGTTGATTCTCTTTGCAAGTTTTAAGCCACATCTCTCCAAAACCTTGGCATCTTTTGACTTCTTAAAAACTGTTCCCATTTCAAGAGGGCTGCCCAACAAGGTTCTTCTTTTGCCTAAATAAAACAACTAATTACTGAGGCAGTACTTCAGCTGGGAGCATTCAAACGAAGAGCTGGATTTGAATTCTGCAGGAAGTGAAGCCAGTGTTTCATGAACCTTAATTTCTCATTCTGTCAGGCATTTGTGTGTGAATGTGTTACCATCAGTATAAGAAGACGATGGTTGGATGATGTTTCTTTGAAGACAATGATATGGAATCTAGACCATAGTAGAAATACTAACACATCTTTAGAGAATTATTTTTGCTCTCTCAGAAATAGTGTATTACTGTTTAAAAGCAAATTAGTACAGGTCATGCTGGTGGCTGATGCTCTGAGCAGAGTGTCTGATAAGGTGAAACTGTGTGCATGGCAGCTGAGCCACAAGTTCATTGTCATCAGAAACTGATAAAACTAGGAGACATGCTCAGTCATCTGCAACAATATTCCTTAACCTCTTGAAAAGTATAATATCCGTGTAGCTTATCTAACTTTCTAAGGCCCTCAAAAGCCTTATTAAAGAGTGGGATTTCTTAAACTGAAGTATATCTTCTATCACTTCAGGGACACATTTGAGCCATTTTTCAATCCCAGTTGAGAAATGTGGCTTTACAGTGATGGAAACAGTCATTACTGATTGACCAAGGGAGAGTTTTGTCAGAGCATGTACAGCTGTTGGTAAGCACTGGCATGAGATCCCTTCATAATCTCTGAGGCAAGGGTTGAACTTACACTGATGTAGATGTTTTGAGGTGGGGAAACTGTACAAGAGACATTTGCAGTGCATGGTTTTTACAGGCTGCTTTTCTCCAACAAGATACAGAAGGAGTTAATATCAAATGATTAGCAGTAGAATAAGTCTCATGACTACACACATAATTGATATTTTTCCCCACAATGTTCCAGCCAGCTTACAGTGGTGTGCCATCCATTGGAGAAAAAGATAAATTTTTTAAATCTCTGCAAGAAACTTAAAGAAAACTTAGGTACAACAATTTTGCAGTGCTGCATGCTCCATTTCCCCTAAGTTACAGCCCAAGAGTAATTTCATTTTAAAGAAATCCACTGTTTGTGATTACAGAACAAAATGTCTGAAGTTGCCTTGTGGGTAGGGGGGGTACATGTTGAATCCCAGTGACCAGTGGCAGGTTTGGCATTGTTACAGCATAGCTAAGCTCTGCTGAGGTGAAATATTTTGCAAGTTTGAAAATAATAATAATTCAGATTATAAGAAGGTAAGCGCCCAAATGTGCTCTGCTTTGTTTGTACGCATGATACATGAAATATACGTTATTTGACACCAAATTTGTCTTCATTTACTGGTAGAGTAATTTGTATAGGAACCCTGAAGTAGCTTGGGGACTACTTTGATTAAACCTGAAGACTTAAAAAAATTTAAGAACAAAAAACCCAAAAGAGAGCCAAAAAAACCTCCACTACCAAAAATAAATAAAAAAAAGGGGGGGACACTTTAAAAAGAATAGAAAAAAAGAAGCTCTAAATGGCTCTGAGTTATATCTGCGGCCTTCTCAATGTTCTTCGATGTTTGCAGCATGTTTAGATAGGTTGATGTTTATAAATGATTCTTCAGAGAAGTATGTGCTTGTTTCTGGTCTGTTTTGACAAACCATGATGAGACAGAAGAGACAGAACATGCTTGCATCTGAACTTAATGCCAACTGGAGCACAGGCTGTTGACTCTTTCCCACAAAGTTATGTATTGTCTTGGGTAAATATATTCCTTACAATATGATGTAACCAGAAGCATCTCCTGAATATTCTCCTCTTCCCAGGACTTTATTGAAGATCATCTTGATGTATGCTCTCTGAGGAAAATATTGTTCAAAGTTGTACTCCTAGCAGAGTTTTGAACTTTAATAATAATTTTGTTGTTTGGTGATGTCTTCTCCAAGTCTAAATTAAATCAGATGTATTCCCAAGGAGATAATTTGCTTGAATTATTTTCCTTTTGAATAGGAAATAAAAACATTTATGATCAACTCTTAAATGTCCCATTTCCCCTCTGGCTTTATGGTGAATAGGAACGTGAATAAGAATACTAACCATTCCTCAATAATAATTGAAATAAATTCCCATGCCCCCCTCCTCTGTTGCTGAACACTTCCAACCTTGCGCTGTTTTTTTCTCAGAATGTTTTATAACTATTGTTCTCTTGGTTTGTCTGCTTTTGTTGCTGAAAGTTAGAAAACGCAGGATTTAGAACTTTCTTTTTTATGTCTATGGGTAGCTGCAAGTACATGGTGTTTGTTACAGCATTTGTAAAGGCCCTTTTTCTTTCTCTTTCTGTGGATAAAGACACTTCTTTTACATATATTAATCCACAAAGAAAATTTTAAAATTCACTTACAAAATGAGTGCTTGCTTTTCCAAAATCCTGTGCAACAGAACAATATAGGTTAGTTGTAGGAATCATGAGGGAGAAGAGTGTTCTCCTGGCTCTGCTGGAAACTGGACTATCTTGACGTAATATCCTCATCATTCATTGCTTTATTTCTCTCTTTGCTTTGTGAAATGGATCTCTGATTTCTTTTTCACCATTTTATGTTTTCCTTTTTGTCTTCCTTCCCCTGCTTTTTTGTCTTGGTTAATACATTAAACCATGAGGCTATGGAATGGAAATACTGCAAAGTTTGGGGATCTGGGGAGGGACCTAAGCCAGATGGGGGGAGATACCCTTTTAGGTTACAGCTGAGGCAAAATGTAGTTGTCAAACCTTACCCAAATTTAGTTCAGCAACATTTTTGTGGCATAGGCAAATACTGCTTCTGTGCTAACTAGAGTTAACATAAACAACACATTTAAATGGCTAATACTCTTTTCATGTTTGCCGTTTCAGGTCAGTCAAGATCAAATACTTATTGTCTGTTTCTCTGTCCTTCCCTGCCATATTTTTTATCTCACTCTTTCTGTGTTACTCTGTGCCTCAAGTATCAAACAAATTACTGTGCAAAACTATTGTTTTCTACCCATCATGTTGCTTATCCTTCTGAAAAGATCACAGCTGGGATGAGAAGTCACTGCCCCAGACTATTCACCAAGAATATAACATTAGATGGAGTAGAATTAGGTGGCATGGGAGGATTTTACTCGAGAAAAATATATCATTTGAGCTCTCTTTGAACTTAAGATGTCTCTATATAATGCTGCTTGAGTAAGGCTAATTTGAATAGCTATAGGTAAAGAGTGGTTTCACCTTACTCAGGGAGGTGAGCAAATTCCATTGAATAAAAATTTTCCTGTATGCTTTCTTTTGCGTGATCGCCAGCAGCCAATTTGGTAAATTTTGTGCTCTTGCAATTACTCTTTCACTAAAGAAAATCCTGTTGAAGTCATAAAGGTGGTACTTCAAAGGCAAGAACAGTTCAGGCAAGTTAAAAAAAGCCGCCAGTCCAAGAGGCTGGAGAATCTGGCCCTGGTTTATGTATGACCACTTTGGGTTTATATAGCTTTTTTGTGTTTGTTTTTATTTTACTATGGGCTGTCTAAATATTTCAGAGGCAGTTAGCTCCCACAGAATGATTATGAGTCTTTATTTGGTGTATTTTATAAAGAGTCAGACCAAGGAGCTGAAAACTTGAATGTTTTGTGCAAAATCCCTCTCTCTGAATATCTGCGTTAAAGTCTATGATGAAATCCCAGCCTGATTCATAGTCAAGCGCTCCTGTGTGTGTCCTCTCTAATCTCCCTGCTGATCTGATTTCGCCAGCTACAAGCTTCTCTGGCTTTTCTGTATCAAGTTCCACTGGTACAACTGCCTTGGAACACATCTGGGTTCGATTCTGTTGGATTGTGCAGTGATAAGCGTTGCAAGTTGATCAGAAAATATGTGGCTGGTAAACACCAGATTCCACCTTTCCTGAATGATTAGTTGGCTTTTTGAAGTTCTAATGATTTTAATTTGGCTTGGAGTCAGTGAGTAAGAGTATGCAAAGCCTTAGCCAAAGTACCTATTTATTTATTTAAATTTTATCAGCGCATATTTCTTCAAAGAAGAGTACCTATCTCTTTGTCTAAGCGCTTTTTAATAAATGTATAAGTATATAAATGTATCCAAGTAAATCAGCTTAAATTTTCTCCATTGTCTCGTAGATGACAGCAGTTAGTAGAAAGTGGGTTTTCTTGGTAAACAGCGTTTATAGAGTGTTCCTGACTTGTAGGAATGATATTGTCTGTTCAGTTTCATTCTTTATTTTAGTTTATTTTTCATTTCAGATTTTTTTAAAAAGTAACACAGCTTGTTTTCCTATAGTTGTTCTGTCTATTTTCATAACATAAGATTGTTTTTATTCCCCAAGAAAGGCTATGAATAGGTTAATGATTTGTTTAAAATGTGAATGGGGTTTTTCTAGATAGAAATTGCTTGCTCTATCCATTCATCTTCTGGACTTGGCTGTTTAAAACTTTTCAAGGAAGAATAACTTTTTCCTTTTTCCCAGGTTCTCTGGAGGGGAAAGATGGTGTTTGTGGTTGTTTCAGATATTTGCAAAATGAATGTTAAAGTTCCAATACTGCAAATATAATTTTTTTTAAACCCTCTACTTTTCTGTTGCAGTTCTTTACTTGTAAGAGACATGTTTAATGAAGGTGCTTTTTGTTTCCTTTCTTAAGGAATGATTGTATAATGTAGTGCTATGCTGAAAAAATCTTTACTTGTTGAAGGCACCAGAGATGTTCTATGCTGTGGCATAGATTTAAATGTTGAATTGTATATGATAATTTATTGCATTTTTAAGGAAGCTGTCCCTAGTTGTGACATACTGTGGTATAGAAAAGGTTGTGATTAAAATTATGTTTGTAATTAATCATTAAATATTCAGATTAAATGGGATAGGACTAATTACACTGAAAAATAAACATCTGTGCAAGTATACCTTTGCAGGTGAAATATTGCAGCTGTTGTATATTAAATGACTGTATATTGTGCTGTGCAATATTACTAATATTTCAACATTTTTCCACGAGCACTTTCTTCAGCTATAATACCAAACAGCACTGGAAACACTTGCAAAGAAAAATCATAGTATAGGCTGGATGCTCTAAGTTATGAGCTTTTGAAAATAGCAGATATCTTCTTGTAGGTTTGTGCGCATACAATTTATAAGATTAGATGTAATTATGCTGCTGTTGTTGGCTGAGTTATTTTCCATTCAAATGCCATGTACTTAACTGAACCGGAAGGGAAGGGGTGGGTGCCTCTCCCCAGGTGTTGGGTCCCTGGTGTCAAACAAGTCAACAGTGATCTCTGCAGCACCTTATTTTCACTGTGGTGCAGACAAAGGGATCAGCTCAGCTGTGCCCCTTCACTGTGGGTTTTGTGATTAACCAGGGTCTAGGCCACTTGGAGATCTGCTGTGCCCTTGGCCATCAAGGTGCTTTGTTTCAAGGAGTCACACAGGCAAAGGGCATGTTGGAAAGTTTCCTCACAGGACGTAGGATTTACCGCCAAACTTATTAGAGATTCTTCTTTCAAACAGAAGTTTACAAACTATTTTTGTTATTTTGGAAGTTGTCCTCATAATACCTTTTATTAATTTATTTCATGAAATGAACAGCTCCATTTTTTTAATTACATTTTTTTTTCCTCACAAATATGTACACCACAATTATGGCTTGAGTTATGAGTCCTTGAAGTCCTTTTTTGGGGCAATATCTTTGTCAATAGCATACCATGTGTATTCAGTTTTTTATTTATATAAGAATAAAAATATTTTCTGAATTACTTTGTTTTCTCACATAAATTCTTTTTCGTTTTTTTTTTTTAAACTTCATTACTCCTACTCATGGCCTAAAGTACTGAACTTGCAGACTAATACCCAAATCTCTTTCTTGAGTCAATACCATTAATTTATAAGCCAGTTAGGTATTTGAGTGCGTTGCATTTGTCAATATTGACATTTCCCTGCTATTGTGTTTCTCATTCTTTTAGGTTAGTTAGGTGTATCTGAATATGTGGCCTAGACTTACCTGCACATTTTTGTGTCATTCGCAGGTTTGTCACTTCTCTGATACCTCCTTTTCTGATCACTTAACACAATCATAGCTACCATATATGCCAGAATCATGTGGTTCCTACCTGTTCAACTTTCTACAAAGAAAAATGTACTGTGTATTTCTAATCTCAGTTTCTGTCCACGTTCTTGAAAACATTTGCCCCTTGTAGCACAGCTGTTTAGTTATACCAGATATCTTTTGGAAATCCATATAAACCATATCTCCTTTAGTTTTCTTATGGTGCATTAAGAATTGTATCAGATTTGTGATTGCTAATGTTTACAGAACAAATTCTACCTGTGATCTGTGTGTCTTTTTCTGACTGTTTTAATGACTGTCTTAACTAAATTGCTGTCCTATCTCAAAATATATATGCTAGTCTAAAAGTTCCCTGAATTAATCCCATAAGGCTTTTCAAAATGTAAGCACAATATTTGCTATCGTACAGTCTTAAATTGAGTCACTAGTGTGAGAATATTTTCTTAGAGGTTCAATCAGATTATTCCTGGGTTTTTTTCTGATATTTTTGACTGTGTATATTCTCTGTAGCTTGCTGACTTAATGCCTTTTTAATTTCTCTGTTGTTTTCTTCTTTCTCCCTTCCCCTCTTTATGGGTACCTGCGCCTGTGGTGGTGGCATCTCATCTTTTTTTATGTAGAAAGAATAGGTTCATGGTTAAGTATCTTTCTAACACGTAGTTGGCAAAACTGATGCAAGAAATTGTTTATCTTTTCAGCAACACCCTCATTTTCTTTAATTACATCTTCACCTCCTCTAATTCAAAAGACCTACTTATTCTCCCTTAACCATCTTGGTGGTTACTGCGTGGTTTTTACCCACAGCTGTTTACTTCAGAGCCCATTTTGGACCTCTTTGTTTCCTTCTTACACAATGAATCTTATAAGCTGTTTTGTTGGCTGCACCAACATTGTATTTCCATATTCTGCATAACTTTACATTGGATTCCTATAGGTGGAATGGCTGTAGGGCACTCTAAAATTGTTCAACAGGTCTGTAAACTGAGAAAGTGCTATACTAGTTTGAAGAGGACGTACTTCATTTTCAGGATACAAAATTCATTTTAGTACTCAATTGCATGCATTTCCCCCTTGCTTGTAGTCGCCTACATTTGGTTTTTAGTCTCTAACATGTAGTTTTTAATTTTCTTATGTTAATACATTGGTTTCTGCTGATTTAACAGGTTTTAGATGCAGGAAGACTGAAAGAATATGGTGAACCTTACATCTTGCTTCAAGAACAAGACAGCTTGTTTTATAAAATGGTGCAACAAGTGGGCAAGACTGAAGCAGCTTCTCTGTTTGAAACAGCAAAACGGGTAATTTTAGAAGAAGAGATAATTAAGTTTGTCTGTGTAGTTTGTTTATCTCAAGTTAGCATATTCAGTGTTACAGTAAGCCTTCCACTAAAGGATATGTCAATTTTGCAAGGCAAAGCCATCATTTTCAGTGGGATATACACAGACTTGCAAATTGGAAGTGTATTTATATACCCTGAGTGGAAAGATAGTCTGGATTTCTTGCCTCCTTTAGTATGTACACAAAACAGTAAGTGTGAATAATATATGACATACCTGTGCTGGGCATTGATCCTAAAAGAACTTCCTGTAAAAAAACACGTTAGGGCTTTTTTTAAGGACCCATTGTATTATAGTTGGGTTTCAGTACCTATGCATTATATTATGGTCTCTGGGGGTGTAATCACATTTTTACTGTTGTGTATTCTCTTACTTTCTTCTTGTACTCTTGCTCTGTTCTGCACATAGGATGGGCAGGGCTCAATTAACAAACAGCTGTTGAATGTTTTGTTGCCTCCTTGTTCCCTACAAGGCTCTGTGCCTGATTTACTGCTTACTATTCCAATCCTACTCTGAGTACAGAATTATTAATGTAATTGTGAGCATTCCTCTGGCAATCAAAGTGTTTAAGAGACATCAATGGATTAATTTTCATAATATGCCTCTGAGGTGAGGCTATACCATCTCCACTTTTCAGATGGAAAGCTGAAGCAGAGATAAGAAGATTAAAGAAATGACCTGTAATTGAAGAGCTCTTTGACTAGCATTGGCTTGCTTTCTTTTTTCTTGATAATTTACCACACAGGATGTCCAGAGCAAGATTTTAATTCGGTGCCAACGAAGTTTCAGCATTGCTTCAGTTGAGACTGGCAGTGCTCAGTTTGGCAGCAACTTGCTTCATGCTCATGCAGCTGTACTTTCAGCATTCAAGTAAGGCACTGATATTAAGCATGTAGTGACTTAAGAAAACCTTTTAGAGACAAGAGTCTCTAGGTTTTTAGGTTTTATGCTTTCCTTTCCTCAAGACACTGGATGTGTGGAGCAGAGCTAGGGGATCACAAAGTCCAGACTGTTTCCTGAGGAAACAAAACACCAGTAGACAGGGAGCAACACATAAAGACAGGAAACAAAATGGCAGGTGCCTGACTGTTTTCCAGCAAGTTGTAAAAAAATGGAAGACTGTGCTGTCATGGAGGCTTCGCGCTCATGTCTGGATGCTATTTTACAGGACCTTTTGAAGATTATAGAAGAGATTTTTGTGTCTGTTCATACTCAGAATTTTTTTTTAAGGAGTTTTTCAAGTGAAGCATTGTAGCTAAGAGCATACACTATAAATTCTTGTGTGGCACAAATTGCAGAACTGGGGAAACAGCTTTGTCCTGAACAAAGCTATGTTATGAGTCCTGCTGTCCCTCTCCGTTGCCGCAGTTTAGCTTCATATATTTTATTATTAGAAAGGAATGGGTTAGCTGTGTTTTTTGTGGTATGTGTATGACAATCTGGAGGTTATATAAGTGATGTTTAAAAGGATGGCTTCAAATTCATGTGACCATTGTTTGTCTGTAAAATGAAGGCCAGCTTCCTAAGGCTCGATCCTTGGAAAGGCAAGAGGTAAGGCTGTCCAGCTGTCATCTGTAGAAATTTAGCCATGTCATGCTGTCTTGTTCCTTCCCTGCAGCCCTCCCCAGTTGCACAATTGCATTCAAAGATAATTCAAAATGTATAAAAATAATTGCCTGATGTTACTTGCCCATACAGTCATCTGCAGTTACCACATCAATGTTATGTGATTTTGTACAGGAAGGGAAGAGATCCAGGAACCAGTCTCTGCTGAAATGTGGTTTGATGAAAAAGTTTGCTAACTCCCAGGCTAGAAGGCAGATACAAGCTTTAGCATCTGCCAAGAATGCAAAGCATGGTGCTTATCCGCACTCGACCCAAAAATATGGGAATCTAGAGACTGTATCTCCAGTCATCAGCTACCCAGAAGCAGAGTTACAGTTCCTTCTGTTTGAAGGACTTGAATAATTCAGGGTTTTTGTTATTGCTGTCCCTTGTGCTTCGTGCGTACTTTCAGAGAAATTGCTTAGTCAGAAGAGCTGATTCCAATTGTTTTTCTTTTTAAACTAGTAAGTCTGTTGCATGCATTGCTGTTGGTCTCCTACATTCCTACTGTGGTTACTAAGAACTGTTTCTACGAAAAGCTTTTTTTCTGATTTTGGAAAACAGTATGCTGCACATAAAAAGAAATGGTAATATGACATATATACATACTTTTCAAAAGTAGTTACAGTGGGTTGCTAAGTAAAATGGTTTGGAGTGTGGCTGTGCTTTGGCAATGATTATTTGATTTATTGCAATTTGGACCTGTACAAAACAAACTTGTACCAAGAACTTTCATTAAGGTGAGACTTTCAGTGCATTTTCTGGAACAATATGGATTCCGCATATATCCTTCAAATGCAAATAAAGAGAGACTACACATCTGAAATTGGAAGACTAACTTGGACATATTTGAAGAAACATAATTTAAACGAAACGTCTTATGGGCATCTTAGCTAAGCATTGCAAGATTGAGCTGTTGGTGCAGCCTGAGGCTTCTGAATTGATCCAACATCGCTGTACATTGCTATTTGTGCATCTCTCTTGGTCACTCAATATCCCCATTTTTTGTGCAAATGTCAAAGAAAACAACACAGGCACAGGTCAAATTGGAGACCAGTGAGTATATATTAACTAGCCTGTAAGCCTGATAGCAGTTGGGTTGTGCTTGACACCGTGAGACTGTGTTTTTTATCTTTACTGAGTTTGCAAGAAGCTACTAGGAGAAAGTCCTATAGGAGAGTGAGAAATAGTCTTCAAGCAGTTAAAAGAGAAAAAAAATAAAAGTGCTCAATTATTCAGATAAACAGAAGTTGTTGTGTTCTCCTCACTCTAGGCAGCATTGCGAGAGGCTTTTCTGCAGGCTTTAGTGGCATCAGGATAGGGCTGGGTTTCTGTCAGTCGTGTTTTGAGCACTTTGAGGGAAAAATAAGGGTCGTTTTATTTTATTTTAAAGCTGTGACAGATGTGTAAATATTAAAATACTAGGTGTTATCTCACCTCAGTGATTACTTTTAAAAAGGTTGCAGCTCTCTTGGCAGTGGAAGAAACTTGTATAAAGACTTGGGCATTTAATATCTTGAGGAATTGGGCTCAGGGGAAGAATTGCAATGAGACAGTTGAAAAGCAGCTGCCATTTCATTACATCTCTAGTAATGTGCCAAGGTTTTCTATTAGCTTTCCATTAAAAAAAAAAATCACATTCAAAAGCTGCACTAAAAGTATGCCAAAGTTTTATGTTTTAAACCAGGAACGAGATGGGAATCCACAACTGGGGCTGCCGTCTGCAGCGTGTGTGCAGGCAGCAGCCTCATTAACTTTCCTCTGTTGCATCCGATTGTGACTGGTTACTGAGGAATGCCTCTTAACAGGACTTCCAATTCTTCTGTTGATTCAAATCAGACTTTAATATTCTTTGAAACTTGTAAAGATGCATATATCCTGTGTTAGCATGTGTGCACAAAAGATGACAGCGGTACTTACAGGAATGATTTTATAGAATGACTATTTCTTTTTTATCCTGGGTGTCTTATACTTGTGTTCATGTATATGAAAAGGATATTATTATCAAACAAACTGAACTTTGTTGACAACACTCTCAAATATAAATTGCAGAAATGTTTCATAAGCTGTAGTCAAAGCAGTCTGACTATGAAACCTAACTCATGACACGTGTCAGCTTCGGAAAGATAGTGTATTTTCTGTTTTTAAAGACTCGAACGAAACTTTTCACATTCTTTTTGGAAGAAAAAATTGCATTTGAAGTCCTTTTTCACCCAAACACATTTTTAGATAAGAGCACACAAGTCTTGACATTATTTCATTTTGTTATGCGCATCTGTCAAGGAACAGAGATATGATACAGCTGCTAAAAACAGATGATTGTGGAACAGTGAAACTTGACAGCATTTCATTTCCTTTATGTTCTGATTATACATTTATCAGGAAACCTGTATCTCTTCTAGTTGAGCTAGAAATTGGTAGAATTCAGGAACTCAAAGGCTTGGCAAAGAACTGTCCTATTATTTGGTATCATCTTACGTTTTAGAGAAGTTGCTTGGTTGAGTCATTGTTAAAGCTTTTGCTTCTTCTTTCATTATTGTGGTTTGCTATCCAGAGATCACATTTCTATAGGCCCTATAACTGCTCTGCAGCACAAATTAAACGCTGGGGTATTTCATACATATACTTCGAAATTTCAATGGTTGTCAATCATAGTTTGTAAAATATAGGGATTACAACCTGATTTTAACATCCAAATCCATTGTGCTCATTTTATGTGTGAAAATGAGAAACCCTTGTGCAGACGCAAGATTTCACAGCTTCTTTGTCACCCTGTTTTTAATTTATCTCATGTTTTGAGCTAGTAAAATGATTTTACTTATCAGTTTAATGTAAAGCAATAAAACATATCTATTTATCTGAATTAACAAAATTTGAGGGGATCTACAGGTTGTGTGGGATTTTCCTCATGTTTTGTTGTAATGGAAGATCATATAGTAATTTTACTACTTTTTCAGTGACATACAGTTACTGAAAGCCACTAACCTGAAGTTCCTTTGGGATTCCTTAAGGATATGTATTTATCTCTACTCTGTTTATCTTCCCAAGTTTTGTTTGAAGCTGTAAGGTGTTTGAGGCATAATTGCTAACGGAATCTAATATTTTTTCTAGGTATACTTCAGTAAGAATTACCCAGAAGTTGTTCAGAATGGTCAGCTTGCCACAGACTCGTCCTTGGATCCTTCTTCAGGATTTTGTGTAACCGAAACTGCACTGTGATTCCTAATAGCCTTAACTGTTTTCTATAGAATGTAAACCTGAGATCATCTAAACTCAGCGGCA
Source organism: Manacus candei (assembly GCF_025592945.1). Taxonomy (NCBI): domain Eukaryota; kingdom Metazoa; phylum Chordata; class Aves; order Passeriformes; family Pipridae; genus Manacus; species Manacus candei. Next base: position 4,454,953 of record NW_026138062.1, read on the forward strand.
ATGTTTGCAAGCGTCAACAGGAGAGGAAAGGGAGTGGGTGATTCTTTGCACTGGACATCCTTCTTATTTAATACTGAGAAGAAAATTTTTACTGTCAGTTTCTTTAATTTCAGTGCAATATGTTTTCCTTTCCAACTAATAATGTTTGTACTGCTAAAGAAATTAGGCAGATTCAGTTTTTATTTGAAAGTTATGTGGTAGAGATCTCTTTTATTTAAACAGGTGCAGGACACCTAAGTCTAGAGTGCATATTTGGAGCCTATTAAAATAATCGGAATGTGTCCTTTTTTTTCTTTTAGAGATATTTTGAGAGCAAGCAAAACCAAAATTTTTTCAGTGTCACTTTTGTCATGACATCTGTGTCTAAACAGCAGATTTGGTAGTGTGCGACTTAGTTATCTAGAGCAACTGTTTTTCTCCCTGCTATAAGTAGCTATGCAGGTTGATAGAAAAAAGACTTGAAGAAGCCAAAAATACTTTTTGTTTTTGATAGCAAAAAAAGTACTCTATACTTATTTTTTGATAAATAGTTTAAATAATGCTGTTCAAGATGAGTGTAAATACTAGTTTTATTTTGCTAAAATCCAAATACTGAAAAATCAATCTCAGTCTTCTGTACTATAGAAGAAAATTACCACATTTGCACTGAAGAAATATTTAAATAATTTAACATACTTTCCTCTTTTTATCCAGGTTATCAGAGAAAAAAAGGTATTAAAATAACTTGAGGAAATGTTTGAATGACATGTCATTATACCTAAATACCATGTAGTACAAAGTTATCTTCAGCACAACACATTGGAATGTATACATTATTTGCATTTATTGTGCCTTAATATTTGTGCCTTCAAGCCAAAGCTGTAACTGCAGGGTACACAACAAATTCATTAAACATATGTTAAAAATATGTAACCTTAGTATGTTTAAAGTTTTGCATTAGGGGTTCTGTTGAACTTAAGCTGTTTGAAGTTACCATCCTGCCAGAATAGGTAGGAAAGTACAACCTGTAGTTTTGAATGGCTGTTGCTGATGGTGAGAGGAATGCAGTGAGAGAGAGGGGTTCAATATTCATAAGTTATGTCCTGATTTAGCAAAGCACTTTAACACAAAGGCACTTTTTCCATGTTTGAAATATAAATCAAGCAAGTGCTGTGCTGCTTCAGATTTTTTCAAGTTTAGTGAGCTACTCTTTGAGGTCCAGTAGAAAATGCATCTATTCATCTTGCTGTTTAAAGGGCACAGGAGAGACTAAAAGGCAAGAGATCTCTTCAGGACATGGTAAATACTGTGCTTTTTAAAAAATACTGAAGATGCTTGCTATTACCTTTGTAATGCCAAACAATTGTTATTTACCCAGTGTTTGCCCAGTGGTCTATAAGTAAGGCAAGCACAAATGTTTCTCATTTCAAGCAATTCTACCAGAAAGTAATTGAATCAAATACAAAGTTACCCTCTTAAGTAAATTGAAGCCAAAACCTGTGCCTGACCACAATGTCTCATCTACAAGGACTTTTTCCTGCTCAGGAACCAGTCCCATGGTGAGAGGCAGAATCCTTGTTCCCCTGTTGCAGCATCTTCCCTGCACTGTGGTTTGCTGTCCTACTGTGAGATCCCAGGAGAGAGGGGATCCTACCTGCAGTGCCACCAGCCAGGTAGAAGGGGGACAGGGGTGCTTTGGGGGTGGTGGAACAAACATCAGATATCTAATTTTGCTAGTAACATCCTCTCACATCATTAGACATTGTTAGGATGAAGTTACAAAATGAGATGCTCTTGTCCCTAGCCTTTTTTTGTCAAGTCCTAACACTTCTTTTGTTGTGTGTAGCAGCTTACACTGTGACAAATTCCACCAAGATCAGTGGAACTGAACTTAACACAGTGATGTGCAGCATGAGGCTTGTGCTACATCTGTTGATAAATATCAGACAGTCAAGGGCAGCTACCAATCCCCAAAGCCATATGACACAGATGGGCTCATGTAAGGAGTGCTTATGGCTAATCCTTCTTAGAATACACCAGCCACGTCCACTCTTCTGTACTGTTGGTCCTTGTTCTTCTCTGGGCTCAAGCAGTCCACTTATGATCCTAACTCACAATTATCTCACAATTATCTGTGTTTCGTTGTGATTTTCTTTTCAATTAAAGTTGTCTGAATTAAAGATAGGACTGTTCTGCAGCTCAGCAGAGTGGTGTTTGCATTGCACAGGTATGTGAAGATGTAAAGTGCCTCAGTATGTGAAATCACGTGGGATAATGCTGGGGGACTGTGTAGCATGAAGAAAGTTCAACCTCATATGGTCTTGTCTGTAATTGCCTTTTTGGCAAGGATCCATGGATCCATGTCCAGACTCTTCTCAAGCTTTGTCTTGGAGAGACCTGGTTGGAGTGGTGTGAAACAGAGCTAGGGTGAGCTGACTGGTAAGGCAGTGCATGGAGTTGGGAGCTCGACCTCATTTGTTTATCTTCTTTTCTTGAGCAGTGTGGGTATATTCAGAGTCTAACTGTGTTTTACAAAAGTGTATTCTTTTTATTTCTAAGTAGTTAGTTCTTACAAGAGAGTAAGTATGATGGATAATATAGAGACTTTTAAATTAGAGAACAGTACATTCTCCTGGCCATACGTACCTGGAGTTTATATTTTTTTTATCAGAACCGAGGAGATATGCATGTGTAAACCAAGGGTATAATTACAGTTTTAGTTCATTTCAGCTCTGAAATGAATCTATGGTAAGTTGTATTTCAGAGCAGAACTCCAAAACGCTGGCTGCTGCAGACTCACTGGTATGAGACCCTGACAGATCTAGCTATCAGTCTATAAACTAGAATTACTTTGATACCGTTGCTTTTTGAATGCGCACAAAAATGTTAGGTATCTCTGAAAATGCTGATTCTGCTTCTTCACATGTTTTGGCAGGGCACTACTAGCTGAAGGTATCAAATATCAATATAAGATGAAACAAACTTTTTACAAAATCACACTCAAAACCCATAAATTGCTGAGTAGAACAACTGATAGTCATTCATGTCTGTCACTGGCATTATATAATTTTTCTGGTTTAAAATAACAAAACTATTTTACTCAGGAAATTGTTGTTTAGTTTCTTTTGTTGGTATTGTTGTTGATACAACTATCAACAGATGTTTTGTTCAGATGTTGATTAAGGTTGACTGACCCATTTAATTTAATTTGAGTAAAAAGGTGCAGTGTACCTGAATGGCAAAACTCAGATCAGGGATGAAAAAGGCCTTCCTGTAGTGAAAGTCTTGGTCTGTTAAATGAATAAATTACCTTTCCGGCAAGGTGTTTTATGTTTCTTTATAAAGAAAAATCTAAATAGTTCTAAACTTCCACTTTGAAAAATATTGTACTTTATTTGGAAATAGCAAAGCAGGTTACTGTAAGTCACATTTCTTCCTGGGGATCTCGGAAAAGGAACTCAGTCTTAAGAGTTATTCAAGCCTTTAAAATGTTTTTTCGCCATGAGGTGCCTTACACTATTCCAGAGTCTTGTTTCTAATAAATATAATTTTATACAGTGACACTGAAAATCATCAGTTACAGAACTGTCATTTCTTTGCTGTAAAAGTCTAGGAACAGCCTCTACTTCTGTCTCAAGAATTGGTTTTTTGGCTTTTGTTTTGGTATCTCTTTGCTTCACCCTTCTCAAAGGACCACTGGGAGCCAGCAAAACATGGTGGCATTTTCAAAGCCAACGCAGTTAGCTGGGATAGGTTATTTCATGTTTTACTTATTTTAAGGACAAAATTCTCTTTGGTGAACTGAACCATTTGCCAGATGGGCATAATCTTCTGTGATACCATTCATGCTGCCCTTTGGAAGAGAGAGGACCTTCTGATCAACCTCAGTAATGCTGGTTGCAGGCTCTTAGCCTTGCCAAAACGTTTGAAGTAACATTGCAAAAAGAGTCAGAAGACAACAAAAGCAACTATCTTCGAAATATCTCAGTTTAAAGTTTGGAGGGGGAAAGAAAGAGTTGAAATCACTTCTTTCCTGTGATAGTGATGAGCATCTGACCCTTCAGCGGAAGAATATGGCTTTCTGTGTATGTTTTACATTCTGTAACAGTGCACTGCATTTTCCTCATTTTAACTCTGGTTGTGGTTTGATTTGGTTCAGTTCTTGCATTTGTGTAATAATTTGATTTTGTTATTGCTGTGGAATGATTTCTTTTGTGGACATTCACATGACAACTGCTGTCATACAATAAAAGGCATTTCTCAGAAGCGCGCAGAAGTCTGTTGTCTTTGCAAATGTGTACTTGAAGGCAGAAGTGCTGGACAGAACTAAGTTGGGTCATGTCTGAAATCTCCAAACACCTCTCAGTGGCATCACTAACCCAAAGAGCTAAAAATCCTCCTCTTGGAGGTATAACACAGAATAATAGATCCAGCTTGGTTTTACCAGTCATCTCCAGTGTGAAATCTCTCAGATCACATTATCAAGCTTTTTGCTTCAATTGCTAAAAAGTATTGCAAATAGTTTTTCAAAAATTATGATGGAAGAACCACTGCAAACACGGTGTGGTCTCTGCTCAATAAACTGGGCAGGTTGGAAGGTTAAAGGACACAAAAGTGAGGTGGATTAGCAGCATAACTCCAAAATCTGATGTCATCTCTCAATCCTGTATTTCTGTCTGATGAGTTTGTTGCTTAATTCATCAAGACAGTCTAAAACTGTCTGTTTCTGAAGATGCTGCAGAATTTCTCCCTGAGTCTACCAACTGTCTCAAGTACTTCAGTCTGCTGTTTTGGTGCAGGTTTTTGGTGTGGGATGGATGAGTTGTGCTTTTGTCAATAATCCTCCCGTGCAGCAAGTTGCAAAACTTGGTGCAATATGAGTTGTTATCTGTCCTTTTATAACAGGGAATATGTGTTAAGAATTTCTCAGGTTTCTATCAGAAACCTACCTCACAACCACCATGCAGCTATCTTAGTTGCCTCCAAGTGGATTTGGCTTAGGTTGTCACAGCACAAGTCACTTGTGATATGTACAGTATCCTCCCAGAGCAAGCACTTGCCAAATTCACGTGCTCCCATTTAATAGAGCAAATCTCTCTTAAAAGTGGATGAGGAAAATTTGTTTTTCTTGCCTGAAAGAGAGCTGCTGATAATAAGCAAAACAAAAGATGTGTTTTAGGCATTTGCCCACAAAACAAACATGAATTTCATAATCTTGGTATTCAGAGCTGGTTCATGGATTTGGAGCAATATTAATGTACACAAAATCAGGACCATACTCTGATGTATGAAATCACGTTTCCACTGCCTGCACCTTGGCACCACTTAATTCCCAAATTTGCCTGAAATCAATAGCCTCAACTGTTTTGAGATACAAAATGCCTTGTGGATCTTAGCCACAGATCCAACACATGCTGAAATAACCTTGAGAAGAAACTGGAGGTAGTCCCACTGCCATTCAGGAGCCAGAGCTTACTTTTAGGTTGCTGGAGGGGCTCAAGGCAAGGTACTGGGATCATACCTGTTTTCTTCGAACACATCTGAGTTAAAAGCTGCACCATAACTCTTCTCTCTCATGCATGGGATACACTGTTTGTTTAGAGCATGCTTTTGAGAAGTTGGAGATGGGTGTTGTAGGCTTTCCTTAGCTTGAGACACTTGGGTCTTTCCATCTACTTCATCACCGAAACATAATATTGAAAATCTTTTCGATGGGAATAGTTGCCATGAGTGAATGATGTGGGGGGTTGTCTGCACTGGGACAAAGAAAAATCCCAGATTTGAGTCCCAGTTCCAAGGAGTTTTTATGCATTTTATTCAACAATTGTCAGTAGAAATACCAGGAGGAGCCGGGTCTTCTCCTCAAGGGTTCTTGTATCAGTATAGCTGGGATCTCCTTGGGCAGCAGGATCCATGTGCTTGTAATTGCTCCTGCTCTCTTGCCCCAGTGGGCTGATGGTGGCCTAGGCTGCAGTTCCCATGACATCGGTCTGCTGTTTGCAGCCAGTGCTTTAGATGTTGGGCAGCTCCACCGAAGCAAACCCCCTTCTCCTGCCTCCCCAAGGATGTTGTTGCCCTGAGCACCATCACTACCATGTGGACCTCTGCTCTGGACAGGATTCTCTCTGTGCCCAGCTGTTCCTACTGCAGTTGCTCCTAACACAAGGGCTCTGAAATACTAGCTGAAGTTTCTACATTCACTATACCCAGAGAATAATGCTGAATTTGATACCTGAAGTATGACTGGTGGGTTGTGTCAGGCACATGAGACTTACAAAGGAGCTGTGGTGCATTTTTTTTTATCTTTTTGCCCTTTTGCAGTTTTGGAGACTTGCAAGGGGAAATTAAAGTAGGTGGAACAGTGAAAAATAGTTCCTTTTGTTTAATTCCAGTAAGCTTTGTACCTCACAGTTCAAGCACAGATAGCAAATGAAGGAAGGAGTTATTTTATCCTGAGTATAATTACCTTATGACATTAAATTGAGTTGGGTGGGAAATGCAGCCTCAGATTTATTAATTAAAATTTCATTGTCAGCAAGAGCTGCTTCTTGAATATTAGAGGCCTGGATTTTCTTTTTAACATAAATGCCAAGCACGAATAGGGCAAGTGAGCGCTGTTGAACTGTCTTGAAAACATTGCCAGGATACCAAAAAAGAGGATTTCTCCCTGCTCCCTGCTCAGCTGAGGGGATTTTCCCTCGTTCTGTACCAGGGGGAATGCAGCATTGTATCAAGAATATGGACCACTCTGTGTTTTGGTTGATTTAACATGTATGCACTTTTGCAGAGTAGTGATTTCCTTGAGTGGAGTTATGCAAGTAATTCACTGTGAGTCATTCATGCAGTGAATTAAGTGCCTCTTCCCACAACCAAGTCGTCTCCTGACAATCTTTTTTTTTTTTCCTTTTTTGAATTACTTAACAAATCCTTTTGCAATTACTTTTAAGCATTCTGTGTAGGTCACGCGTTTATGTATGTGGTCAATGTTTGTTGATTTTTTGAGTCATATTCATAATAGAGAAACTACATAGTGTTTTCTCTGTATCTGTTAGTATAAATGTCCATACCTGCAAATTTAAAATTTTGTTTTCATCTGGTTTTGGGCGTGCATGCATATGTTCATTTCTGTGAGTATCCCTGTCAATAAAACTGGATTTACTTGAATGGCATGTCACATCATGCATAGACATCAACACAAAAGGGAAAGGAATCTGCATTTTTCAAATAGTTTTATGGAAAAGTCTCTGCTGCCATTTCTAGCAGCACGTGATAGAGACTGTCATGGCCTTGGGAGAACAGGAGGGTGCCTCTGCACATGCTGAAAGAATGTAGAGAGCAGCAAGTTGCCTGCAGTCTCCTGGGATGGAGCAGGGCTGACAGGAGTTTCCCTGCACTGGTGTTACCTGCATAGGTTCTTTGAGTATTTCTGTGCTTGTAAGAAGTTACAACAGACACTGAGCAGAGCCAGTTCACATTGCTGAAAGCAGAAAGTGAAAGGCCGAGTGCTGCTGGTAAGCAAGAGCAGATGTTTATCCTGTGCCAGGAAGGCTGAAACCTGTTCCCCACAGGAGTTGTCCTTATGAGTGTGCTGGCTGATTGCACCTCTGCCCCATTTAGTAATTTGGCTTATTTTGGAGGAGGAGGAGCCTTCCAAAAAGGAGAAATTCCTAGGGAGAGTTTCATAGAGCATGAAGGAAGCAATAGCAAGGTTTCCCTCAGAGGTCTCCACCTCACAGAAAAAAAAATGGCAGTCTTCTGCTCTTTTCAAGACGTGCTGGATCCTGCAAGGCTCATGGGTGCTCTGCAAGGAAGATGTAACAGCTACAGTGCTTAGGAGGACCTCCTGATGGGCTAGTTAATTGGCTAATGGGGATGCCTTTCCTGCAGTCAAATGAATGTGAGTGCAACGATTACTTAATAGAGAGGTGTAGATCTTTGGAAGATGACTTCACTGGGCTGCCAAAAGGAATGGGCAACAAACCAGTTGGAGCTGCTGATGCTGTTGTCACAGATTTACCAGAAAGTCTGCTTTTCCTTCCAGCTTTTTTTTTCTTCGCCTTTTTTTTTTTTTTTAAGAAGCGATTATCAGCTTAACCTTTCCCAGGAACTGATACTAAGGCAAACTTCTATCAGATATTGCTAAGTGTAATGTGCCTTTTCATGACTTCTCCTTGGAGCGTGACAGCTGCCAAGCTCACAAAGTATTTCAGCCCTGTTACTGTAACTGTGGCTACTGTTGTTGGTAGCTGTTCAGGACTTTCATTTGCCCGTCCTAAGGGGACTGTAATAAAGACTGGCCCCTGCTGTTAAATTGTTTGCATAATTCCTTTTTTCTTTTCCTTTTTTTTCCCTTTTTTTGACTGAGAAAATTGATCTTAGGCTGGGAGAAGTATCATCTGTGCTATAGTTTTAACACCAGATCATATCTGAGTGATTCGAGATGAGTGTGTCCCTCTTCTCTAATCCATTGCCTTGAAGTTGAAGAAAGCGCCTGATTTCCCACTTCGATTTCTCTGGACGACCCATAATCCCAGATTTTAGTGAGGAGCTGATTTATTGACTAACATCAGGGAGGGGACATTAATTCCTTGTCTGCCACCCAGCATGCCTGCTTGGAAAGAAAGAAACCTCCTCTGCTGTAGGTAAGATCACAACCACAGCATATAAACCAAGCTGAAACTCATATGTTCAAGCAGCTTGTCTGGAAAACTCAACTCTACTGCCACTTAACCCTGTAATTGCCTGGAAACCTTTGAAACACCTGACTCTTTACCCTTGGAGCTCACCCAGGTACCCAGAGCCACACTCCTTGGGGTCCCCAGAGCTGCCAGAACTGGCAGTCTAGTGCCTCTTGCCTGCCAAAACCTCCCTGGTGTGACGTAAACAAGAATTTTACTTGTTCAGGGGATTGGTGGGCCCTGGTAGCTGCACCTGGAACCTCCCCATGCAGCACCATGGCAGCTCCAGCTCCAAAAGACTGCACACATGGGAGCACCCACAGAGCAAGGGAGGGAGGGGCAAAGGAGGCCCTTCCCTGCTGCCTCCCAGGAAAGTACCCTCAGGGATAAGGATGTTTGGGGGAGAGACCCTCTCCCCCCATTGCAGTGCCACCTTGCTGAAAGCCTTTCCTAGAGTCATGATGCCAATGAGAGAGGAGGAATTTGGATGCCAAAACCCACAGTCAGCGTGTAAATCTCCTGAAATAAGGACTGTCAGGGGACTGAGGAGGCAGCTCAGGGCTCCCCACTCCCTGGTGACAGGCCTCAGAGTGAGGTTTCAGCATCAGGCAGTGCTTTTTGCTTGCTATCCACCCTCCTGAGTCTGAAATTCCTGGCTGGAGTGTGGCAGTTTCAAAGCAGGGGTGGAGGAGGCTCCTCCGCCCAAGGTAGCCTCCAGCCTGGCTGTTGGGGCTCTCTCATGGGATGTGGGAGCTGTGGGTTTGGGCCCCTCGGGCTGAGGCGGGAGAGGAACCTGGGCCTCCCACTTCCTCAGCATATGCTTTGAATACCAAGGCATTATATAATAAAAGCTATCACCACCTTTTCTTCTTCCTGCTTTGTTTTTAAAAGACTGATCTGTGTGGAGTCTTTTGAAAGAAAGGGCGTAGGTACCAATCTCCAGGAGAAGATTCCAGACAATGGATCCCAGGCAGACAGGATTGCCTCACTCCAGCCTCAAGGGGCTTTTAGTGCAAGAGAGAATTGCAGATACACCCTTGTCCTCCACTTTTCCTGTTGCTTGAATGTAAGCAGCTGCATGCTCTCTTCAAGAAGATCCCACTGTATCCTGCCAGCTCTGTTGCGTTCGAGTATTGAAGCACCCAACTACCGCCATCGATCGCGCAGGGGGTCTGAGTGCGGTTCATGAGCTGCTGGAGGCCGGATCACTGAAAAGTCAGGAATTTCGGTGCCCAAACCTCTCCCAAATCTAACCTTAAATTCTCTAGTTAAATCAGCTTTTCAGATCCAGATGAAATGACTTGCCTCTTTGAAAAAATACTGGGGATAGAGGCTAGATCAAGCAGGATGTGCTTATATAATTGCATAAACAGGTAAGACAATTTTTTGTTGCTTTGAAAACTTTAGAAGACTTTAGACTAGAAATAAGTGTCCACAAGTAGCCTTAATCATTGCACTCTGTGAATACTTATTTGAAATTGTCTGGGCAATCAATTCTGATGTAGCTCTTTGCCTGGAAAAGCCCAGACAGTCCCAGATGTCTCTTTGATGCAGAATCACACAAAGACTCAAATTTCCATTGCTCTGATGAAGCAAAATGTCCCCTGCCCTAACTGAGGGGGAAGAAGTCCCTGTGTCCCAAAATATAAATGTGTTGCACATGGTGCCTATTAATCAATGGAGTCAAGTCTGGAGCAGCATCAACTCTTATAACTTGTACTCAGTGGTGCAATTATACAAATCCATATATCTCTCCATATGGCCCTATATCTCTCCATGATATATGAAAAATCATGGTAGTCCAGTGAAGTGCCGAGTGACTGGAAATAGGGAAATATTGCAATGATTTTTAAAAAGGGTAGAAAGGAGCACCCTGGGACTGACCTGTCATCCTCACCTTTGTGCCTGGGGAGATCACAGAACAGATCCTCCTAGAAGCTATGCTAAGGCTTATGGAGGACAGGGAGGTGATTCGAGACAGACAGCACGGCATCACCAAGGGCAAGTCCTGCCTAAACAATCTAGTGGCCTTCTTCAATGGAGTGATCACATCAGTGGACAAGGGAAGGGCTACAGATGTCATCTCCAAAGCCTTTGACACGGTCCACCACAACATCCTTCTCTCTGAATTGGATTTGATGGGTGGACTGTTTGGTGGATGAAGACTTGGTTAGCATACAGTCACATTCAGAGGGTACAGGTCAATGGCTCAATGTCCTGATGAAGGTCAGTGACAAGTGGTGTCCCTCAGGGGTCCATATTGGGTTACTGTTGGGTACTGTTAAATATGAAGGGATCAAGTGCACCCTGAGCAACTTTGCAGACAACACCAAGCTGTGTGGTGCAGTTGACACACCTGAAGGAGGGATGCCATCCAGAGTGACCTAGAGAAACTTGAGATGTGGGCCCTAGGGAACATGATGAGGTTCAACAAGGCCAAGTGCAAGGTCCTGCATGTGGGACAGGGCAACCCCCAGTGTCAATACAGTCTGGGGGATAAAGGGATTGAGAGCAGCCATGCCAAGAAGTAGTTGGGCATGCTGATGGATAAAAGGTTGGACATGACCCGGTAGTGTGTACTCGCAGCCCTGAAAGCCGACTGTATCCTGGGCTGCATTAAAAGAAGAGTGGCCAGCAGGTTGGGGAAGGTGATTTTCCCCCTCTACTCCATTCTGATGAGACCTCAGATGGAGCACTGTGTCCAGCCCTGGGCCCTCCAACATAAGAAGGACATGGACCTCCTGAAGTGGGTCCAGAGAAAGGCCGCAAAGATGAAAACAGAGCTGGAGCACCTCTCCTATGAAGACAGACTGAGAGAGTTGACTTTATCCTGCCTGGAGAAGAGAAAGCCCCAGGGAAACCTTATTGTGATCTTTTGATACTTCAACAGGGTTTTAAGAAAGGTGGGGACAAACATTTTAGTAGGGTCTGTTGTGATAGGACAAGGGCTAATGGCTTTAAATTAGAAAAGGGTACATTCAGACTAGATGGAAGGAAGATATTTTTTACAATGAGGGTGGTGAAACACTGAAACAGGTTGCCCTGGAAATCTATTATTCTCCTCTCTTTTTCTAGGCAGAAAACTCCAGAGGACAGGAGGCCAGCTCATCAATAGAGTCTCCATGCAAGATGAAAGTCTGTGACTTATTGCAGTAGATACTGCAAATCAAAAGGCAGTGAAAATGAAGAAAAGATGTCACTGTCCTTGCCACACTTTTGTCAAGAGAATTCGCCAAAGGATGGCAAAGGTCCCCCGCAGCCCCTTCATTCACATCTTCATTATCATAATTTGCCAGTGGAGCAATCATTGTGAGTGACACCAGCTCTGGTAAAGGAGATTGAAGCTTTCTCCACTCTTTGAGAAGTCAAGAAAACTAAAAAGCATGAAATAGAAACCTTCCCCAGGATGTCCTGAGAGGCTAAGTGTACATTCAAGGAAGTCCAACCGCAGGAGAACTGGCTGGTTACCCTGAGGCTGGACTGACTGCCCAGATATGATGCTTCATGGACCCTTAGGTAGGTTTTGCCAGGTGGTGTGATGAGATGATGCTCTGATACCATCAGGAGATACTCATTGCAGAGAAATAAAAGAAAGGAGGTATTATAGAGGATCATTTCAATACCTGACACTCTTACACTTGGCTAATTGTATTTGTTCATTAAGATAAGGATCAGCGTTCAGCTGCTTCCTCATTTAGGTCAGCCTTCCAGTACATTTGCACTTGCAAGGGAAAGCTGCTTTAATGAGGCATAATGAAACTTGCTACACATTGCATCATAACTTCTGTGTTAATATCATTTACACATGATAAAATGCAAATAGTATTGACCGTCACTGCACAATCATGCTTAATCCTCTAAGCCCACACACACACATGTGCTAAAACTAATATCCCTAACAGTAAACAAAATATACATCTGTGCCTCTCTCCATCCTCCTGAGAACATTCATTTTCTCTAAACTGTAAGGTGCATCAGCTTTACCCACACAGCCAAGCAAATAGATTACCACTGGCTCAGAAGGGCTCTGGCTCCTGTAGGTACCCTCATTTTCTGCAGTTCACAAAAACATGACAATGCCATGACCTTGCTGTAAACAGCCAATGTTAAACAGATCCACGCTCTGCATTATAGGCATTCAGAGGGCATTTATAATGCTTAACTCCAGTTGACTCTCCCAGTGCATTTTGGGTGTCCAAGGTCTGCTTGACTATCTTCTGTAGGCACCCTGAATTTTGAAGTAGGCATCTCAGCTAAATGATAACCAGGAAAGATGCTCAAACTCTTCTTCATTTGGGATTTTCACTGGTAGAAGGGTATTGGCGAACTCTTTTACATCTGTGTTTTGGAGTTGGAATGTAGTACAAAAGGCAGGGTATTAAGCTGAAGTGGGATCGGTTAGTTACTAGCCACCTTCAGTGAATAAATATTCCCTGGAGGTTAAATGGGTCCACATGTACTTCGAGAAATGCAGGGAAAGTTAAATTTAATTGTAATTCTGTTGTGGGAAGTTCAACTCACGATGTCAGAATCACTAAACCACTTTCAGGTATCTTAATAGCACATGGGTGTTCATATTTCTGAGAGAAAATCCTCTTCAGGTTGCATGCTATTTGAGAGTACTACCTCTGAACTTTATAATTTTAGTGACTTTCTGCATCTCTGATTTCCTGAGAGTTGCAAAACTTTTTTAATCAACTTTTCTTACTCTTTGAATGTAAAATACTCACATTAGTCCAGGACTGGTGAAAAATTCTCTTTGGAAATTTCTCCCCCACCTTATGAAACACAACATTGCAGCAACTGTTTGCTATTTCTCAGTGCTATCGGCAAAGCGCTGCTGTGGGTTTTAATGATCCAGAAATATGCAACAGACAGCAGTTGTCTGGAGAAACCATAGAGTTGTATAGGACATGATCCTTGGGGAGGTGTCCCATTGGTGAGGAAACCCTGAGGAGCAGCTGAACAAGCTCAGAGCCTTTCAAAGATACCCTTCTCCTTTGATTGCACAGGCTCTTATTTCCAGAGGGGTGCTTCATGAAGCTAGTAAAATTTAGCTTCACAGTGCCTACCAGCTGTCTCACCATGGACAATCAAAACTGAGTGAAGAAGATTTGCTCTCCAGAAAAGGGAAGTGTCCCAACCTTTGTCACTAGCTAAGCCTGATGTTCACAGAGCTGATCAGAGAGTGCTCAGTCTTGAATACAGATGTGCTCTTCAGACACTTTTTGACCCATTCAAAGCTTGGCATTATATTTTTGTGCCTGCCTGTAATCACATTGTATTCCCTCAGCAACCATAAAGTGAAAACTTTTTTTTATTTAATATTGGTGAAAGCAGATATTATTCAGCATTTATTGTGCATTCAGTGCCTTAGCAGCTGGAAAGACCAGTGTATTCCAGCAGTGTGTGTCAAAAAGAAGAGACCGTACATCCAAGGTACAAAAGAGTGCAAATGCAGGGGACACATCTCCTCCAAGCAGAGCAGGCAGCCCACTGTCTCTGTGTCAGTCCAGGACCTCAAGAGACACGGGCTTCTTACAGTAGCTGAATGTGGACTCCTCAGCTGAACAGTGCACTCAGTTTGAGGACTATGCATGTTAGATTCTTGCTTTGATACCTTCACTCAGGCAAAGCTTTGGCTCTGTCAGTTCCAGCAAAGTAAAACTTGGGTGAATCAGCCTCCCTCAGACCATGTAGCTTGATTCACATGCTAGGAATCCAGCCTCTCCTAACCAACAGAAACTCCGGCAGTGGAGCTGCATTTAGTATCAACTCTGTGAGCATTTTTGCATGCAAACCTCAGGGGGGAACTCCAGCTGTCAGGAGTGTGCCCTGGATTGCTGTGATGGGATTTGCAGAAGTGAAGCTGTGGGCGCAAGCGGTGGGCTTGTGCTCGTAAGGAAAGAAAGTGAAGGTTTTGACTATACCAGTAAGTTAGATGGTGTGAGCTCTGTGCTGCAATCAGTTACACATTTTGGTGAGTGTGTCCCCGGCACGGCTTTGGCCACTGAGAGCTAACATCCTCCTACGCAGCGCATGTGCGGCATGGATTGGACTCTGCTCTTCAGGGGCTGCATGGATGAGGCCAAGTGTTTTGGAGGAGAAAGAGTGTTTACTCATGCATGTGCAAATCATGCATGACATAAAAAGAATTTGTCATCTGGGTGCTAGAAACTTCTTTCACAACTAGTAGTGTGTGTGCAAATATATGCTAGACTGTGCAGTATGGACATGTGAGACATACATGCATGTATATACATATACTCATATGTTTATATACATGCACACACATGCATACGCTGCACTTTTATACAATAACCAATTTTAGTGCTATAATTACCTATGCTGCAGACTAAGAACCACATCCTCTTGTTCTGTTTCTTTTTTGGAGAAGGTAGGTCAACCCACGCTAATTTTAACAGGTTTCCCATTCTGAGCATCAGTGGGCTTCAATGACCTTAGCACATCACTGTGGTGAGCTGGTTTTTCTCCCTGAAGGATGATGGGACTGGGTTGAATAATCATAGTGGTACAGCCCCTCTGCATTTTCTGTCCAGAGTGAGGCTGCTAAAGTCTAGCTCCGGCTTCCCTCCCATCATCATACCATTATGTCTGAGACACCTGATTTTATTACCTGCCTTTTGTGTAATTCCGGTAAAGACTCACAGGCAAAGAATGCTAACCATGCTATTTGCCGAAATTCTCATGGATGAGAAAATTAACACCCCCCTCCTTTTTGTTGTTGCCATGGTCACAGGAAAGGAATTAAAGCATCAAAGCCTTCCATTTCCTGATGATGGATTAAGGAAATTATTAATTTGTCTTATAAAAAGGCAGGTTGTGTCTCTGCAATTAATGTTGGAGAGCTCTTCATGAGGGGAATTGCAGCCTCCTGGGCGGAGAAGGCTAAAGCATCTGCTTATTCACTAGGTTAGATAGATGGGGCTGCTATGGAGGTCTGTGCCATAACTCCTGCCTTCATTTGTTACTCCAGATAGGATTTGGCTGCCAAGGCAGTGGTTTCTTTGGGGCACAGGATTAAAAATTAAAAAGTGCCCCCAAAAATTAAGCACTTTCCTTTATCCATTTTTTATGCTCCATCCATGATCTCTCAGAATGTCTTCCTTTGCAGGCTGAGGAAGAGAAAACACAAGGGAAAAAGACCCTACTTACATGTAGTCGTCTGTGATATGTTTCTATTCATCTCTTACCCTGCTTTTCTGGCTCCCTGGTGCCCAATGTCTACCTACTGGTGAGGCAGCTGTTTATATGGGAACTCTTCACAAAGATTGGTTTCACAGTGTGATGTGTTCTCCTGGGAAGCTGCAGGCTTGGCCATGGCCACCACACCTGACCCAGCATCAGGCATAAAGACTCAGTCCCATAAAGACTTTCTGATGAATCTGGGCCTCTTTTCCCAGCTTCATCTCACAATGTTTCTTGGTGACCTTCCTGACTGGGGTACCTGCAGGGAACAACTGAGATGACCATCACCTTTGGGGCTGCCTATGCTTGAGGGACAAAATGGGGAGGAAAATATATTACCTGGTCTGGTTCTGGTATCAAAAATTCTTTCTTTTGATTCACCTTTTCTTCTCCATTTCTATGTTTTATTCTAAACAATTGGAGAAAATATGGTTCTGAATAGCAGCATTTGTCTTCAAACTTCGGAGAAGAAATAAAATAGCACCGATATATGGAGATTTTGATCTTGATATTCATCAAAACTCACTTGGCTCCACAGAGAGTCCCATTGTCCCAGGCTTCTTTTCATCATTCTCTCTGAGCCTAAAGGTGCTGCTTTGACCTTCTACCACCGGCAGCGGTGTTGTCTGATGACAGAAACCAGCACGCCGTGCAGACTCTTTTAAATTCATCCTTTCATATTACTTCTTGGTGCGTTCAGGTAATTTGGCCCTTTTATTTACTTAAGCCCTTTTACTTCTTCCTGAAAGGAAACGTCTTAATGCTTCCCATTTAAACCCATGGAAGTAAATTGTTGCAAGATAATACCTGGCGAGCAAGTGCTGCTGGGGTGAAGGGAGGCTGAGCAGTGCTTGTGACATGGAGCGGTGCCTCATGCTAACCTCGTGGCTCGTCCCTTTGATATGGTGTCTGTCAGGCACTGTGCTTTGCCTACCTTGCCGTGGGAAATGAGGGAACTTGTTTGTCACTTTTCCCTACTCTGAAAGGGCACAAAGGAGGAAAGGATCTTTTCTCTGAGTGGTAAGCTCCCTTTTCCCTTTGATCTGCCTTATGGGAGTAACTTTCCCCTCTGAATAGAAAGAATGCCAGGAATACTTCTTGGAAAAGCTGAATGCAATTTGGAAACTCAACAGGAGTTTGCATACCCGCCATATTCCTATGAATATACAGTGCTGCTCTCCCAGCGACCACATCCAGACCACACTCAGCTCAGATATCTTTCTTGAGGACACTGCTGCAGTCAGAAAGGCTCCTTCAGTTGATTGAAAGATATGAAACCCTTGTTCCTGGGCCTGATGCATGTAATTAAGAGCTTTAAAACCAATGTTGTAACTCCATGAGGGATGTTTCTTTGGTGTTAAACATGTCAAATGTCCTACTGCTCTCAGATGCTGAGCTATAGTCCTTAAGGTCTCAGTTATTGGGACCCATAACTGAGAAAACCCATATTTACCTTTGTATATGTGTGATGATCGTGAGTCCTGGTGATATTGGTGTCACAATTGCACTTTGACGTGCAAATAGACTGATTTGCAAACACAAACCTACAAAGTCTAAAAAAAGAAAAATGTTATGCCATGTGTACCCTGGATGTATTTATACATTAGTTAAGCTCACCTGGGAGTGTTCCACAGTGTACTGATGCCATTTATTTTTCCTCTGGTCAACAACGTACACACAATGTGCAGGATTTCAAATTGGTGCCAAAAGAGTTTACCTTCTCCTCAGATAGCGTTTGATGACTCAAAAACACTGATACCCTTTTCTCTGTCATGCCTTTTCTCTCCAGCTGTGCTGAGTAATTGAGTTGGTAGCCCAGGTGGCACCTCAACACCTCCACAGCCCTTGATACTGAGCTCCTTTTGGCCAGCCTGCACCAAGTATGTATTGTGCTATCCTGTTGATCTTTATTTTCTCCCTATTCAATACTAGAAGGTCATAATGCTCACCATAATCTCTCCTTATGCTAATGCGAGCATCCAAATGCTGGTGGCCAAATGCAGATATATCTTGGTGTTTGATGTCAGGACTGTGGGGAGAGAAAGAAAGGGAAGAAGGAGAAGCAGACATCATGCAAAAACCCTTTACCCAGGCCACAGTTTACATTCTGCTGAGAGAAGGAACTAAACTTATGTGTAAATTCCTTTATATGGAAACACCCACTGTTTAATTCAGAAAAACTCTGAAATAAATTTATAAATCTCCTCTGTCTTCCTATTTCCTTCCTTCCAGACTCTTCAGAGACTCACCACAGGTCCATATGGGAAGTTTGCAGATGTCTTTTGCATTTTTTGCATTTGCATTTTATGTCTTGGTTGCATCAGGCAAAGCATCGCCAGTCAGTCAAGAGAGGGGATTGTCCTGCTCTGCTTTGCTCTTCTCTGCTCTGCTCTGCTCTGCACTGGTGTGGCCTCACCTTGAATATTGTGTGCAGTTTTGGGCACCACAATATAAGAAAGGGATTAAGCTCTTAGAGAGTGTCCAAAAGAGAGCAATGAAGATGGTTAAGGGCCTTGAGGGGAAACCGTATGAGGAGTGGCTGAGGGCACTTGGTCTGTTTAGCCTGGAGAAGAGGAGACTGAGGGGAGACCTCATTGCAGTTACAACTTCCCTGTGAGGGGAAGAGGGGGGGCAGGCACTGATCTCTTCTCTGTGGTGACCAGTGACAGGACCTGAGGGAATGGCCTGAAGTTCTGTCACGGGAGGTTTAGGTTGGATATTAGAAAAAGGTTCTTCACTCAGAGGTGGTTGGGCACTGGAACAGGCTCCCCAGGGAAGCGGTCACAGCACCAGGCCTGACAGAGTTCAAGAAGAGTTTGGACAATACTCTCATGTAACATGGTGTGACTCTTGGGGATGGTCCTGTACAGGACCAAGAGCTGGACTCTATGATCCTTTTGGGTCCCTTCCAACTCAGCGTATTCTGTGATTCTGCTCTATGCATTCCTGCTGTGAGCAACATATGCTTTCTAGGGAATATGGAGGATGCTTTGCACCACAAAAACTTTTCTTTCTGCCTCTTTTGATTTCTCTCATGGAATCCAATGTGAAGATTTCCAGGTCATGCTGTACCAGCCTGCTCCCTAAGATAGAGGAAGCTGAGATCAGAGACTTCAGTCAATGAGTGACTCCAGCTTGTCTTTGACTCCGTAGGTGCTATTGATGGAGGCACACAGACATGCAACTATGCCCATATAGACCTGGTAATCCGTTTCCACAGATACATCATCTTTCATAAAGCTGTGAAAAACCAGAAGAGGAGTTAATGTCACTAAACTTATGCTGTGGAAAACTCATTAGGAAATGGGTTTCTTCCTCAAGCACTATGGAAGGAAGTACTCAAGAGAGAAATCATGATAAGACAGCCTTATTTCTCGGTAGCCAAAGGTGGGAGGGAGGGAGGGAAGCAGGAAGGAAGGAAGGAAGGAAGGAAGACAGGCAGGCAGAAAGGCAGGCAGGAAGGCAGGAAGGAAGGCAGGAAGGAAGGCAGGCAGGCAGGCAGGAAGACAGGAAGGAAGGAAGGTTTAGCTGCATGACTTTTCAGTATAAATATTAGAAATTGTTTAGTTGCATCAAGAGTAGGACAGGTTGCATGGGAAGAACTATCTGGTATATTGAGAAAGAATGATTTTTTAAAATTTTGTAGAGAAAAGAGATAGAATTTATTTTTTTTTAAACCCCACAGAAAATGAGAAAAAAAGAGTTGTAGCCTGATGGGTTAAATATATTAGAGGGGAAAAAATGCAATTTCCTGCTCAATTTGCTACCAAGAAACCAGCTGGCAAAATAATGGCAAAAACTATAAAACTCTGCAGGAAGACTTCTCGTAGCACATGGGATGCCACTACTGAGGCGTGCTAGGCTTTCAACCACAGGTGGGTGAAACTAGTTCCTCTCCTGCACCATAGCAACATGAAGGACATTATCAGAAAACTGCCATTTTTTTGTGCTGGCTTGAGCAGGACAGGGAGTCACTCCTGGAGTTAACATGTGAGGACCAGGATGGAGGCAGAAGTCGTGGTTTGTCATGCACCTGATGCTGCTGTTCCTGTGGAAAGGCAATGGGGCTGGTGGGAGGGTTTTGGCCCTATGCTAAAACAGAAAGTGTGTGGCATAAAATAATTGCAGCACTGAGAGGTGCACGGAGGAGTTGTAAGCAGGCAGAAGCATGTCCCCATCTGAGGGGAGCTCCCCCTCATCTGCCTGCACATAGATTTAAAGGTGAGGGTTTGAGAAGGTGTAGCAAGGAAGGACAGCTCTGGAGAGGCTGCTGCTTAAGAAAGGGTAAAGAAAAGTCATTCCTGAAGGATGGGAGACGAAATAAAAATATGCATGCTGCGGACACAGATAAGTGCTGCAGACTGTGAGACTGGGATAGCCAGTTTAGAAATATTCATGTTGCGCAAGATGGATAGAAATATAATCTGGTTAACACCCTGGGTAGTGGGGAGAGACTGAAGATGAAGCTGGATATAGGATCATAACACAGTGGCTGTCATCCTGCTTTGGCAGTATTAAAAATTCCTTCCGTGGCATTGCACTAATGCAGACACCAGTATTGCTGAAGATTTAAAACTCCAGACAGATCAGAAAAGCCAGGACGTGGCTGGGTATCTGTATGGTACCAGGAGGAGGATATCAAGTACTGTAACAGCAGAAAAAACCAGTGAAATTTAGCTAGACTGAAGATGGACTAGCGCTGCCCTGCCTCTGCCCAGCACCTGAGTATATGGCCCAGTTCAGGTCAGGTGCATCCCTATACTGGGATAGCTCTTGGAGGAGTTTTTCCACTCCAGGTGCCTTTGGTGGGGAGAGAGCCAGGCGCCTCAAGTTAGGCGGGTTGACTAGGGATGTAGCTATGTGAAATATTCAAGGAGAGGATTGCTGAATCCCGAGGAACGTGAGTCACTGTTTCATATTTGGCACTCTGGGTCGCACCACAAGAGCGTGCTTCAGCACATAGCAGAGAAACTTTCATGTCTTGGGATGCGGCAGAGGGTTGCAAAAGACTGTCATGGATATTATCTCAATAGCAATTTCTGGCCACACCAAAGTGGTTGGTTTTTTAAAAATGGTTATGATAATAGTTTACCAGGTTACTAATTAGTCTATTAATTTTGAAATGGTTCAGAACAAGGTTGAAAAATGATGATTCATATGTATTGTTTATCAAGAATGATTTCAGACAGGACAAGTACTTATTACAAGTATACCACATTATGAAATCAACATTAGAAGAAAAAATAAAAAACCCACAGAAAATAATAAAAAACCTAGGAACACTATTCATCTGCCAGGATAAGACAAAACAGATCACATTATATGTTCAAAAATTAATATGAATGGTATGAAAATTAAATACAGACATAGCATTCAATAAGTGTTTTAGTAATACATAAACTTACGCCTCTCATCTTCTGCTCTTACCATCAATTACGTTTGTTTTTTTCCTGGTGCACAACTATACACAATTGCCTTTAAAAAAGGGTCATCTCCCTTGTTCTTTAGTCTCTAATCCTAGTCCTATGTCCAGATGTAATGCCATTTCTCAGTTGGATTTCTCAGTGATTAGAATCCCTCCTCAGAGACGAGTTCACTGACAAACTCAGGAATTAGGGCTATTGGAAGATTTCTACTTTGATTCCAACAAAGTGTAGCACTGTTGACGGTGGAAAGCTGAATGTGGAGCTCTTTTTACACCTCCTGATGTACTTTCATGACAATAAGGGCTCTTGTTCATGATCACTGAACAAAGCTACTATTATTTAGTATAAATATAGATATTTATTACGGTATAATACTAAAAGTACAATATATAAAAGTATGTAGTAATAAATATTATTTAGCCCACCTAATGCAGAGGAAACTCATGAAAATACAGCTTATGACCCCTAGTAAATGCAGCTTTTTTGCAGCTTTTTTACATCTTCAGAAAATTTTCACAAGAGGACAGTTCGTTCCTGATTTCTAAAGGGGTTTCCATCTGGGCACAAGATGGCCTTTCAGATGGAGTAAAGGGAAGAGTGCCTGCCTGAAGCTTTGTGGGTTGGCAGTCACTGGCCATCATTACAACCCCTCCAAAAGGACCTGAAAGGACTTTTCCAGCCTGCAACAGCCATGTGTGTAGCCTGACCCTTCTCCTTCCCCAGTAAACGTGCTCAGCAGCCACTAACCCCATGACTCTTAACCAGATCCTTCCTCCAGTTAACTACAAGCCTGCCTTTTAGCCACCACCAGGCTCTGGCTTCACCATGCTAAATGATACTGACTGCACCTCCCACAGAATCACAGAAACACGGAATCAACAGAATCACTGAACGGATAAGGTTGGAAGGGACCACAGTGGGGTTATCTGGACCAACCTCCCTGCTCAAGCAAGGTATTCCTAGAACACACTGCACAGGATTGCATCAAGACACAATCCCATTCCTATTGCCCCCATTGCTGGAAAATGCTGCTTTGCCTGCTGTGCAGAGCTGCAAAGGGCGGATGCCCTCCCTGGCTGGAGAACCTGACTCCCAGCCCAGGTTTCCCTGCCTGGTAAGTACACTCTAATTTACATTCCTCCCGAGTTAGTAAGCTCGAGCTTAGCCTTGAATCCTTCTTGAAAATCCTGGACTGATTCATTTTCCCCTGAAGAAACTCCTCATAAACTCTGGCTCACCCCACATACATACATTTCATTTTAATTAAAAAATACCTTGCTGGCATGACAAGCTATACAAGTTTTGCTAAAATATTAAATAATAATAAAAAAACCCCTCTGAACCCTCAGGTCTCTGTCACAGAGAGATACAATACATCAAACATCTGTCCAGAACTGAACTGAGGATAGTCATAGCATTTGGAGGTTTAACTTCTTTCCATTTATCATTGTGACGTGTTTCGAATTTGGAGATAAAGTTTCTTTGCAGCACGATCGTAGGTCCCCTTTTTCTTTTCCCCCATAGCTGTACAAAGGTTTTCCTCAACATTTTGCTACTTTTAAATATTTTTTTAAAGAAAACCTCCTCCTCACATTTCCACCTGTTTTGGGCACAGAAATAGGATGCTTTTCTCCATTTCAATTCCTCTCCTATCACATTAGCTGTGCAGTGATTTCTTTTTAGTTCTGCACTGTGCTTTGCCTCTTCCAATTTCAACTCCTCGTTTACAGTCATTGATTCTTTATATGCTGAGGGCCTAGTCAGGGCTGGCACATTTCACCCTGTGAAGCTATCCATTAGTCTCAAAGCACTATTTAAAACTCTTCAGCAACTCCATCTTTGCGGCTTTAATATACCTGTGACAGTGACCTGTATATAGTTTTGCTGTAGGGTTAGATCTGGGGATGGAGACATGCATTTGCTCCATGTAGTCCAAGGTGCCAGACTCCCTGTCTCAGTGCTGGGGGAGAAGGTATAATTCATAGAAAGTTGTGTGATGTATTGAGAGCTTTGTAAGCAACCCATAGAAATACAGAGCAATGAGGTGGAGCATGGGTACCGCCTCTCCTATGTGATCAGGCAAATCCAACTGCTGGGGTTCTTAGCCAGCATATTTTTGGGATGTTGGGAGAGCAACTGACAGCAAGCAGTCAGGGGAAGGCATTCTGTAATGTAAACCAGCACAGGGACACTACTGAATGAATGCTAAGAGATGTGTTGAGATGTTGCTCCACCTGGACAATTAACTCTGATGTTATAAGCCCTCTCTGAAGATGTTACCAAGGCATCTTGGCATTGTGTTGTGCAAGCACATCAACCTGAGGGTTCAGAAATGCAGCAGAGGCATAAGGGACCTGGTAATTCCTAGTCAGTTATTTCTCCTGCCTAGTGAGTACCTTAATTGGAAAGTGCTGGGTGCACCTTGGAGTGGAGCGTCTTCCTACCTTCTCAGTTAAGGCAAGTTACTGTGAAGAGAAGCCAACAAATTATGCAGGACCAGGGAGGTAGTGGGCAAATGCCAAAGGTAGTATATGCAGTGCCACTGGGCAAGTCACTGGTTTTGTCAGGTGTTGGAGACCTACTTCTGTTATGTGTTGGATCCACAGTTGTGGTGGCTCTCCTCTGCTTGGTCCCAGGGCTCGGCTTGGCTGGCCACCTGTTGCAGCTGCTGGTGTGCTGGAGATTCAGGGCTGAAACCAGGGGCAGCACAGTTAGGTCAGTACAATGCTGTGTTTGAATGACTCAGTTGCCCCTCTAAGCCGAGCCTTACTGACAGCTATACCACTCTCAACTGCGTCACTACTTTATTTGCTGCTCATGTAGGAATCTCCTCACTGTACTTCAGTTCAAAGCTTAGGCATTCCTGGAGCTGTCCCCGGGGAATTTATTTTTGTACCAGGGTGCATGTTGATATAAGTTCTTATCCAAACTAATGTTTTAATCAGTTTTTGAAGGTCTGTTACAGTGACATCCTCTGAAGTGTATTTCTTGGCCATATAAATTCCTTTGCTGTTCATCCATGCACTTAATTTCAAGAGCAAACCACCTGCATGGCAGAGGCATTCCACCTCCGAGCCATTTTGCTGAGGTATCCACAAGTGTGGTCTAGTAGATTTCATATTTATTGTTATTTGTATGGCACTTAATACTTTTTTATTGCCTATATATAGCAACAAACATGTTTGAGGCTTGCAGTAGTTCAGGAAAACAAAGTCCAGTTAGACAGAATAGATTACGTACAAGAAGAGGAGGAGGAAAGGCATCAAAGATGTCACCAAAGTGTGACATTTCTCATGTGTTTTTGTAGTGAAAAAAAAACCAAACCAGAAACAGTGACTGCAGGTAGTCTTGCCCACAGTCTGAAAACCTGGCCAGCACTGTACATGGTGAAGAAGTAGGTAAGAAATCACATTGTGGAGAATTACATTGTTAATTGTTAAGGGAAGTTTGCCTCTGAGCTCTCATTACTGAGTAAGACAAATAGTATGGGCTGTAAGTGACTGCCAGTGTGGCTATGACCTTCTTGGCTTCTGTCTTCTGCTGCAAGACCCCAGTTCAGCATCCTGTGGTCCCTTAGCCCCCTTCAATGCCCTCAGCCATAAGTGCTCATCTAGAGCCTTTTGGGTGCCTAGAGAGGAGGTGGGAAGGCAGGTTCCAGCAAAGTCGATGCCTTACAGCAGAGCAGGTAGCTGCCAGAGAGCCGTCCAGAGGCATGAACCCATGTGGGCATGCTCAACCTGTGCCAGTGCAGAGAGTCTTTGTACCAGCCTGCCTAGCTCTCTGTGGTGGTGCTGTTTGAGGCAGTAGCCCTGGCTCTTCCTCAGACACTGCAGCCACAAGATATGGACATAATTTAAAATAATTTTTTTAAGTAGTTTTCTTGTATGCCTAGCTTCCTTCTGTTGGAACATACCCCGGTTTTTATTCCAGCTAATGTATCATAATTCTCAACATCCACATAAATACCAGCCTATTTTTATATCCTCTTTTTCTAACCTCAGTAGTATCTGTGGCTTAAGGTCCCACACATTAATTATATATTGTGTAATGAAGTATTTCCTTAGCAGCTCCTTAATTCATACAGCAGAAAATGTCTACTAGGTAGCATTTCATCCACCTCACCTGTGTTTCCTATTATTAATTTCCTCTCAAAACAGGCATCCCAATTTTCCAGTCAAGTATTTGTTCTCTCCCTTCTTGTCCCTCTTGAAGTCAAGAATTGTCCCTGAGCACAACTTCCATTTCAGTGTGTGCTTCTAAGTCATAATTTCAACATTATTTCCAAAATTGAACTAAGTTTTGAAACAAGTTAACCATGACTTGGTCTGATGTTCCCTGGTCTCCCAGTTTTCCTCTTGCCTGTTCCTCTCCCCTCTGCCATGGACCTTTCCCTCCCCATCACTCGGGGGTATCCCATGCCCAGTACCATGCAGAAAGTGCTGTGTTTTTTGTCTTCTGAGGCTGCTCCAATTGCCTCACAAGTGACAATGCTCCTGAGACCCAATGTCTTCCCATTTTTGGAGAAGCTGTCAGTAAAATCCGAGATCTCTCAGGAAGAGGGATGAAGCAAGTGCACCCTTCTCAAAGATTTGAAGGGATTTGTTGAGGAGTGGTTTCAACCCTCTTTCCAACCTTTGGGGTTTAGGTAGTGATGGAGAGTTTCACAACTTCTGTTTCATTGTGTGATTAGATGAAGCTCTTCAAAAAGACAGTGGGAAACACATGCTTGTTGCTTTTTTTCTAAGGGAGATGCAAGAATTTGCCCCATTTACCACTTTACACTCCTGTTCAGAGACAAAAAACTTTACATTCTTATCAATTATGTGGTAAGCAATGAGAGGTACTGATGAATTTTTTAGGCCCAGAAGAGTTTCTGTGCTGTACTCATGGTAACATTCTCCTCCATGCTGCATGGGCTTGGCTGACAGAAAGACAATGTGGCAGATCAGGGATTTTAGCTACCTACATAAACCCTTGCCAAAATGCAGTCTGGTGGTGTTTTCTTCTGTGGTATCATTTTCATTCTTTTGCCTCTGTAGGTGTTTCCAATTAAATCAGTTTTGCAGAGAGTTAGGATAGCCGTAAAAATATACTAACTCTGCAGATATTTAAGCTGTGATGTTCCCATCCAAATGGAGTTTTTTAACATGAATTTTTGTGCAACTGTCAGTGCAGGAACTTTTTTCCTGGGTTTTCTTAGTACTGAGAAGTTTGAATATGTGACTCTGTGTGTGTGTGTGTGTGTACACGTGCATCTCTGGTCTCTGCTATTTCAAAAACTGTAGCATTGAGAAAGCCTAGACACCTTAGTTCACAAAGATTTTTTTGTCTTTGTCTCTTTTTATCAATTTTATTTATATGTATAGTTTTAATAGCTTCACCCCCACCTGTAAATAAATAAGTACATAAACGAGTAAATGCTGGGATTTAGTATGCTGGGAGGTGTGTACTGAAACTGGATTTGTGTGGCTGAGAATCTATGCACTGAGATCAACATAATTGCCTCTAGTTCCTGTACACAACATCTAATTTGTGGATTTAAAAGTCCATAAGTGCTCATTGCCATGATGGATCATAACAGCTTTTGAGGCAGTTTTCAGCACCAACATGGTAAAAGATATTAATTTAAAATTACTCTGCATACATACATTTTTCTCCATCTGTGACAGACCATCAGTACTGACCACTGTAATGAAGAGAATCTATTACAGACTCTCTTGTGTTCCCAGAGGAGAAATCACATAAGACAAATAAAGAGAACTGTGTGCACATACACAAATTTTTCCTATTGTGCTGATAGTTTTGAGCTGAAATAAGACAGGAATCGGATAACCTGGTACCTCTTCCGGGCTAAGAGGTTACAGTGTGGGAACTTAAACCCAAACTGGTGCTGTCTATCCTCTCCATCTCTCCTGTTTCAGGCTGTGTGAGACAGAGGTGCTGAGGGGTTTTGTAAGCCTGCTCTGACTCATTGCATCTGCGCTTAGGTATTGCAGATAGTAGAAACTTCCATCAGGGGTCTCTGGCTAGCAGATGATCTTTACACATTATGCCAGCAATACATAGGAATTCGGAGAAGTCTGAGGAAGGAGTTGTAGCTTTTTCACTCTGTTGCTATAAGGCCTGAATCTACCACATGGGGACACTGGCCTTTGGCCACAGCAGAGATGTGTCAGTACAGTGAGCCCTTGCACGGACATCCCAAACACACCACACCACAGTGCTAAGCTCCCTGGAATGATCTCACCTGTGAATACAGAGCATAAAAGCACCAGTTAGAAACAAAAAAACCATCACTATCTGCTGGCTGGGTCCACACTTGTAGCCAAGCTGCTGAAAGTCACCGATGCTGGATACCGTGAAAATTACAGGACCAGGTCTGGAAGAGGCTCATGAGACGTGGCAGGCAGGCCGCCTTCCCGGTGTCTTTTCTTATGGTAATTGTGTCTGTAGGATTAGGGGGGTGACTGTATGTGTATTGGAGGGCGAGGGGGTTGGATACCAAAAAAGCACATGCAAAGCTGCAAACTGCTGTTGCTGGTAAGTGCTCCCCGTTTAAAAAGGGCTTTGCTCAGAGGATCTTGGCTGCCTCTTGACTAGACAAGCTTTGCTAAGTCAGGTGAGGAACAATACACCTGAAAACCACAAATCTAATAGCTTGGGGTTTAGGGTTTTTTTCAGACTCTGAAGTGCGGCAGCAGGAGAGGTGAGGAAAGGGGTCCTGAGAAGGCACAAAATCCAAGTGACAAAAAAGCCAAGACCTGCTCTGAAGAGGATCTGTCTTCTGCTGTGCACAGGCACAAAAAATCATGAAGATAGGTGGTAACTTGAGGAGACAATTTAGCAACGTGCTCCCTTCTACCAAAATTCACGTCCTCTCCTCAGCCGGTGAAAGCTGTTTACAGCCCTCTGCCTTATCTGCATGGGGATCCTTTCTGTATAATGTGAAGTGAGGGGGAAGGAGAACTCGGTTTTCCCTCAGCAGCTGTTATTTTAGCTTTTAATAAATACCCAGGGTATGTGAACAAAGTATGTTAAATGTATGTAACACATGTTTAATGCAAAATCATAAGTTAGTGTGACACTCATGACAGAAAATAGATACATATAGTGTATTTGTAGTTTATGTTGCACAGGTCAATGTTATAGATACATATGGTATATTATCTGTACACTTATCATGTGTATGCACTTATATATTTATATTTTGCTGTCGAAAAAACCCCAATATTTAAAATTCTGTATCATGGGTATATTATATAATACGTACAGGTCAGATAATTGTTTTGATAATTTTACAGTTTGGGGGATTAAATTAGAAAAGCGTAAATTGCCTAGAGCCTGAGGAGTCCAAGTCTCACATTCAGAAGTAATTTAGGAGCAAAGTCCCCACCATGTGAATGAATTCTGTACTGGCTTTTCTGAACTGAACTTTATTTTATATATATAAGTATTAAGTATTGCAAAATGCTAATTTATGATCTCTCTCTGTCTGAATGTAATAATTTGAATTTTTGAGACACACAGATAACAGTTCTAGTGGGACTCTAGGCATCAGTCCCACTGCTAGAAAAATGAAACAAAAAGACACACTTGGCAACCATGATACAAAACTGCTCAAAATTCAGCTTAAATCTTAAGCGTTGTCTGCTTATGATTTTGTGAAAGTGTTTGTGATGGGAGAATAAAGCTGTTTAAGGTCTCTCTGTTTTCAGACAGACCTGCAGTGCATGCAGGCTTCCAGTATGGCTGTGTTTCCATGGAATACTTTCTTTCATTTTTTTCAATGATGATTTTGGTCCTAAGACATGGGTTAGTGCATCCTTTTCCGAACAAGTGCCAGCAAAACCTTTATACTCTGCCCCAACATGGACTATTCTGTAAATGCTACCTTGTATTAAAGAAATATTTTGGAACAATCACAGAGAGTTTTTAATAATGTTATTGGCACTCCAGCCTTCTGCCTCTGAAGCCAGATGACTTAGGGCTGTGTAAACACTGGCAAAACTGTCTTCACGTCAGTGGCCTTATTGACTTCAACTCTGTAGAGAACCTGTAGCAAAACTGAGAGTGCACCTCAACCACATGAATAAGGATTTTTTTCCCCTTTAAAACTTTTCACCACACATCATGCTGTCAAAATTTTATGTTATAAGAAAGCTCAGGAATTTACAGGATGAAAAGCAAGCATCCTGTAGGAAAGCAAAAATTCTTCCCTCACTCTGTGGAAACCTCTCCACTCCCAATTTACCTCACAGAAAATCTTCAAGCTGGTCCCAAGCAAGCCTTGTGTTGAGCCTTGGCTATTGCAGTCCTAGAGAAGTCAGCAGGCCTAAAGTGAGGATTTAGTTTAACAACCTTGGGTAAATTTCAGTGAAGTTTCAGTAGCTTTCTGTATAGGATTCCCAATCTAATGCCTGCTGTAGCCAGGAGCTGGATTTTGGCTTGTGGCAGGAAACATGGTGGTGGTGGTGGTAGTGGTTGTCTCTTGGGCTGGGTGAGGACATAAAGTACTGCAGACCTTTAACCACCTGCAGAATCAGGAATTTTGTGGGAAAGGAGGGAATTTTTACCTGGCAGGTCAAATTAAAAAAGAAAAATAAATAAACAGGAGCCATTTTTAGTTGTCTCATGCTTGAGAATAGAGAGAGCAAAGCTAACAGAAGGGTATGAGATGGGATGGAAAATGCAGGTGACTATGTCTGGAAGGCATAAAAAGATAATTTAGTGTGCAGCTTTGCAATTTATCACATACCGATCACCCTGAATGTGTTGTGGATGAGTGTGTGCAAACGGGCGGGAGGATGCTGAGGGCATGTGGATACATGTGGCCCCATGTGCACACAGCGGAGCCGTGGGGAACCTGCTGTGATACCCTGAGTACCACCACCATCACCACCCCCACCATCATCTCGTGGGGGCTGGAGGCAGCCAGAGGCTCCCGGGAGATTTTACACCAGCACAGCAACAGGAGCAGTGTACTTTCCTATGTGCCTGTCAGCTGGCTTAGCTCTCCCGAGCCAGGGAGTGCAGCGGGCACCGCCTTTTCCCATTCACTGGGGTGCAGGCGCTGGGGTAGCAAGCCACTCCCAGCTCCTGCCTTGCTGCTTCCAGGCTCCCTCTGTGCAGCACTGAAGAGGCAGAGCCTGTCCTTCCCCTTACTCAACATTCTACTGCTGTAAAGAAAATAGACGCTGCCAATTCTTCCAACCTGGCAGGGCTCCCTTGGCATCTGTGCAGCTCCATCTGAAAGCAGTGGGGCTATGCAGATTTGGGGGTGTCTGTGGAGGGATGGCAGGGTAACTGGCACCTTCTGGCGGGTGGCATGCAAAGAGCTCCTAGTCTCCACATGTTTTTGACTAATCTATTTTGCAGAGCAAAGACCAAGACCAGGACTGGGAATGGGGGTTGCCTTCAGTCTTGTTGTTGGGCCTGTGAACAAAGCTGTGATAGCGGGAGACACATTTTGGGGTGTGCTGCTTTGGCCCTCCTCTTGCTGCACTGTGAGGGAGAGAACATCCTGCATCCCATGTCCTGCAGCCCACACCCCATATCCCACATCCCTCCTTCTACACTGTATGTCTTGCATCCCACACCTGCACCCTGCGTCCCATATCCCATGTGGAACCCAATGGAAGGCGGATCAAGACCCTCACCCATTAGCACTGGGTGCACTCCTTTATGCTGGGAAAACTAGAGGGGTCCCAAACTGCTTTAATAGCAGGCTGGCCTGCGTGATCAACAAAAGGCATGGTCGCCAGTGTCAAAGGAAGAATGCTGTGGCAGTGCTGGCCATAACCAAGCACCCAGTTTCATGCCAGCTCTGAGGAAAACAACCTTGAGTGCGCGGGCAGGGCAGCATCCCCAGGGGTGCATCCTGCCTGGCCCAGCCAGCCCAGGACTGAGATGTGCCTCCTTTGCAAGCCGGGCTGTAAACAAGCACCTGAGATTGTGTCTGGCCTGAGTCAGCCCCTGGCTTCCCTCACTGTCGCCAAGGCTGGAGGAAATTTGGGAGGCAAAGTCCCTCCCAGGACTGCCAGTCTCTTTGTTGGGAGCTGGGAAGAAAACATATCAAAGCTGAGAAGGAGGAAAGGTGTGCCGAAAACTGAATTGAGTAGAAAGGCAATTTTGACTCAGCCAAAGTGTCCTGAATCTCTTAGCTATGAAAATAAAAAAGCAGAGTGTGAATCTGCAGCCTAAGAGCCTTCCTAAAGGTGTCAATAATTTCCATATACAAAGAATTTATTTTAGCCTGGGATTTCAATGTAAAGTGATTCGACTACGGTAAGTAGGACCACTTTATTGCTGTTCACAAATTCACATGCATTTATTCTGCTGAAAATTTGATATAGGGCATTTTTTGTATTCCCATTTATCGCTTGCCAAAAAATAATTAAGAATAGGAGCTAGAAGATTAATTTTAAATAAAAAATCTTCTCAAATGAAAATGTCAGGTCATAAAAATTCCTTTTAAATCATAACAGCATATAAATCTTTGAAATTAACCATGTAATTACAATGTCTATCAACTTTTACCTTGAGCTTTGAGCCTCTCTTTTTAATCTCCCATTCTTTTTTAATGAATAGCTATTTTGAAATTAAAAAGTACTGTTCATTACACATGCCCCACTATAATAGGGTTTTTATCATATTTGCTCTATTTAAAAATACTTGCTACTTTGTAATTATTCACACGCCGATCCCTTCCTATATTGAGTAGAAAATAAAAAATGAAATAGAAGTCAAAGGTGCTTTAGAGCTGAATGATTTACACAATTCATTAAGGACGGTGATTTTTCAGTTAGCATCAGATTAAATGGTTACTTACTCTCAAATAGCCCTTGGGGAGTTGAATTGCTGGGTAGCAAACAGATTAAAGTTTGCATTGAAAGAAAAATTGAATTCAGAGGTAATCAATAGCATAATAGGGGCAGTGAGTGGTGCCTGCTGCCTGAAATGAAATTACCATATTTTTAATCTTAATTTTCCACTCTGTTTATCTGACAGTGTGGATGTGCAATCCAAACAGATAATGAGAGAGTGGGATATTGACACTGCTGTCCTCTGGAGTGCTTGTTTTCAGTGATTAAATGCTGTGATCTGTGATTACTTTGTGCAAGGATGTCAGAGCTGCTGGCCAGGACTATGGGAGGGACACCAGCTCAGCAGCTGTAGCTCTCTGGTCTCTCAGGTCCTAATGTCTGAAATTCATTTTCTGCCGGCTATATGGGGAGGGGGGGAAATTGCCTCTTTATGTATATACTTCTGCTGCACAAATTACAATAATTAATCCCATTACTATTGTTGTCCTGATTCAGAAACGTTTAATTAGATCAATATGTAGTGCACTCTCTCTGTAAGTGCTATATTAACGAGCCGCCAAACTTGTGAGGGATAGTAAGACGTGAGTTATTATACAAAGCATGGCTAGCAAAGTTTGGAGGTAAAAGATTTGCTACAAATCTTTGCAGCAGAAGAAGACGGATAATGGAAACTGTGATTGTACCAGAGATCCAGCAAAGCCAGTTGGTGCAGATATATGAAAATCTGAAATGTAAATAATTCCTATTGTAAGTATAACATGCGCAGTCTTTTAAAATGCAAATTTAATGATAGAGATGTTTTTGTAGAAAACATAGAAGGAATTGGGAACAAAATATGATTTAAAAACTGTAATACATTAACACAGCTAACACAACTGGAACGCAGAAAAATATAATGCAGCAAACTGTTCTTAACAAACAACCTCGAAGAATTCTTAATTCTAAGAGGTATGAAATCTCAAAATATTCCTGGTATTTGTTGCTTAACCCAAATGCAAGGTGTTCCACTTGCATTTTGTTTAGAACCAGTGAGACAGTATGTTCAGTATCAGGGCCTGATCCTGTATGATAATGGGATTACTGGGATATAGGGCGGTTGTTTGTGTCCCTCGGACTTTCAGGAATCAGGCCCTGAAAACAGAATTTAGGAAGTTTTTAAGTGTGTGCGTACATGCCCGTGTGATGGATGGGTGGATTACTTGAACTGGAGTATGTCAGGTCTTGGCAGTGTATTTATCAGTGACAGCTATCACGTTCTCTGGAGAATTAGCATCTCTCTAGAATAGAGTTTCCACATTTGATCACAGTCTTGTATTGGACTTCTTGCTTTTCTAACATTGCCCCTGGGAGAATCTCCTTGTACATCTTCCCAAGCCTTTGTAACAATGGTTATTTTGGTCTAAGAGAGGTTATAATTTTAGACCGGTTATTAGCTATTTAGCTATTTTCAGGTAATTTTAGGTTTGGGGGTTTTTTTGGGGGTTTTTTTGTTTGTTTGCCCATATTTTTTATCTTTGCTACAATACAACATAGAAGCCAAGGCTTTATTTTCACAAGCGCTAGATTCTCACAGCTACTGTTGACTTGCAGTCATTAATGTCTGCAAGATTTTACTCCTCCTGAGAATGAGGTGTAGAAAAAAGAGCTGAAGGACTCCTGAACACAGCTCTGAACTATGAGCACAAGACCCTCACTCTCTGTGTGTCTGCATCTTCGTGGGGGTCACATTTCTTGAGCTCTACTTTTACAGAGGGCAGGGAGAGTACACCTCACAGCAGATAGTTCAGAAATGCCCAAAATTCAGATCCTTCTTTCCTTGCATGTATAGGTGTAAACATGCATACACTAGATGAAAACCAGCTTGATTTCCATGGATGAAAGCTATAGTCCACAAGCATCCTCAAACTTTGCCCCTTTGTAGTAATTTCTACAGGCTGGAGCAGGGATATGGTGCATGAGCTAATGTACAGCTGTTGCCTGATCAGGTGTTCCTCATCAAACAGGGTTGTCTTTGGCCTTCCCCCTACAACTAATTCAAAGAGATGCCATAATGAGCTGATTCATTCTTAATTTTACCTTCCCCTCTCTTTGAACACACTTTGGATGCTCAGGTGGAAACAAGACAAAAGAGCTTCTTTACTTAGAGACACCAAATTTGGGAGCTCTGTGAGATCAAATCCCTGAAGGCTCAGAGAACTCCCTGTGTTACTTACAGGGAACAAAAATATTAAAACAACTACTACTCCAACAATTAATATAGAAAGTGGAAATTGCCACAGAAATAGCACCTCACTATGCAAACAAAAGGAATACTTGTAGATATAAAATACATTTAAGATATCAAACTGAAATTGATGACTTGAAATTTCCTCTATTGCCTTCCTTGAAGAAGTATTTTACTGTTTGGTAAACTAGTTCCTGCTCCAGAGAAACTGATAGCAAAAGGGACTGCAGATGGAAATGAAAAAGGAAGATAAGTTAGAAAAAGACTTCAACAAACTAGCACCCAAAAGTCTGTGTCCCACTTTTGGATGCTAAATTACACCCTGTGAAATTCCCAAAGGTGCAGATCTGGAATATTTCAATTTAGTTGCTACACATGATAAGAATTTGGAGTTTGATACAAAGAAATATAATATAGCAGCATGTAGCTCAATGCATGTGAACAGAGATATCTGCAGGTATTGGTTAATCCCTGTTAATGTTTTTCTGCAAAGTAACTCATGGTTGGCCATGTATCTTGCATGGTGCTACTCCTCTGCCCTCACTTAACGCTTATGCGGATGAAGGTTCTGATGTAGCACTACTGAAATCAATGGAAGTTTTATCACTCCCTTCTGTGGGGCAAGACCAGAATCAAAATCCTCATGGAGATTTCCACAGTCTTAGTTCCCTATTTGTGATTAACCCAATGAGAAGATGGATGAGACTGGGACAGAACCATGAAATCAGTTGCTTTTTCAAGGGCACTGCTAATTTTTTTTACGTTATGTTTATTTTGGGGTTTTTTTTCTGATTTCAAATCTTGCTGTTGGCTCAAATGAAGTAATTACACAAGTATTTCTAGCACAAATAGTCATGAATGTTAAATTATAATGCCTTTTAAAATGAATACTTAAATATATGACCTTGAAATTAGCTTTTTTTTTTCTTTGCAAATATTTATGTCAGCAAAATTAAAATACACTCCAGTGCTTGGAAAGTGAGTGTAAAAGAGGTGTGAGGCAGAAGCAAATACAGTTAAATGTCTGATCAAACATTCATGACAGTATTCACCCACCTTTAGTAAGAAGACAGTATCCAAAATATTCACATAATTACAACCCATGCCTTCAGCAGACATTCAAGTAGACATTATTCTCATATTAATCTTTGAACAGTGCATTGAGGTGATACTTTGTCACTTCCATATGGTCAATGACATGAGTTCCCCTCAGAATTGCCAATATCTCACTGAGTCACTTGCTTTACCATATTTCTTTGAAACTGTTTTCTCCTGAAATTACTATATCTGCTGTGTTTGTCACATCCATTAATATAAAATAAAATGAATTTATATTAGCAATATTTTTTTAAATTGCTAAAAAATTTTGTCATGAGAAACTCCTTTGATTCAAGATGTGGGAGTCAGATTTGCTCTCCTTATTCCACAAGCTACTTTAGATAAAGATGACAGGAAGATAGGTGTTTTCCACAGTTACTTAGAGTTTACAAACCTGCTGAAGTTGAGGAGTTCGCTTGTGGCTAGTGAAGTAAGAAACTGTTAAGAAGAGATGTCAGTGGTAGGAGCAATATGGCTGCAGTTGTTTCTCATGTATTAACACGCAGCTACCATTTATGGAAAATTACAAACTCAGATGTGAGCAAGACAGTCCTCTAACTTTCCTTAAATCAGGGACATCTATAGTCATTATTGCTCTTTGCATTGTGTTATCTGTGCATGCATCAAACTCCTTATCAGCACTTTAAAATGCTGATCTCTGAGACTGAGCATATTTCTAATAAACACCCATTGAAATGGAAAGTGGCTAAAAAACTGTTTGAACTTCTTTCCTGTCTTCTGACTATAGAGGTATAGTCCAAGTGAACGCTGGGATTTATAAGAGTACAAAAGCTTTCTTCTACCCATGTACCTGCAGTCACCACTTTAAGTATATTGAGCTTCGGAGCACACAAAGGAGAGGCAGAAAATCCAAACCAATCTCTTCTCTATCACTCCGTAAATCCTGACATGCTCCATCACCTCTTCAAAATAGTGAGCTGCCCTTCCCCAAAACGGAGAAAAGAAACAAAATCAAACGGAAAACAATGAAGGAGGGATAATCTGATCTTTAAATAAGGAGACATGTTGCTTGGGGCTTAAGCAGGGTAAAGTTTCACAATGATGTCACCTTCTTCTGAGAACGTGACCTCTGTGAGAGGTGAAGGGTGAAATATAAATACCGCTAATCCATTGTGTTTGTATATCTCTTAAATATGTGCCAAGTTTGGCATGACTGACTCCACCAACTGTCTGGCAAACTAGGAAGTCTTCACTACAGGCTTTGAATGAGCAGTATTCATGGAAAGAAAACGGTTGCTCTTTTTTTTTTTTCTGAGTGAAGTACAGCTCATTGATGTATTTTCTTTAAAAATAGACCTATTTTTTGGTCTCTTTTCTGACAAAACTCTGATTTTTCACAGACAAAAACAGAGGAACCATTGCTTTTCATGCAGACAGCAATATCCTCCACATATAGTGGTTTCCTCAATCCCAAGTTAAAATTCATGTGTGTGAAGTTCATTGTTTGTTTGTTTTGAAAATCTACTTCAATCCAAACAGGAATGCATTCAGGAAAGTCATGTTGTCCATGTGATACAGGCTCTTGGAGTAGATGACTGACACCATGCTCTCTCCTTGCCTGTCTGTCTATGTGTTGATAAAGGTGGAAGAGGGCTACAACAGTAGATATTTCTGTTTTTAGGAGACATAAATAAAATATATTGAGAATAGAAAAGTTCTAAGAATTTTAAGGATGTCAGTGATTAACATTTTTTGTTATTGGAATATCCTTAGAGAAATCCATGTGTCGGTGTAGTGGGAGCAGAAATGGAAACTGATTGAGAAACCACTGTCCAAACTCTTTTTATTGTTCATATGATATCTGTCTACTTTTAAGACCAGCAACATATGAAGCACAAATATAGACTGCATTTTAATAATATTGTTATTTAAAAGCACAAATGCTTATGGGCATAACAGCTGATAAGAGGACCAGAAGCTGCTGCCTCAACTCATAGAATAGAAGCAAAATCAGTTCTTTGCACTTGGGCCAGGGAATTTGTTTAATCTAACATTTCTCTGCAGAGAATTTTACTGAGAGGGACACAGAGAGAAGGGGGATGAAGGAGAAGAGAGAAATACTTATCTGTTTTTAAGAAGGACAAACTTTGGCAAAAATGTTGTGCCCTAGGAGGCACAGCTTTTCCATGCAAGGGAAGATCCTGCAAAATTCTTTTCTGTGAACTTGAGAAATGCGTTTCTGCCCTGCTCCCACCTAGCCAGGTTGGCAGGCATTTCTGTTGTCTCTCACTCATTCTTTCTTTCTTATTGCAAAAAAATGTTTCCTCTTTTCACTGCTTAGGGCTTACACAACCTATTGTCATCCAACCTTGTATCTTTATTTTAAGTGGGTCCCCATTGGTTTTGACTGGGAAAAATGTTTGTCTTTTCCATGCTAAATTTGTACACAGGTACTCTTGAAATTTTTGCAGTGCCTCAAAGAGTTGCATGTGATGATCTCAAGATTATCAGTTAAAACTGATTCTATTTATTTCTCCAAGTTCTGATTTTTCCTTGAAACAAAGACATTGCTAGTTTCTGTAGTCTGCACAGGATTCATCATAATCAAATCCTAACCCAAAGATGAGGCTCCTGGTTGGTCCCATAGTATCAGTTCAGTAATACCTAAAGCATGAAAGGCTAAATTTGTACATCACTTTGATTCTGTTCCAATGTTCATGCATGTTCCAGTCTCCTACTGGTATTTCACTGTATTTCACTGTCCCCATGTGCAGGAAGATGGGTAGAAGTCACACAGTGACTCGCTCATGTGCCTGAACATTTGTCTAGAGTGATTTTACATGTCTTAAAGCACTGAAGACATTCATGTGGGCTAGGAGGTATGATACAGGACCTACAGAACCCACTGTGGAGAGGCCACAGAGCCCAGGTAAGACAGCCCAAAGCATCTAATGTGACCCTGTACATCTCCTGATGCTTGGGAATGTTACCAGAGCAACTATTTGTGACCTGTGCTAGACAGCCATGTCAGGTTGGAGCATGGATACTCCTCTACACAGGCCAGAAAGCCTGCCAAAAAACAACAAAAGTACTCAAGGAACATTAAAGTTTCTGCCTAACTTTTATTTAGCTGTTAATTAAGCCACTGGCTGTGTCTAGACTACAGGACCTGGGAGTGCTGCCAAGCGTCTGTGCATGGTGTGTACCCACCCTGCTGCATCCTGGCTCCAGCCGGGGGCGGGATGCCCGTGTTTGCTCCCCACAGTGCCTGGTCCCACCAGGAGCCCCGGCACACTCCCATCAGCACTGCATTTGGGTGTCCATGATCATCACTCTGGGAGCCTCACAACATACTGTCAAAGGTTAGTGAGGACACGGCCTCTGTCATCAAAGTAGCAGATTACTTTATTTTCCAAATAGGTCCCCCTCAAATGCTGGTAATTAAATAATGTAGCCAAGTCCTACTAGCTTTGAGAAATTATGCAGGCGGCTGAACTCAACCTATGGTAAAGTTAAACAATATTTAGTGATTTGAACAGACACCAATTATCTGCATTAAGAGAAGGAAAAGCCAAAAGTTGTAGCTCTGTTTGCTGAACCAAAGATATGGATCAAGAAATCAAATACAAGGGCATCTCATAAGGCATAAAGAAGAGGTTGATTCACTACTTAAAATTCAATAGTTTTCACTTGTTGACTCAAGCTGCAGATCTGGCTTGGTACAAAAATGGTATTTTCTCTCTTGTTTTGGGTCACTATACATTTAAGTATATCTCTTGGGATGGCCTCAATATCTGAGATACAATCTAAATAGCTTCATGGCATGGTTCACTCTGTACATGGACTAAGACAAGAAAACTGTGAAGAGGAGAAAGAAAACCTTGCCTGGGAAGCAACAGGAAATACAAGAACTGATAGCAGGATTCAATGGCAGTCCAAGGAGAAGGACAGGGCAAGCGGCAAGAAGCAAGAAACTTTTGTTGCTTGAGTAAATTAACTCACAGCACTTTTGCAAGGTTGGTGTATAGTTCTCAATTTAGAAGTGGATGACAAAACTAGTGCAAGTTCATAAGGTCAGAGTCACTTTTCTCTCTGAAATGTATGTGCCAGCTAGAGGTGGCATTTACCAAGACACAGTGAGAGACAGGAGCTGTTTAAGAGATTTATCTGATCACAAAACATACATCTAAATGAACATTTATTTAAAAAGTGTACACTTTTCTCCTTTCACTGAGATGAAACTTCAGAGCAATTGTCTCATGTGCAGCCTTCTACAGGTCAGGAAAGAGAAAGCTGGTGCAGATATTTGCTGCCAAGAAGCAGCTGCCCATAACCTCTGCAGCTTCTCCTTGTAGTCAGATCTATACATTGTGCAAAAGCCATGTACTACACCAAGATCTCTCCTTTCTGAGGACACCTAAACAAGGACACTGCAGCTAACACCTTCATCTTAGCAGCAGGTCCAGACTTTGTGTTTGTTTTGAGGAACAGAGACTGTCGTGTGGTCAGGAAATCACTGAGATAACACAGACAAAAGGATGTCCAGTCATCACTTCGTGGTTAGTGGTGTGATAACATCGGACTGAGCTTTGCAGGGCAGTCTCCAGAGGAGACCAAATCAGTCACATCATCTCAAGACACTCCAAGTACAACCCATCTGCCCCTGGTTTTGGATAGGCAAGAAAATCTGTCTCTAAGAATTGCCACCTAATTTCCAGC
Source organism: Manacus candei (assembly GCF_025592945.1). Lineage (NCBI taxonomy): Eukaryota > Metazoa > Chordata > Aves > Passeriformes > Pipridae > Manacus > Manacus candei. The sequence goes on from NW_026138062.1 coordinate 4,495,070, forward strand.
ACTGAAGAGTTGCTATACTTCAGAGATGGACCCATTTTAGAGATGAAAGAAGAAAGCAAATTTCCTCACTGTTCATACATCTGTTCTACCTAAGCCCTATATATACCCATACCTGGTATAATACAGAATTGCTGGCAAGACAGACTTTTTTTCCTGGAGTAAAAGCTTGCTATCAATATAAGAAAAACAATCTGGAGCTGAGACACCTGCCATAATATTATTTTCATTTGATACTGTATTTCATTTGAGCTTGACTTTAAAAGGACATGTGTGCCCGTGTGCGTCAGAAAAATGGTAGATTTAACTGCAGAAAGTGGAGTCAGCAGTCATGAAAACTTTTACCATGTGACAAGTATATAATCTCCCTGTAACACCAGATCATAATATATAATATATAGCTGAGAACTGAGCAGAAAGGAGAAAATCAGTCATTTACAAGTAGTCTCTTGTGTCTTACCTTTATTACAGAAGGGCTTTGCATAAAGTCTGTCTTGGCAGCTTTTAGTGTGCCGCTCTGCAAATAAAAGAGAGAGGAGGACTGCCCAGGCAGCAGGCTTTCTGGACACAAGTTATAATTTCTCTCCCTGTTAATAGTGAGTCCAGTGTAGAAGAAAATAATTCACCCAGTATGGGGCATGTAACCTACTGTGTGTGCACATTAGCAGTGATACAGAGAGCCCTGATGATACCGGTAAATGAAGAGTTAGAGCAACTAACCCAGATGGCTTCAGGTCTTACAGGTATCACTCACATTTGGATCAATATGTAACAGCAATTCACATGCATTTGATGGAGCAGGATCTTTAAAATTTTACTGACTATTATTGTACAGCTATAGGGGACGATTCTTCCCAGGCACTAGCAGTGGTAGTAAATATTTATATTTATATTATGGTGGTGTCCAAAAGAATCAGGAGGGGAGCATTATGCATAGAACTGTATAAAAAAGAAAAGACATAATCCCTTCCCTGTGGAGTTAACCATCTAGAGGACACAAATAAAAGGTAGAAGAATGGGAATAAAATGTACATGCAAATGAGTATAGCAATGAATTGGGGCGGCTTTGTGAGTTGTAAGATTTTTTTTTTTTTATTATTCATATAAGGAAGAGATAAAGATGCACAATGGTTGCTATCAAGTCACTGGGACATTCTAGGGGTCTGGAGTTCATTTCTGTTTCAGAAAAGTGTGGTTATTAAAATTTTCTACATTTTTTTAATAGAAGAAGGGAAAAAATGTAAATCATAGTAATTTCTGCTTCTTTGGATGTGTAACTATTGGATCAGGATTTTGTCATCTGTAATATCCTAAGGAATGAGCCATAATTTTCCAATCATGTGCAAATAGATGACACATAAGAGATCCAACTGCTGATACTGTCATACCTGGTTTTAGTGTGGGTCTCACATGAATAGTGCATCAGCTGCATCCCCTGGGAGGGACATCCACCCCTCTCCTCTTGGGGCTGTATGGAAAGCAAACCTACCACAAGTGTACATACACACCTGATGAGCAATTCCTGTTCCCTTACAGAAAAAGAAATTAAAAAAAAAAAGGTTAAGTTATACCTGGCTGCTTTCCAAACCCTGGTGGAAGAGAGGGAGTAGGAGGGTCACCCTCGGGAGGCTGTAGGGCCAATTGCCATTGTTCCTGGACCACCACCTCTGTGGTGTTATTGTGGTGAGCGGGGAGGGGAACTGCCCCTCTCCCAAACCCACCCCTGCTGCCCAAGGGAGCAGCTCTGGTGGTAGGTAAGCCTCAGTAGGAAAGAAGAGCATTAAGACTTGGTATCTAGCTCTTGAGTTTCTTTCCTTGAATTGCTGAATGTTTACCAGTTAAAGTGGAGTTCTTGGGGTGGATATTAGCAAAGAAGGAACTAATTAGGCAACTTCTGCAATCCTGTCAACACTGCTCTGGCTTGCTGGTACAGGCTGAGGCATTTTCACATTTTATTCTTCTTTATTCTGAGCATTTTCCAGGTAACAGGGAAGGGGAAGAAAATGACAACCTTTTAAAACTGCCTCCCTCTAACTAACCTTGACAGAGAGATGAAACTGCTTTTTCTCATGTTTTCCTGTCATAATACTTACCCTCTTTTCCCCCTTCATTTCATGGCAACCTGTAATCCTGGAACCGACCTAAAGAGGCCTTGTTTTGCACATATCTGTGTCTTATAAAATGTATTCTTCATCACTCTTCAGGAAAAAAAGTTGTCCTAAGACACTGAGAGCAAAGCAGGGCTTCAAGCGACGCAGTAACAGTTTCATTGTTTAACTTAAATAATGAAGGCTTTAGGGTTCTGGTTTTTATTTTTAAATGTTGGAAGTGAAATATGGTAGTGATGTTTGAGTTATGAACAATGTCATTTATTCTTTTTCTGCTTAAGAGTCAATATTACAGCAATGTTCTGGGCTACAGTGCTCTTAGCTGTAGGCAATATTGGTTAGCTAGATTTGGGGCATAAATACGTAAAAAAGAAGGATGGCGAGGAAATCTAACACTGGTTTGTGTGTTGCTTTCTGGAAAATTTAATTCTTGTTTCTTGCAGTTTGTCCTTTTCCAACACGAGAGGAGTAAGAGTTGATTAAAGAAACAAAGAACATGCACAAGCATAATATAAAGCTGGCAACTTAAATTTACATAACTGAAGTTCTTAGTTTAAGAGACATAAATAAGGAAAAAAATTCCCCCCAGGAATTCAAACAAAACTTATTCGGATTTTGTATTTTCAACATTATAAACAAAATCCTTATTGCTTAAAAGCAGAAAAAAGCTTAAAGGATATAGTTGCAGGAAAGGAAAGAAGGAAGTTTAAGCTTCTGAGATGTATTAGAAATGCATTCTAAGATCAGAAGGACATACATTATTATCTGTTCTGACCCTAAATGCCTTTGTCTCATCATTTGTTTCTTTTGTGATGCTGCAGAGAGCTGCTCTCTTGGAGGAGGCTGTTTAGCAACTACCAGTGGCTAAATTACTGATGAGGGCAGTCTCCTGATTGAGTAAGGTTAGAAATGGGTCTCCTCATCATTCCCACTCTGAATGTTCATTTGTTTCTCTGCTTTTACTGCTGTTTCAGTTTATGGCATGAATTCCGTCTCCCTCCCCTGCAATATATTTTCATTACATCTGGGTTTAGTACTGTATATTTAAAGTTCCCTTCTTTTTCTCACAGTTTCTTGTTTAGTCTGTGCACACAAACAATAACACCTCACAGCTGAAAATGTTACTCTGGACCAAAGAACTTTCTGTTTTCTAGCTCAGAAATAAAATTCTACAGGTGTGTCTGCAAGTGTCAAGTGAAAAAAACCCACAAAAACAACACAACAAAATCACATGGAAATGGCAAAAACAATGGCAGCATTAGAAAGGTTTGATTATTCATATGATAATGGGCAGCTTTAATGTGAACTTTTTACATAGTTGAGCCAGTGAGATCAATTTAATCCGGGTGGGTTATTCTTCTCTTAGTGTAAAAGACCATTGATTCCTTCTACTGGCTCAGTGAGGGATCTCTTCGGCACAGTGGCGCTCTGAGGAAGCTGGTTGAAAGCCACTGAAATCAGCAGGAGCTTTTTAATTGACTCTGAACCAGGTCCCAACACTGTACATAGCTGCTGTCCTTCTGCAAAACTTTCTGTTTGTTGAATACAATTGGATTACCTAAATAAAACTCAGTTTTCCCGGTTAAATATTCTGTGTGAATCAATTCTTTATGGAGAAAATATTTTGCCTGCACTACGTCTGCTGTGTGTTTAAAGTCTGTAAGTGTTGCCATTTATAATTGCTTCATCATCCTTTGTTCAGGTGACTAATTATAATAAAATCTATTTTATGCATAAAACAGTATGAGACTCGTTTTTATACATTTCATTTAATTACTTTTTACTGTGACAAATCACATTGTTAGAAATGTACTAACAGATGGGGTGGATTTTAAAGTCAGTATAAATTATGACTCCTTAATTTTTGCAAGTGTTGAAGAATTTAATTGTCTCCATTCAGATTTTTGGCTTAAATCCTGTGGTTTGACTTGTTAGGATTCCAGACATGCAACACAAGGAGCAGAGAATTTCTGGACTGTGTGGTGTCTTTTGGGGAAAAAAGTAAAAAAAAAAAAAGAAAAAAAGAAAAAAAAGAAAAAAGAAAAAAAGGAAAAAAAAGTTCTAAGAAGGAAAGGAAGTTAGGACAAAAGGAAGGTCTGAACAAAAGTGCTCAAAATGGCCCATCCCAGAGCCAGGGTTAGGATGTCGAAGGGCTCTCATTGAATAGCCTTGCTTGTTAGGGGCAGCAGAAGCAGGACTCTCTTGTGTTGCCCTCAGAGCAGCTGCAATGAAACAAATTCTCTGAGTGTAACCCCAGTCCAGGAGTGGGGGAACTCTTATTTAAAGGATACAATCAGAGCACGAGTAGCTGCAGCTAGCTGTAAAACGTAGCAGAGAAACGCTGTATCAGTATGCCATTTTTTGCTTTTCTTCTTTTCTCTTTTTTCTTCCTTTCCTTTCCTTTTTCCTTTCCTTTTCTTCCTTTCCTTTTCTTTCCTTTCCTTTTTCCTTTCCTTTTTCCTTTCCTTTTTCCTTTCCTTTTTCCTTTCCTTTTTCCTTTCCTTTTTCCTTTCCTTTTTCCTTTCCTTTTTCCTTTCCTTTTTCCTTTCCTTTTTCCTTCCTTTTTCCTTTCCTTTTTCCTTTCCTTTTTCCTTTCCTTTTTCCTTTCCTTTTTCCTTTCCTTTTTCCTTTCCTTTTTCCTTTCCTTTTTTCCTTTCCTTTTTCCTTTCCTTTTTCCTTTCCTTTTTCCTTTCCTTTTTCCTTTCCTTTTTCCTTTCCTTTTTCCTTTCCTTTTTCCTTTCCTTTCCTTTCCTTTCCTTTCCTCCTTTCCTTTCCTTTCCTTTCCTTTCCTTTCCTTTCCTTTCCTTTCCTTTCCTTTCCTTTCCTTTGCTTTCCTTTGCTTTTCTTTGCTTTTCTTCTTTTCTTTTCTTCTTTTCTTTTCTTCTTTTCCTTCTTCTTCCCCTTTCCCCCTTCCTTCCCTCTTTGCCTTCCCTCCCCTCCTGCAAACCTGGGCAGGTGGGCTACCATGGGCAAAGCCATATTTTTCATCCACTTTTCCGTCACCATTCTTCTCAAATCCTCCCAGACACATCCTATCAGTCACCTGCAGCTCTTTGTGGTGCTCATGATGGTCTTCAGATTGCCCTTAAACTGTCTGAATAGCTCACTTCATCAGGGAACATCAGGATTCTTTGAGAAATGGCTCCTTGATCAGGTGATGATTATAAAAATGTGTGAATAGGAAACAGAAATGGCTAGGTTTCCCAGGGGACCAAATTGAGCGTGACTGACCCAACTGCCTCCCATCAGCCCCTCAAGTGTTGCCCTGAAATGTTTTCCTTCCTGGTAGATCTGTGCTTGGCACACTCATTCCCCTTTTGGATCCAAAATTCCCTTGTAGTAATCCCCAGATGTCTCCTCATGTCCTCACCTGAAGAAAGGCTTGTGCCCACATTCTCCAGTGGGTGGAGGATTTATACCTGTGCTCAAAATGAAGTAGAGATGTTATTTACATTGGCACTTGCTGTTTTCAGCACCACTGATTTCTGCCCACGAGGCTTCATTCATACATAGAGTACATGCGATGAGGGGCAGGCATACAGGTGTGTGGAATAAATTCCACTACGTGTGCCATTCTACTTCTGAAGATAAAAACCACATTAAGTTAATGAGGAATGTCATCAAGTGCTAGCAAATGATTAAGCTCATAGATCAGTGGCTATAAGGCTGTGGTGTTGACTAGCAGGCTGTGGTTTTTTCCATGCCTGCCAGTTTTGAACTGCTATTACAGATTTTGGAAACCCTGGATTTAGAGTTTGATTTTGAAAGTTTAGCTGATTCAGAGATTAGGAAGCACCAATACAGCATCTGCACCCATTATCTCATGATTTAAATGTTCTCTGTTTTACATTAGCTAATGATTTAAGTGCCATTAGATATCTTTGTATGACATCCAATATGAAATAATCAACTAGCTTAGTGTAACATTGGTCCCATCAATCAAAATCCCTGTCCCTCACACAGCATTTTTAATGAAATGTTGGTAAGAAAACCAACAGACTCAAGTATGGCATTAAAATTAAGCGGGTGAAAGGTGACATTTCATTATTCAATATTTTTTTTGTCTTGGAGTCCCATTTCATTTCAACAAAGAGCCTAGAAGGGACACTTGCTCAGAAAATGTTTTCTAACTCCCAAACTATCTGTCCTATTATTGGTGTTTAAGCTGATTTGCTGATAATATAGCAACATTCCATGGAGAAAAAAGCCATCATATCTTTTAAAAATATACCTGATGCTGGAGCTTGACATAGTTTTTCTGAGAGAGGATCCTGGTAGGTCTTTGTATTCTTATGTTCCCTATGATGAGATGAGTGTCAGCTCAAGAAGTCACAGTTTTAGTGGTGATAAATAAGGTTCCTTATGGTTTTGCCTGTCTGATTTGTAGGTGAGGGTGAAAATGTGTGGATATGAAGATAAAACATTGTCACATGCAGGACCACCGAGCTGTTCTCAGCCCTTTCAGTGGAGTCCTCATTAAAAGATAACATACCAGTAAATTAAAAGCAAACCCAGCATCTTTGCATACTGTCATAACAGAAGTCTGAACAAGAGGGAAGTGAGCAGCATGGCAGGGACTTGGACCATTTAGTCACCTTCTTCTCCAGTGGCTGAAGCCTCCAGATGGACACAGAAATCTGCTGCTGATGTAGGAAGTGACAGGGCAATAAGGAGAGGTCTTTGGAGGGGGAAAGAAAGAGAAGAGATGAAGGAAGGCCCACAGTGACCCAGGGAGTAGTTGGTCCAGAAGGGGCCAGTGTTTGTTTTGTGGAGTTATGTTTTGTGAAGTAAATAAAAAAGGTAAACCCCAGGAAAGGTGTGAAGTTGGAAAGCAAGCCTGTCTGCACCTCTTCTGTTCAAAGCAGAGCAGGGACTCCAGCTGCTTGGAGAGCCACCTTTCTTTGAAGCCGTTTTGAGGGGAAAATTTCAGCCCTTTATACAGACAATTAAAGCTTTTCTAATTCCCCTTTAATTTGGGAGTGCTCAGAAAGCTCTCAGCACTTTTGCAGGTAGCTGGCAAGCTCTTTGCCATTCTTTAACACTGTCTTTTCTTTTTCTGAGAGATCAAGATTGAATTATTGTAATATATATGGAAGAGGGACATTAATTAATTCCAGGGAAAAGATGATTTTTAACCTATTTTTATAATTATAATCTAAAGTACATAAACCTGCAGCTGGGACTGAGTTCTTTTAGGACTGTTTCAGATCATCATGAAGTCTTTTTCAATCAGGCACAAGCCCCATTCAATGCTGTGAAAAAAGCCAAAGTCTCTGCTCTACTGCCTTGTCCCAATACTGTACTACGGAACAGCCAGCTGTAGTGGAAAGGCTTGAGATTGCTGGTTTTCTCCTCTCTGAAGATTTATGTGGTATTAAATAGGCAAAAAAATGCATCCTTCTGCTTGTGAATACGAAGGACATTATAATAGGTTCAGACTTTTTTTGTGGAGGAGTCAAAATGTGGCACTGAATTCTGAAAAGTGTTTAATTAACAGCTTGGTTTTGCCAGACTTTTCTAGTGAAGAACTAACTTAGCTTATGGACTATAACTCCGAAAAAGAACTATTGATATGTTAATTGTATACGATTATGGATGGTTATTTATGGCATTGGATCTCTCTGCTAAACCAATTATGCTCTATTTGTGAGATTTGCATTATACTGCATCTATGGCATTTAATTAAACTTCTATTTCTCTTCTTTCTTTTTGTTTTCTTTTCCAACCTTAAATGTATGATAAACCACACTAAGTCACTCAGTGGTTAAAGCTGAAATCATCTATTCATTCGATTGCCCTCATGCAGATCCTACTCTGTTCTGCCCAGAAAATCTTATTTGTGTCCCCTTAAACACTAACTAGCCAGCTCACCAGCAAAAGCTCAATGAATTTTTATAATTGTATTTTATGTACTTCTAGAACTAGATGGAGCAGTCATCCAAACTCTACTGGTGAAAACCATCTTCTCTATTTTAATATATGTTTAAATATATTTATACAAACATAAAGGAGATATTTAAAAACAATGTAATGGCACAGTGTGCTATACTCTGAGTGTTTCTTTTGGTCTCCTTCTGCCAGCTAATAAACAGCAAGTAAACCAATGCTCTAATTCAGAACATATCAAAAGGTTTGTGTGGGTGAGGTAAATTGGGCTGATAGTGAGTCAGGAGCTGGCTGGATCCCTCATTTGTTCATTCAGAGAATTTTTAATGTAGAACTAATTTTCAAGTAGTTGAATTTCTGCAAAGAAAATGAAATCCTTAAGGGGGCAATTTAGCTGGAATCCTCTGAAACACAGTTCAACATGTATTGCCTTTTCATAGCTGTTTTGTGTGGAAAAGGATCTTAGGTTTTCATTCCCTCGACACCTACTTTCTCTTTCTTTTCTGTAAGTTATTACAGTGCACCTATTCAACGAGCTGATAGAGGTTAGTGGAGAAGGGGGTTAAATCGTGATATGGGATATACTTTTTTACTCCTACTCAAAGTGTCAGTGCCAAAAATGTTGGTTTGGGGCTTTTGGCAGTTGAAGTGTTCAAAAATGGGAGTAAAGGGAACTATACTCATCCTCCCTACCTCCTCTTATGTGTACTGCTAGATGTAGTATTTCTGGGGCAGAGTGTTGGGAAACCAAGAGTTCAGAAGTCGATCTTCCAGTCCACACATATATATACACAGATGTGTACATAAATATATATATAATTCCACTGTCCCTGTCAGGCAGTGGCAAACAGCATAGAGCCAGTTCTTCAGTTTCAGAACATAATATCTTCTTCCTGGTCACAATGCTATTCATCACAGCCTTTTGCCAAATAACAGGCCTAAGTGGCCTGGAGGTCTTTCTGTGGACACTATTTCAGATTCAGTCTCCCAAAGAATATTTTGAAACATGATAGTCCTGAAATATTTTCAGTCTTACTCAGAAAAACTCTCACTAACAAAATTCGACCCTCGGACCTTTGTTCTCTAAGAGCCCGAGTTGCTTCTGTCTCAGTTGAAGTCTCAACAGAAAGAGTTTTAACATCTTGCTTGCTTTTTAAGTGTACCATTTAAAAGGTTAAAAACACAAAACAGGGACAATTTGAAGCTTTTTTCTGTGTGTAATCATAAGGATCAGAGAACATAGTTGGAATAATTGTATCAGAAGGGAATCGTTTTAATTAAGTTCTTTCTACTCTTACACATAGCAAATAAAGCAGGACCACTGCAAAAGCTATGATTTAGCCTGGTTGTTGGGGCAAGTACAGAAGTGTTTATCATCATGACATTACTAAAGCAGCCATTGCTAGAAACTAGCTTGAAATAGCTGAAGAAAAAAAAAATGTAGCTCTTATTCAAATTGGGACAATTTGCAAATAGCCAAATCTTCTATTGTTTGAAGGGGTTATTTTATGACACAGAACCTATAGCTACTGCACCCCAAAAGTTCTTTTTTATTATTAGCTGAAGCACAGACAAATCATGAAAAGACAATTGTACACTTTCTTGTGTTGCTTTATGGGCTTTAAGTGCCTACAAAAAAGGATTCCTTATGCTTTAATTTCTCTTTATTTTTTTGACTGTAAAGACCCATGGGGTAAATGCCAGTCCCACAATCCTGCAGTTATATGGTTACTGTCAGCCTGCTCAAATGATGCTTCCTGTTCATTAGGCGTCCTTTCATCTGACAACAATGTACTGGCTTTGCTGCAATTCTTAGTCAACGCCCATCTCTTCAATAGCCTGTGAATAGTATTAAATAGTGTTTATGCTAGCTATTGTTGCCTTTTGTGTGGTTTGTCTAATTCACAGAGAAAAGTCTGCTTTTGTGGTCTAAGGCTGGCTACGTCATGGCACGCCATGTGCCTTCTGATGGGATCCATTCCTGCTGAGTGATAACATTACAGGCCTGAACTCCTTTGCAATACAATCCAGCATTCTTAACACAGTCAATACACTCACAGGCAATCTAGTTTACTCTTTATATTAAGAGGTTTAGAGAGACAAAGCTCATCTAAATACCTGCTCGGAAACAAATAAGATGAATTCAACCAATTCAAGAATTACTTCCCAGCTCCCACACAACTACAAAATGAGCGCCAGAAATCAAAAATAAAAAAAAATACTGAAGCTGTTTAGGGAATGCCCAAATATCCCAGGAAGAGTCATTCTGCAAACACGCACAGCATATTTTAGCAAATAAGGTGTCATTACTGTTCCTACTTATTGTTCAAGATGAGGCTTAATACTGGAGTCAAAGCAGCTACTTTTCTTTGCTTAAACTACTCACAAAAGGGAAAGGATATTGTACAGATGATTACATTATCCTGTAGCTCAGGAGCCTTTGCAGGGCAGGTATGTTGCTGTGCCTTGAAAGGGCTTTTGATGTAAGCAGATCATAGAAGCTCAATGTGTAAATGATCCTTAGCTGTCTGTCCCTTTTGGAGTATATGGGTTACTCTTGTCTAACCGTATTCTCCTTCTAGGTGTCTAAAATTGTGTTGTTCCTCTCCCTCCATCCAACCTCGTCACTGCACAGCTAAAGTCGATTTCCAGCTTTGCCTTGGGAAGTGTACAAATACATACAAATGCAACTGGAAAATGAGGCTTACACTGCTAAATAGTGCCATTGGTTTGTCCCAGGAGTTGTTATCCTCTGTGCGTCATGCTTTGAACAAGATCAAGAGTAGCTTCTAAAAAATATGGCAATGAGAAGAATGCACACAAATAGTAATTACCCTGTTGCTGCTCAAGCTATAATACTGTCCATGGCCAGAAGCAAGCAGGGATGCAAGGGACGGGGTGGGGCTGGGAGTAGGTGGAGGCTGAGCTTTGTTCTCTGTGGATCATAGGAGAGCATTGCAGATTGTGCTCCTGATCAGCATAACAAGGGAGGTCCATCATACCTGCACTTCTGTGAGGTATTGTGGGCCAGATCCAAAAAGGCATTTAGGACTGTAAAGCTCCTGGCACACAAGGGGCGCTGGAGTGAACACTCATAAATAGCCTGAAGGTAGATTTCTCTACCTGAAGTGTCCACTCTTCCAAGTTAAATGGAAGATACTACTTACTTCATCCTTGTATTGTCCTCTGACATTTGTCTGTTGAAGTACACCCTACAAGCGCTTCTTTCTTGCTACTACTAGTAGAGAGTGGGATACTCAGCACAAAAATGGACACTGTAGGCATGTATCTAAAGTTTGGAAAGGTGTAACCTACCCACATTTACTTCAGTGTTTTTGCAGATCTGGAGCTCCAAGTTCTGCTATCCTCAGACTAAAAGGTGCAGATAGCATGGAAAAGGTATGAAGTCTTTATTAATTCTTTTTCTTTTTCTTTTTCTTTTTCTTTTTCTTTTTCTTTTTCTTTTTCTTTTTCTTTTTCTTTTTCTTTTTCTTTTTCTTTTTCTTTTTCTTTTTCTTTTTCTTTTTCTTTTTCTTTTTCTTTTTCTTTTTCTTTTTCTTTTTCTTTTTCTTTTTCTTTTTCTTTTTCTTTTTGTTAAAGCTTCTGAGTGCCTCCAAGCTACACAGAAGGTAGTCATTCTTTCCATTTTAGAGTGAAAAATGAATACAAAAATCTGTCTGTCATAACAACATGAAAGCATTTCCTGAATTACAGCCCTGACTTCTGAATGAGTGTGTTTGCCTGAAATGAGTCAGTGCAAGTGGAAAGCGCATTGCCAAGAAACAAGGAGAAACCTAGCAGTCCAGAACAGTTGCTAGATAAGAGCTTTTCCCCTATATTCAAATCACCTTCCTATGGAAACAAGTTGAACAAATGCTCACCCAGAACCAGTAAATGAAAGAGTCTATGGCCTGCACAAACCTGTTACCTTATTTTGCTCCTGAAAATGAATGAGGTGGGCTTTGACTAATGCTTTGAGCAGCGGGCATTGGAAATGAACTAGGGTTGTCAGGAAAGCTCATTGATTTTGCAGGACCCATGCAAGTTGTACATTATAGTTTGGAGGAAGAGCACTCCCTTTTCAAAAGATAATTTTTCAATGTACTGCCCATGTTTGTGCTTTTGTGCAAGCAATAATGGTTTCATAAATGTTTTATGTGATCAGCATTTAGCAATACCTGGGAAGTTGGCAATTCTGACTAGATTTTACAGATACCAACCTTTTTTTGCCATTAATACTTTTTTTCCCTTTCTGTTTATGTTCCCAGATTGATTTCCAATAGTTAAAATTTAAACAATAACAGCAACTTCAGTTTTCAAATCTGCAAATAGGACAGACAATGTATGCAACCTCCTCATTGATTGACTCTTCTGTTTTTATAGATTCACCCTCTTGAAAGAATCATTAAACACCAGAGAAAATGATTTGTTGCCATTGATTACATGACATACTGCTCTGACATACACAGTTTTTATATCTAAGTTATTAATTATGTTGTTAATGTAATTTGCAGACCACAAGATAAATCATTCAGCTTCTGACTGGATATTACTGGATATGTTGCATATATAAAAACATCTTTGGGTGTGAAGGGAACTGTTACCAAGAATAATAGATTAGAAGGCTTCTAGTTTGCCTTATAAATCATTATGAGCTAAGGAAAACTTCTTCGGCCTGTTTATTTGATTATCTTGGAAATGCTGAGTTTCTCAACCTCTCTGCTGTTTATGTGCAACAGCAACACGCATAATCACTTAATTTCAATACAGAGAAAATACTTGCATTTGTTCTGTTCATGCTGTATCCTCATTCTCTCAAGAATTTCACAGTTTAAGGCTAACAAGCTACAGGACATAAAAAGTCAAGCTTAATTTGTGTCTTCCCAAAGGCTTCACTAAACAATTTTTTTCCTTCTTCTGGTGGTGGATATTTTGTGCTAGCTCCGTTCTCTGTAACTTTCTTTTCCCAGCAACAATTGCCAAGAAATTAATTATGACAACCAGTGTCATGAATGCACGCCATGGTAGTCTGCTGCCACTAGTGACAGACTCATGTGCTTCAAGGTGAAGGTGTCTGCATTTGTACCAACAAATCGGTTTTAGAAGTTCCTCCTGCTTTGTATTTCATTTGAACAGGTCTAGCTCTTTCCTTAATTTCAGAAGGATTTAGCAGTAACTATTCAGCAGTTACCCTGGGAGCACACTGCAGATTATGCATGCTTGCCTGACATTTGACAGATGCCCTTAAAAGACTCAGTTTACTTTTCACAGGGACCAGGGGGTTGAGGAGGGTGGAGGGCTAGAAACATTTTTGAAGTGAGTGATGTATGTTTAAATGTCAAGGTGGTCTTACTGAATCACTAAGCACAACCCTTGTACATTGAAACAGAGACTAACTTTAAATGTCCTTTTTAGCTAGAGCTAAGAATTCACATTTTTTAATATTCTTGATCCCAGAGATGACATAGTGCTTCATTTGGAGGGGAAGCTGAATGCTGAAGACTAAATTTTGTTGCCAGTATATGCTAAGACTCCTTTGAAAGTCTCACCACATGCTAATAGTGAATAAAACATGTTTTTTAACAGGTACTGCTGCAAATGTGAAACTCAAGGAGGTAAATTTTTTCTCCTCCCTGCTCAGCTCCATCCATGTGGAGTTTGACATTGAGTGATGGCACAGTAATGATGAGCAAAGCCACAACTGGAGCTGGGATATGGGATGAGCAAAAGGAGGAGAAATATTAATCTTTAACAGTTTTCTTGGTTTAAGAAATGTTCATCATCTTGATAACACTTCATGATACAAAGGTCTTCAATACCGTAGTTGAAATTTTTAAGAGCATTAGTTCCATGGTCATTTCCAAATTGAAACAGCAAGGCAGTCTCAAAGACAGGAGGTGCTCCTGAGTTTGGATCTGGGTGTACATCCTGGTGGAGTCCTGTCCACAGAAAAAGCCATATACACCCTAACTTCTTCCCCTTCCTTTTCCATGGGGCCCATGAAAAGGAAAGTCATATACTCAAACTACATGCAAGTCTAAGATCAAATGTGTCTTCAAATCCCCAGTGCAGATGACTGGCAAACCAAGTCAGGAGCATGCTCCCAATGTTTCAGCAGGAAAAATATGAAGTTCCTAAAAGTTAGTAAGTTGTATTTGTAAATGGGTCACTTAAATATAACAATTATTGAGTCCAGAAATCCCTTTTAAAACCAACAGAAGTACTCCTGTTGTCAATGAGGACGCAGGTCTAAACCCCTCTAGCAGACATTTTGTCTGTTTTTAATGACTTATTTTGAGGTATTGTATAAGCATTTCATGCTCATACGAAACAAGCAACAGTTTAGTTGCTACAGCAGTCAGAGTAAGGAATGGTGCAGGCAGCCCTGGTTCAAGGTTCAGTGCTCAACAGTCCTTATCAATATTAGACTTGATTTGTTCAGAGTAGATATTGCCAATTATGTCATGGTATCTGAGGCAGATAGATATCTCCTTGGGAGAAAAAAAAATGGCCAACATAATTTTGACTTATCATCTAAATTGAATTTGAACTCAACTCTCTAGAGAAACACAACCACTGCATTAAACAGCTGAGGGAATTAATGCTCTCATTGATCCTACTCATCATTACAGTTGTGTGCGTTCCCATCTGCATCTGACTTCTCCGTCCTAGGGAGCCAAACCATGTCTCTGAATGGGCAGAGCGTGCTGATCTTTCCAGCTGTGCAAAACGTTGCCAGCCCTGCTGGGTTCCTCTGGGTTCATAGTGATGTGAATAAGTGGAAGCACAGGTTGGGTGATGGATGAGATGCAGAGGCAATTTCCCTTTATTTGCTTCAATGTCTCCTTTTAAATGCAAGTAAAAAGCGGAAAATGAAAACAACAGTGTCAGTTAACATTGATGAACAAGTTTAAAATGTAAGTTTATGTTATAAAAGGCATATCAGCACATTTGTGTTTCACTATACATTTGTATGACACAAAGTTTCTAAGAAGAGTGTCTATAATATGTAAATAGTTCTGTCTATCAGATGATAACTGAATGTTTAACAGGGGCCACAGCTACAGTATAGTACAAGCTACAATCAAGTATTCACTGGTTGCACCTCGACTTCCCTGCTTGGACACTATGGAATAAAGGCCCTTAATTGTTATATGTTGCATCTACTCACAAAAGAATTTTACTTTTTTTTTCTGTAGAGTTTTGTTCAGGACCATTTGGATGCAGAGGATGAAACATGGAACACTTCAGGGACATCACATTTTTATTCTCGATGCTTTGAAATTTTAGAAGGTTTTATAAAAGGTCTTTATTCTAACCAATCATATATACAGATATGTAAAAGATTTAGCTGCTAAAGACTACTTTTTTCTGTTTTGTTTAGTTCTCCTTATACAGAACAGCAGATTTTTTTAAGGGGATTAATCAAAGTAGACGTTGATTAAAATGTATGAAAAAAAGTTTCAGAAAACTAAAAGCAACCTTTTACTATATCAGTTTATTCACACAAATTGACTTTGTGACTGATAAGGAGGGCAGGAGGTAGATAAGCGGGAAGGAAGGAACAGCAGCACAGGAGTGATGACAAAAGGTGCTGGAAGGGTCTTACATTATCAGCACAACATAGAAAGGTAGTGGAGGACAGCAGGCAGATATTCTTTCCTGTGTGCAGGTTGTGTGAGGGCTGATGGATGTGAGGAATGCAGCTAAGAAAACATCATAATGACAAGCTGTGCAAAGGGGAGGTGGGTCATCAAAAAAGCCCAGGAGACTGAGGAAGAGAGACCGTATCATGGAATCATAGAATGGTTTGTGTCGGAAGGGACCTTTAAAGGTCATCTAGTACAGCTTCTTTGTCATGGGCAGGAACACCTTCCATTAGACCAGGCTGATCAAAGTTCCATCCAGTCCTCTGGATGGTCCTCCTCTGGACTCACTCCAATGGATCTATGTCCTCCTTATGTTGGGACAATTTCTCTTTATTCCTCACAGGCTACTTGTCTTTGCTTCCATCCTCTGTAGGCATCTTTTTTGTGTTTGAGTTTGTCCAGGAGCTCCTTGTTCATCCATGCAGGCCTTCTGAAGTTTTTGACCAGCTTCCTTTTTGTTGGGATACATTGCTCCTGAGCTTCGAGGAGATGATCCTTGAATATTAGCCATCTTTCTTGGGCCGCTCTTCCCTCCAGGGTTTTATCCCATGATCACAGAATATCACAGAATCACAGAATATGCCAAGTTGGAAGGGACTCACAAGGACCATGGAGTCCAAGTCCTGGCCCTGCACAGGGCCATTCCCAAGTCATACCATGTGCCTGAGAGTATCGATACTCTATGCAGAACCTGGAAGAGGACAAAGTCTGCTCTCCTGAAAGTCCAGGGTAGTGAGCTTGTTGTGTGACCTCCATGCTGCCCTAAGCAGTGACTACTTTATGGTCCCTGCAGCCCAGGCTTCCCCTCACATTCCCCACCAGCCCCTCCTTTTTAGTGAGAACAAGCTCTAGCATAGCACCTCTCTTCATTGGCTTCTCTGTCACTGGAAGACAGAAATTAACACAAATGCATTTCAGTAACCTCCTGGATTGCTTGTGCCGTGCTGAGTTGTCCCTCCAAAAGATGTCAGGGTAATTAAGTCCCCCGTGAGGACCAGGGATTGTGAAGATGATGCCTCTTCTATTTGTCTGTAGAGGGTCTCATTGGTTCAGTCTTCCTGGTCAGGCAGCCTGTAGCAGGCCCCCCACTATAATGTCACCTGTCTCTGTCCTTCGTTTAATCCTGACCCATAAACTCTCCACTGGTTCCTCACCTATCCCAAGGCAGATCTCCGTGCACTCCAGCTGGTCACTGACATAGAGAGCAACACCACCTCCTCAACTCCCCTGGCTGTCCTTCCTGAAGAGCCTGCATCCATCCACTCCAATGCTCCAGTCATAGTAGGCATCCCACCATGTCTCTGCCAACAAGATCCTAGCCCTGCATGTATCTGCACATCTCTAACTCTTCTTGTTTATTCTCCATGTTATGTGCATTTGCATAGAGGCATTTAAGCTGGGTCCTGACGTAGCTGACCTACTGTTAGAGTGGCTGAAATTCCTTTGTGCTGCTCTTCAGGTGCTCTCCCACTGACCTGCGATCCCTCTCTGGACTCTGGGCATCTACTACTGGCTCTTACATCAAACTGGTAAGAGTGGGATGTACTGAGGTTCCCCTCCCCCAGCAACTTTAGTTTAAAGCCCTCTTCACCAGTTTGGCAAGCCTATGATTGAAGTGGATTTTCCCCTTCTCTGACAGGTGGACCCCAGGAGCCCCCCATATCATTTAAGACTAGTATTGTTTAAGTCCATCTTAAAACTAGTTAAATTCTTAATTACTGTTCTTTCTCCGTATTACATGATTACAAATCTTCATTCTGAAGCTGCGAAACTTTCTTTAAACATTCAGGGAAAATCTATTCACAAGCTATTTTCTAATCCACCTTGAATTATAGCTAAGAAGTTAAATCAGCCTCCAAACCTCCAATAGACTTCTCTTCCCTCACTGTGCACTTCTCACTGAGGAACTGGCAAGGCAAACACAGTGTTGTCTGTTAATAAAATGCACATAGATAAAAGACAAGATTATAAAAACACAAATTCTATTCAGTCTTCTGTTCCAGTTGCCTTCCTGTCAGTTACTAATTTGACCTTTGCAAATATTCTTTGCAGTATGTCACATGGTTATAAAGCAAAAAGGCCTTCAGAACGGCACTCAAATCTCCAAAAATACTAAAATAGCCTTATAGTGTAAAGTCAAACATATAACTTCTGGTAATGCAATTTAAAGTCTATTGGTCTCTGTAGGCTTAGAGAGTAGAATTTTGCCAAGCATGGAGTGCAGCTAGAGCAAGACACATCTTACATGACCTGTAGGTTCCCCAGCTCTAGGGACACCTTCTCTCTTCTTGCTAGTCATTGTCACATTTTCCTTCATTCCTGATTTATAACCTCAAGCTTATCTGGGGTAACATTTTTAAATTTTAGGCAAGTCAAAAAAAGGGATAGGTGATATATTTCTCAGCATGGGAAAAGTAAGGAGGTCCCTCTGCTGCAGAGGGACCAGAGGAGGGTCACAAAGATGATTAGAGAGCTGGACCACCTCTGCTATGAAAACAGGCTGAGGGAGATGGTGTTGTTCAGCCTGGAGAAGAGAAGAGAAGGTTCCAGGGAGACCTTACAGCAGCCTTCCAGTACCTAAAGGGGGCCTACATGAAAGATGGGAATAAACTTTTTAACTAGGTCTGTTGTGATAGGACAAGGGGTAATGGTTTTAAACTAAAACAGGGTCAATTCAGATTAGATATAAAGAAGATTTTTACAATAAGGGTGGTGAAACACTGGCAAGGGTTGCCCAAAGCGGTGGTAGATGCACTATACCTGGCAACATTCAAGGTCAGGTAGGGTGGGGCTCTGAGTAATCTGATCTGGTTGAAGATATCCTTTCTCATTGCAGGAACGTTGGACCAGATGACCTTTAAAAGTCCCTTCCAGCCCAAACTGCTCCATGATTTTTAAGAACTCTGTAGCTTATGGTTTCTAGACTTTCCTATCCACAAAATAGACCATTAATATTTTAGCTAGAGAGTAACTCGCAGAAGTAAGATTGCTCTTCTTTATCACCCATACATGCAGAAAGAGTAAAAAACCTCCAGTTACTAGTAGCTTATGCCATCCATCTGCTAGGCCATGGAGGAGCCCTGCAAACACCATCTGTGGGTGCTATTTGTGACTCTGCGGGTGGGTTCAGTTCAGAGGACAAGAGGCAAACCTGATATTCCTTTGGCATGCCCGTGCTGAAAAGCAGTAATACGGAGAGGATGGTTCTTGGATGCATCAAAACAGAGACAAAAACATAGTTTCCACTCCGTGTAATCTGATGTCAACTAGTACATGAACACCACCACCATCTTAATGCAGTTAAACCATTTGTGGCTTCAAGCAAACCACCATAAATGACATGGGACATAGCCTGGGACATGGGACGAGGTAGGGTGCTCCTGGGAAAACATACACAGAAGGAAACTGCTTAACAAGGAGATTGTTAAACCTGGTGAATCAATTCCATTCCAGCACCTGCCCTCGGACAGCCCTTTACAGCAAAAGAAAAGGCTCCAGCAATGTAGGAGGCGTGTTTTAGGGATGCTGAACATAGCATCCTGGGAGATGTAGTCCCGAGTGCACTCCCATGCACATGGGCAGCGAGATACCCCTTGGTGGTTGGTCAAGGGAGTCACGTGTTACTTTGAGGTGCATATAAAAGGTGATGGTTGCTTCCAATAAATGGATTTGGTTGGTGAACCCCCAACCGGCGATGTCCGTATGGGTTTATTTATTTATTATATTAATAAAGCCATACACCAAGTCTCCAGGATCCACACAGTGAGTGCAAAAGGTAGCTTCGCTTATTACCTTGCAAATTGGTCCTGGAGTCCTCTTTTTACATTTTTTCCTAAATCCAAGAACCTTGGGCATAAAGCTGTAGACAGGCCTCTGCAGGCACTGATGGGCCTCTCCTGATCTGCCTGGAGGTGTTCTGTGTAGATGCTGTTATCAGCATCCCTCTTTGCCAGCCCATTTGCCCATTCGTCTTCCTTTAAAAAGTGTTGTAGAGCAGCTAACAGCTCCATGAGGAACTGTTGTCGTTGCTAATGTTTACAGATTAGAAAACGTTAGTTCCGTGCAAATTATACTTAATTACTGTCATAGGATAATAATTATTTTTCATTAATAGAATGCCTTAAACACTATATATCTCATTATGTTACACAGTACAAAGCCAATGAAACCCTTTCATTAATTCATTAATGATTAGTTGGAAAAGCAATGTGACAGATTATTATACATGCTACAAAGTACTATTAGTACACTCATATACACAGCTTAATTTAGAACTTTAATATTAGAGTTTCAGTTCTTCAACCATGGAAATTTAGTAGAAAATTGCTATGAAGATAAATTTTCATTTGATATTTTTTCTTCAACCACACTTTCTACCACATACTCCTCCTTTTTACAATTCACACAATAAGAAAAAAAATTAAATATGTCTTTAACATGGAGGATTACTTTTTTTTTCTCTAAAGCTAGGTCTCATTTAGTTAATGGATGTCCAGTTAGACAAAATGTTAAAATCAGCAGTGCCCTATTTTTGAAAGCAGTGAATCCTTTCTCAATCCAGTTGAGAGACCACGCAGAAGTGCTTAAGCAACTAAGCCAGATCTTTACTTTCGGACTTCTGCAGTCTCCCAAGGCACAAATGACAGGAAAATGAAATGAAAAGTTTCATGAAAGGAAGCTAATGAACATTGTCTTACTGGAGAGAGAAAGAGAGAATGAAAGTGAGCATGAGTCTTGTTCTCTTCACAGTTTTGCCTCAAGTGGAGACAAGAAAGAACACCTAATATATAGTGTGTGCTAATACAGCAGTCTGGGATGGGTAAATAGCACCCTAAAAGCACCTTTATCACCTTGTCACTATTCTCTGCAGGTTTACACCTCGGGTACAGACCACTGTTTGGGTAGGAAAGCTGGGACCATGTGCTGGGTAGTGAGTGCTCCCAAAGACAGGATCTGACTCTGTTACTCCCATGCACATGACCAGATTGTTCAGGTCATTGGGTCTAATTTAACTGGCATTATCACTACACATAAATAGTAGATAACTGAAAAAAAAGATGCACATATTTCTGCCTAAATGCACTATTGCAGCAAACCAAGCCAAGATTTAATGCACATGCATTCTTGCTCTATTTTTGTGAACTGCATATGAATCATGGAGAAAATGTCTTTAAATGAAAGCTCTGGAAATGTCTGTTGGCAAAGAAGATGTTTAGTAGGAAATTATGCAGTAACTTCTATTTGGTGGACAGGATTCTTTTTCTACTCTTAAAATGGAAGGAGAAATGCACAGATAAACTCCTCTGCTTAAATAGGATATTAGGGGGAAAAACACTGAAACAACTCTTGGAGGATACCTGTCAGCCACCAGATATTTCCTTCCTTTCCTATCCCTGCAAGTTGTTGGGTAGTCTTTCGTTGCACCTACACTAAATGGAGAGCTCCAACTTTCCCCAAAAACTTTGTCAAAATATAGGCCTTCCCTTCCACAAGAAAGTCCAGCCTTTTGAAATGTGCTTTGATCACATTGCAATGTCATCAGGGAGCTGCTATTACACCTGTGCCAAATAAAAACCCAAAGAAAACCAACAGCTTTTTAAAAATATTACCACTATTTATTCAATATATTTTCTGATATTCCATTCAAATTTTTAATGTTAAATTTTAATACAGGAAGTCACTGAAAAAAATGAAATCAGGACTTGGTGGCTTAAACAAGAAGTTGAAGTTTCAACAATTTCCCATAGGAAACTGTCAGTGTTATGTGCCTGCAAAAAAATTGAGCTCCTCTTAAGTCTACTGTCCAGTAGAAAGGTCTTCCATCAGAAATATTTTGTATTCATGAAGTTATTCTGAATAAGCAGTTTCACATGCTCTAATGAGCTGTATATGAAGACAGTAGACATATGTTTAACCAACAATGTTTTTCTCCACCCCACACTCAACAGAAGGCAAAATAAATTCCATTATTTACTTAATTTGCATCTTTTGAGGACAGTAATACATCGTAAACATTATTAGCGCTTTACATTGACATCTGTCTGTGGAAGAACTCAGAAGTTAGTCTTACCACAGGGTGTAAATTATCGCTGACCCTCTGAAAAGAGAGTCCCAGACTGTGGCTGGGAACACCAGGAGTGGGGATGTCCCTGCAGGCCAGCCAGTCTTTGAGAATCTTTTTAAATGTTCATTGTAAATCCTGAAGATGTAGAGAAAACTTCAGTTTCTGTGATGCTTTCTAAACCACAGGAATATATTTAGCACATTAATAAAAGGCAAAAAAGCCAAATAAACCATAGGAACAATCCAGTTCCTGTCATCTCTCTTGATTTTTCACTTAGTAGACTTCTTTATGGATTAAAAAACTTTTTTTCTTCTTCTTCTTGTAAAGAGTGTTCATTGAAGCTTGGCCAATAGATGGTATCACCCTTTCCAAAGTCTATGCTATGGGAGGCCTATGGAAGCATATCTGCTCAAGGCATTCATGCAAATTATTACTTACTGCCCTATATGCTCATAAATTAATAGCTTCTCTGTGGATGAAAAACAGAAATTAGACAACCATTAAGGTTCAACAATGTATAAAGAATATTAAATATTAATATATGAAATGAAAAAATATTGCAAGAGATATGAATAGATATGCCAGAAGCATAACAAGCCAAACCTAGGAATGTAAATAATAAAAACATGTTTTCAGCTAGATATTCTGGATGGTTTAGTATTCAAATTAAAGTTTGTTTTCCCATTCAATAAAAACAAAAAAAAAGTATTTACCGTTGTAGCCTTATTTACATGAGAGTTCATTTTCCTCCTGTGAACAGAAATACATCTTTAAGAGGAGGCGAAAGGCCACTTTCTCATCAGTGTGTTTTTCAAGGAGCATTTCAGTGACGTGTGGATGGCAGCACTGCAAGTTCAAAAGCAAGAATACCCCTTACAATTTAAAGTGCTATTTGAATGGATAATTGCAAAGCTAGCTTGTGCATTTTAATGACTTGTGTCGGCAGAAACGATAAAATTGAAATGGAAATTGGATGAAGTGTTTACTTAATAGTAGGATAAGGCTGCCTGTTGCTGAAGTATTGCAGCTGACTGCATGTGTCACTTGTCTCTGGCAGTGATGCTTTTTCTTAGAGCCCTATCAGAGCTATGGGACCTATCATTTCACATAGTGCATCAGTTGTGAGAAAATAATGTTCAAAAGATCTGATTTCTTTGTGGATCCAAGTTAATTTTTAAAATCTATTGCACTTTGGCCAGCTTCAGCTTATTTCCACTAATTCTGAATTAAATACTACTGTTCTCTGTCCCTAGGAGAATTATTGCGAAGGTGCTCTGTATGGATTTTGACCTTAACCATAGATTGCTTCAGCTAGACCTTGATTCAGCTTGTTAGGTCCCTGTGAGTGCTCCCATTATAAATATCCATTTAGCAAAACATCAGACTGAGCATGTCCTTGTTCCCATACTCAGTTTTATACAATTCCATTTAGCCGTTATGGTGCTCATTTCCCAGAGCTTGGGCTGGACTGTATCACAGGGTGCTTTCCGAGAACTCTAGATCCACTCCTGCCTAAAACCTTGGTGTGATTCCTACCAAGATCCAACACTCTTAAATTGTGTATGTAGATTTGTATGGACTTCACTTTGGTTAGGGTATTTAATCTGGGCTGTTACCATGCTGTGGGCTGTTTTGTGGGATTCACAGGAATGAGAAAACAGTAAGAGGGAATCTGGTATATTTGGAGCAGGCAGAAAATGTTTCTCAGGATAGTCTCCAAACAGTCTAATGAACATAGATATCTAAGGATTTCAGATACAGATGCTTGGTTTAATCAACACACACACACAAACACACACACACACACACACACACACACACACACACACACTCACACACTCAGCACACACCCTGGCTCATAAAAATGATTAATTACTAAAGCTTTTGATTAATATCTATCATGGAAAAATCCCAACATTTGTCTTAGGAAGGAATGCTCTTATTTCTGCCTGTAGTTTGAAAAAAATCTGAATCCTGGCTACATCTCAATTCTGATCGGAAAAATGTTTCAAAATAACTGCTGTATTTTTATAAAACACAAATTTAACCACACAAGGCAAGATACCAATCCCTTTAAAAGCATATGAGTGTGAAGTCTAGCTGTCACAGTGCTTGGGGCTGTGTCCAACGATGAGAAAACCCAGAATAACATTGCACAACTGTACTATCAGGCATAAGGTCAATCAGGTTCAGCTCCAAAGGAGGTGGCATCTGTTACCTACCTCATGTTTTAGTAAATAGTCTGTTTTTTATGTGACAAGTGCAAACACAGATACAAATTAATGGGAAAAGAAAAGCCCCAATTGTCCATTTGTGTCACATTGCAAACTGCTGGGTGAAAAACAGCCTAGCATCATTTAATCATCCTGTTTTCCCTCTCCTTTTTCACTCATTACATTCATTACTGGTCACAAAAGACTGCTCACAAAACAGCTAGTGATTTTAATTTAATGCATCCTTTCTAAAACCTGCAGGGAAATTAAAGGAGGGAGCAACCTGCGGAGGGCTGGGGAGCAGAAGGGGGAAATGGCACATCTGAAGCTTTAAACGCTAATAGTCAAATATTTCCCAAATAGATCTGAGCTGACCCTAAACACATTGGGAGGGCTTAACTCATTAGTTTGCAAATTGAGTCAAATTGACACAAGGAGTTTCCTTGCAGTGCCTTTAAATCTCTGATGGAGGCTGGTGAGTGACCTCACAATCTGACAGGCCAACAGTTGCCAAACCATCTCAATATCAAAAAATCCAATAAAACAAGCTACTCAGGCAGATCACCAAGGGCTGGCGGAAGATTTTTTTCCCTATATTACGCAAAACGTTGTTGTTGCCACCTCCAGCTAAATATACAGGCATCATTGTTTTACAAGGGATAACTAAAAAAAAGAGCGG
The DNA here is from genome assembly GCF_025592945.1 of Manacus candei. Lineage (NCBI taxonomy): Eukaryota > Metazoa > Chordata > Aves > Passeriformes > Pipridae > Manacus > Manacus candei. The sequence goes on from NW_026138062.1 coordinate 4,519,666, forward strand.
TAATCAACAAATCTAATCAGGACATGGTTTAATATTTGGGAAGCATGATAATATTTGGTTGGAGCTGTAGAGAACCCGTGGAGCATAGCTCACCTGGGGGGCATTGCTCTAGCAAATGGTACCCTTCCAAATTGTTCCCTGCTAGCCAGCGTGGAGACTTTGATGGTAGATTTGCTCTTCCAAGTCCTATCTCCTCCTCCAGTGAAATTGATAGAAAGACTCCCATTGGCAGTAGAAGGGTGACAAGGGACAAATATGCACTGTGAGAGAGGCTGGAAGAGGCTGCGAGGACAATCTGGGACAAGGTACAGGTCACCACAACTGGAGGAATGAGATTATCTCCCCAGCAGGTGTTTAAACTGGGGCGTCTGCCCTAGAGCTGGGTGCCTGCACTGGCAGAGCCTAGGGAGCTTCTGCTCTGCCCAGACAGAGGTGCCTGCCTCTCCCTGAGCTCCCTTGATCCCTCTGAACAGATCTCCAGCAGCTGCCATGGGAGCCTCAGCACTCAGCTCATCCCAGGCTTCCGCAGCCTCATTAGACTGAGCCCTGACATTCTGAATGGGAGCATCCAGTGTTCTGCTTTGCAAGCCCCTTGTGTGAGCTATTTGCCTCCTCTTGTAGAAGATGCTGCAATCACTAGACGCCTGACTAGAAATGATGTGGGAAGAAAAGCCCTGCTCCCACAGACAAGCTCCAGAAGACCTTCATGTTATCTAACACTGGGAAAAGCTCTTGCTGGCTGGTTTTGTCAGCAGATTGTCAAGGATGCATCACAACAAAAGTGGAGACTTCTACTCCATTTTCAGAAATAATATTACAGTAATCTGGGGGAAAAAAAGGTTCCAAAAGTCTAGAAGGGCTGTTGAAAAACAAGTTCAATAGGGAAAATCTATCTAAAGCATACGGAGTAAATGTCCTCCAACACACACTACTGTAAACATCATCTTCCTTAGGATGTAGTCCAAAGTCTATTGGTCTTGACTTGATTTCCAAGTCACTTGACTTGGTAATTGGTCTCAGTTCTTATTTTTCTCTTTTTCATATTTAAAATTTGGTTCTGGTATTTTACTCAGGGCTGTCCAAAAGATTTAATTTGTATTCTCACACCTTCTACTTCCTTCTGCCAGAAACACATTTTCTGTGATGCCCTTAGTCAAGTAATTCATGAGTTACCAGTTAAATGCTCACTTGTAACCATAATCATTGAATGAAGACAAACGGCCTTGGGAGACCAATTAAGCCATGTGGTTCTTTTGACAGACCATGTCCTAAAGTACAGCCTGGTGAACACAAATGGGAAAAACATGTCCTTCAGAAATATTTCTGTGTGTCCTAGCGCTCAGGATATGGCTATGAGAACTAATTACTGCTGGTTTTAATTGCTTCTCTCCCCACAATAAATTCTCTCTCTCTAGGCTGGCTGTTTACCCCTCGTTTACTGACTGAGGAGGAAATTCTCCTGCACGTTATCCCATGGTAAGAACAGGCTGATATTGCAGGGCAGCTGACTTACACTAAGTTCACACTTAGTTCGTATGACTATCCCATAAACCTAGAAAATTAATTTTGTGGCAAAAATAGCCATGGTGATCTAGCTGTAATAAAGGACTTCAGCTCTTCCGTGCCTAACTGTCTGCCCAGTGTTGAGATCACAGCCCGGAGATCTAGGAGTCCAAAATCTTACCTCAGTGTCACCATCACGTGCAATAGCAGGTACCAGAGTTTGTCCTTTTGGTAACTTGGTACTGCCTGTGGGTGCCTGCAAATCAGTCTTTCTGTGTTGTAGCATGAACTGTGCCCCTTTTAGCTTGACTAATTTACCCAAAAGCATTATTCTGCAATGCGACCTGGGTTTGTTATCCTGGGTGGAGTTCCTGTTTCTTCATAAAAATTGATTTTGATAACTAACTAGACACAATTTATCCTTTTGGAGAGCTAAAGGAGGTAAGGCCGTAGGAAATGAGATTTTGGACTCTTGAGTCTGATCTTCCTCATTGTTTATTTGCTCTCTTTGGCCTTTTACTAAATGAGTGTTATACCTCCATTTGTTCTTTCAATTCTGTTGTGTTAAAGAACTTCTTTCAGTTGCCTGTAATGTCCCTTCCTATTAGAAATGCATTTTGTGTCTTAGCTTTTTGATTTTTTCTCTATCATGTAACCCTCAGTTTGGTGGGAGAATTTTAGCAAGAGTGTTTCCACGAGGCTTTGCAGCTTCTCCTGCCAATGCAGCAAGCCATTGCGTTGTAAACACATCCAGGGCTGCCTGATGATGGTGGGTTATTGTGCTCCTCATACTAATTACCCTCTGTAGGGAGATAGTGTGCAGAAACATTGTGGAAACCTTGTCTTCTCTTCCTCCAGCTCTTTGTTCCATTCTCACATCCTTGGCATCCAGCTTTTTGCCACTCCTCAGCATCTCAGGCATTGAATGTTCCTTTTTCTCTGTCTCTTCTTTTACAATAAATGAAGAGTCTGTTTTCTTAATCTCCCTCTCCTGATGAAGTACCTGAGGCCCCCTCTCCTACCTGTTACTCTTTTCTACTGCTCCAATACTCATCTTGTAAAACAGCACCTGGTATAAACACACCATTTCAGGTGTGGTCTTACACTTTTCCATCTGCTGCCAGGAAAGAACTTGATTTCCAAATTCAAAACTGCTCAGTTCTCATCTTGGATCATGTTCAACAATGCAGCAGTTCCATTGGGATCCTCATCCTGGTCACCCAAGAAAAATCCTTTTGTCTGTGCAAACACGGTCAGTCACCATTTGCTGCAAACAGGAACCCTTGCACACAATTATTTCTATTTCCCTATATAAAATCTTGGCATGTTAGGATAAGAACTATTCGCCCGGTCTTTCTGCAATAAGATCCATCACATTATGTCTGATGTCATAAAATATAATAATAACTGTTAATCTGCTGAGTGCCTGAACTAGAAGAGCTGACTTACTTGCATGGCTGAGAGAAGCTCTCTCAGTGTTTGAAAATCCACTTCTTCACATGGATAAAATGAAACCTGTAGGAAGAAGCTTATGTATGAAGTTTTAAAATTTTAGACCTCTTAGACAAATCAAGGGCCCAGCCTTGAACTCTCTTTTTGAGATAATGCCCCCTTCCCCCAAAAATTTGGGACAAGAATAACCCATATCAAGGACACTAAATGAAATCCCATGTAGTTTTTAATGACTTCTTCAGTCTCCAGAAGAATTGTTCAAGTCCACAGGTACAACAATGTGTCCAGGCCTTGGCCTTGTCTCATCCCAAGTGAGACCTGGCCATTTCTCCCCATCTACCTTCGTCTTTTCCCCCTCTGGCTCCAGGGAAGGGCCTCCATGGCACTCACTGCAGCAAAGAGCCAACACAGCTGGGGTGAGTCAGTGCCTGGAGCCTTTTTTTAAAGGAGGCTGAACATGAACGCCTCTCCTGTGGAGGATGTTTTTGGCTTGCTAGCCTGGATTGTGGGGTCTGGGGGCATGGAGGCTTCTTTTCTGCCTCACTGAACAGCAGTCAGCTTCATCAAGAATTTGAATGATGGAGTTTGGGGGTAAAATACCCTGCTGAATGGTAACAGGGATACCTGATTTTTTATTGTTTTTACATGTAGGAGTACGGAAATTGTGAATATAACATGCAGGAACACCTTCTGTATTTCATTATTTGTGGCATGTATTTAAAAATTAACAAAACTTTCAGAAAAATCTGTACACATTCAACATCTGTTATCTTGTTTCTAATCCTTTAAATCCCTTGATTTAAAGTTGCTTAAACTGTTATCAACCTCTTTTGAGGGCTCTACATCTTAATCACAACTGTATGACAAATATTTGATGATATAGTATGCATTTGGCAGATACTTAGGACTCAAATGATAATACCAAAATAGAGGTTTCATATGATTACAGAGACTAAGGGATTAGAAACTAGATTTAAATGGGTCCAAGGGGCAAATTCAAAGACTTCAAACATGTTTTTAAAAACAAGATGCCATGGTTTGTAAAAAAAAAAAATCTAAAATGAATTTGCCAATGATCTCTCCTCCAGAAAAATTCTATCACTTCATCAGACTTACTTATTCATTTAAACTGCCTTTGAAGCTCTTTTATTTCAAGGGGAAAAAAACCCTGAGTTCAACTGCATACATTACACAAGGGGGAAAATAACACCCGTGTAAAACCTCAGTGGGAAGTTTCTCTTCTTCTGTTTTGTGAGGAGCAGACATTTCCCCAGAGCTGCTTTTGAGTTTCGCACTAAATTGAGCCTCTAAGTAAATCTTTACAAGACAGAATGAAGTGCCAAGAAATGGCACATAATGACAAGCTGGGGGGGGTGTTCTCCATGTTGATACAGTGAGCTTGTGGGCCATCCACGTGGTAACTGGTTCTCAGTGGCAGCTAATCCCAGTGGAGGTCCACTGCTCAGTGTGGTTGCCCACATGCGGATGAGTGGTGCTGTTCAAAGTGTCCAGCACACCCACCATGTCCCCACTGGCAGGTGTGTGGCACTTCAGGGAGCCCTGAATGGCCAGCCAGGGCCAGCTTACAATTACAGATGTGATATCCCCTCATCAGGGCTCACCAGGCTGAGACATTGTGCTGATGTGACCATATCACTGTCACTTCCAGAGCTGCTCTTCCTGGAGCTGGCTTGAGTACCCCTGCACCATGCTGAAGGATGCACGATGGACTCACTGAATTAGGGAATCACTGGTCCAGGCTAGTGTATCTCCTCCTCATCTCCCTTTCTTCCAGAATGAGATAAGGTTGGGTCTGAATTTGTGGGATACTCATTTTCTGCAAGAGCTGTTCAGCACATTTAGGATCAGGTTCTGCAACAGTTTTAAGCTTCCATTCATTATTTTTTTTAATCCCCAGTTAGCTTTTGGCTAGTTTCATGCCTGGAGCTGGCTTGCTACAGGTTTACATGAGCATTGGTTCAAGAAGAAGGGAGAGAAAAGGAACGCACAGCCAAGGGTGGGGACAGAGGGTGGGTTAAGCCATCCTGCACCCTCCAAGGATGAGAGGTGCAAAACATCCTCCAGAACATCTTTAATGTTATCAATACTCAAGACTAAAGGTATGACTTTTTCTTCTTACTGTTCATTTTATTTTGTTTATTATACTGATCCTCTAAACAAACATAGCAAGCTGTGATACAAGCTCTGTTGTTCCTCTCCTACAAAGGATCCCAAGTAAGGAAAAAATTACAGGAAAACCTACTGAGACATAGGGGCAGAGAGCACCGCCTCTTTATTCCTTTGGGAGGAGAGTTATTGGCTCAACAGGAGCAAAACCCATATACTCAGGATGCAATGGGAGATGGAAGGACTAATGCTGGAGATGCTAAGTATGCAGGTGATGTGCTGGGCCTCAGCACTGATGCCTACTCTTCCTCCTTGCTGCATGTCTCAGTGGGTTGCCATTAGCTCCAAAACTGTATCAGTTAGCAATGCTCAAGGATCCCAGGCACATCAGAAATCCTTAAGAAGGGTTGGGGTGTCCAAGGAAAGGGATTTGCACACCATGTGATAAAGTACATTTCCAGGTGGATTTCTACTTGGACTGGCACTAAAGGGATGTATAGCATGCGCCCTTGATCCAGCTTTTCTTACTATGCCTTTTTCCAGACAAAAAGCCTGATAACATGATCCTCACTTGAAGGGATTTACGTACTGGGTAGCTACTACTTGCTAGGACTTGTAGTGTTGGGTTTTTTTCTATAATTTTCTGCTTTTATCTCCCTGTATGAAACCTTGAAATGAAGAGTCATCACATATATCAGGAACACAAGAAATACTGTTGCCTATAGTGGTACACTTAGTACAGCAGGGATCTGAAAGAGTATATTTGCATTTTATCAGCTTTGGAGCTTCTATCTTACAAAGGGGGAAAAAGAGTCCTTGCCAACTGTGTGCTCCAAATGGAAAAGTCAGGAGTTTATGGCTTCAAGAGGCTTTTTTGCTAATGGTATGACCAATGCTTAGAATACTATTAAAAAAAAGAAAAATCTTTCAAGCAGAAGACAGGCTTTGGCTTTCATTCCTGCCCATGCGTCTTCCAACGTCTCCAGACAAACTCAGCTCAGGTATCTTGGGCTACTGTAAACTTCAGAGGCAAAGTTTAAGAAACAAGATGAATTCAAAAGAGTTTGTGTTGTCAGCTACAAGAGTAAAAAAATGTTATCAGCTGTTTAAGCTGCTGCTGACTAATGTATATTCAAAAGCAAATCAACACAGTCGCACCCACTCTTCAAGCATCAAGGAAACCAGATGAGACCAGTGTCTCAGAGATATGGTGTCAAAGGATTTGGTGTGTTTTTTTCATTTTTTAGACAGTAGATGGAAGGGAGAAATTGCATTAAAATGTAATGTTTGTCAATGGCAGTGATAAAAAAAGAAAACTTCCCTGGCCATTGCTGGCTGCTGTATGTAGCAATCTGAATACATTGGTAATGTGAGGGACTGATTAGTCCTGTAAGGCTGCCTACAGGTTAGCAGGCCTCATTTCAAATCTCTGACAGCAATATGTGTCGTTTCATGCTTCATCCTCATTCCCCATGTTCAACACAAACCGGGGTCACTCTATATATGGAAATCACTGTCTTCAGGGCAAAAAAATTAAAAAAGGTGAGATTGCCGCTTTAACCTCACTGGCCTCAGAAAATATGTTTTAGTCTGATACATTATACTAGTAGGAATTATTTATCAAGAAGATACAAGCTCGATATTTCAGAAATAATGAGATGTTCTGGTTTTGCAGCTGAAATTTTATGGTCCAGAGAGCATCAGCTATGAATTCAGAGAATGAAGTAAACTTGCAATGAATGATACACACCATGCAGTTGAAGTAAAATGGTTGTGCAAAGGGTAATATGAAAGTTATAACACAGTGCAAAGCTCACTATGTCTTAAGTGCCTTTGTTGCCAAACAGAGATGGATGTTTCAAAGACAGTACAGGCACGAGATGTTTGCAGCATTTATTGAGGGAAGTTTTGCTTGGGAGAGGAACTGCATGATGAGAAAGTTTAGTCGTTAACCCTCAAATCCCACAGCTTAGAAGGCCTACTGAAGAATTCATGGTGAGATAATTTGAGGGCAGAAATGCAATGTTCAAGTACTTGGTGTGGGGAGATTAGGTAGGCTGCAGCAAAGGCTAGCGATTCTCTCCCAGTAAGGGGTGAATTTCACTCATATCTTGATTTTACTAGAACAAAAGCAGGTATATAAATCCATAAGTGTTGTGTTACACCACTGTTCCTAGCAAATGTCTGTGATTTTAATGAGCTTATTATATTGTCTGACTTTGTTTAGTTTGCTTTCTTGTCTGATCAAACAAGCTGAGTGAAGAACTTGCATTTGGACTTTTATCAGTCTTGGGTTAGGGTTCAGCAGAAGTATTTAAATGCCAGACACAGAATCAGTTACCACATGTATAGTGCTGTCCAAAGTAATTAATTTGTTTGACATGGCTTGTGGGGATTATAAACACCATGTGACTTAATGTGAACAGAAGCACAGCCATGAGGAGTGATAGTCAGCTGTTGTAGCTACTCACATCCCTACAAGACCGACATGCAGGTGCTTGGTAATTACTAGAGGTAACAGGGCTCAGACCAGAGACTCATCCCATGGCAGTGCCATAGAATCCTGTCCTTGAATCACCCAACCCTCTCCCACAGCTCCGTCCCCTTTCTGCTGGCAGAGGCTGGATGGCAGTTGTTTTCCTTTCTAGTGTTTTGCCATCTGTAAAATCAAAAAACCAAAAACCAGACAGCAAGTTTCATAGGCTGAGACCTACAGCTGTTCAAGTTGCTTTTTACTTGACAGTGCTGGGAAGCTAATCTGAAAAAATGAGAATCTGAAAAAATCCAAAAACTATGATTTTGCAATCTACACCCCCGTGACCTTGGAAAGGAACACAATGAGTGGCTCCTCTCTTTCTTTTCCCATTTCAGGGTGTTCAAGATCATTTCCAAGCAACTCTTGGGTGCAGGAAAACACCATTCCTTCCTCTGCATTTGGGGCGATAAATCAGTCTCTGAGCACCAGAGACCATCTCAGCCCTCAGCAGATTTGGGTTACTGAGTCCACATGGCACATGCTGGTGAGTGTTCAGGAGTAGTGCTACCTGCACAGCCCATCTCCCTCCCAACAGCAGGCTTTGCCTCCTGGAACTCTAGTTCTATGCTACCTCATCCAGTCCATGCAGAACTCTGGGATATCCAGTATGTCTCACTGGCACCAAGTTCTTCAATGAAGAAAATGTTTGTACTATGGCTAACACTCTTATGTTTTCAGGCCTTTTTATTCAGCACAAGTATTAAGGAGCTCTTAAATCTGTGCAAAGATCATAAGTGTACAAAACAGAACCAGGCCAATGTAAACGAGATGTGGCATTTTAGGCTGTTACAGCCCACATCCTGCACAAATCTGTGCTAGTGCTACAGTTGCCTATATCTAGACTTTTCCGAGGTATGTTCCCAGCTTCTGACATCCATTTCTGTACTCCTGTCTTTGGACACACTTAGCATCTACAATGCCTCCAAGCCAGATTCCTCTTCACATAACCCCAGAAATCAGACCAGCCAAGTCTGGATGAGCAGGGGCAGCTTTTCTAAGAGGGCATAGGGTGCTTGGGCTGAGACCTTTCAAAAATGGAGACATTTTTTTAAGTTTAGTTGCAGTACACATGTCACCAGAGGAACACAGGTCTTTGGAGATGTTCTGAAAGATCTTGTTAATATAGATCTCAGACTGAGAAATAATAATGAGAAAGAACAGAGCTTAGTCTAATGTTAAATTATTGTAAAGTATAATTCAAAGCTGCTCTGTGTGACTTAATCCAGGGTAAAAGAGACCAAGAGCTGCACCTCCACTTTGTTTCCACTGTCAATACACACATAGCAAGCATCAATGTAGATCTTGGATGAGTGTTGAAACCATACGTCTCTAAGGTTGGTTCAGGACATACTTTTGAACAGCAATTAAGAAAAATCTGCATCCCTTCTGACTCACTGATTATGATGAGTTCTGTTTTATCCTGTATATATTAATAGGTTGAATAGCAGGCCAATATAATTTAATATGATAAGACACTGTAGGCCTCTGAATCATGACAATGCACAGAGTCATCCATCAGCTGCTCCAGCTTTGGAAAGAAGTTTTGTTACTGTTCTGGCTTTCACACCAATGACGACTTCTCAGTAAAGAGCTTCAGGTCTCAAATCTGGGACAGTTAAGCCTAAAAGACCTGGTAAAAAGCAATCTAGCACACTGATAAAGCATCTATTTTCCTGGACTTACTTCTGGATTACTTATTTCTAAATGTGTATCGTCAGTGCAGAGGTGGAACAACTTCCTGAGTACACTGATGTAAATTGGGCACTTGGTCTCCGCATCACCTGTGATTGTATATACAGCTGAGATGCTGGGAATGCAAGGAAGGACTGAGATTAAGCATTTAAAATGGGTATACCTGTCTCAGATTCATCTGGCCTCGTTTTAGGCACCCAACAGTTCACCCAGTTCAGGAATCCAAACGTGGTGACTTAAACATAGTCAAAGGGGAGGAGAAGAGACATCTGGAGAGGAGACTCAGCCTGTTCAGCATTCTAGCCTGGCTGTCTCCATTTGGTGGGTGACCTCAGGTGATGTGAGGGTGGATTCCCTCCTCTCTCCACAGACTGACAGTGGTTGACTGTCACTGACTGCAGTGTGGCCTGTTGGCTTTACCCAGCTGCTCAGCTGTGTGTTCAAACTCATCCAGCACTGAGCAATGTCAAGATGATACCATCTGTAAGAATAAATGGAGCAACCACATGGCTCTAAAAAAAATGTATTATGGTCACATGCTTGTCCAGCTGCAGCCAATTGTCATGTTCTTATTTCTGGTAAGTACTTTGGGATTTGGCCCTAACCACTGACACAAATAAACACAAAGTTGATTTTGACACTGAAAGAAGAAGAAAAAGGGAAAACTATGTACAAAGTTATGGTAAGAGGAAGGAAAACAAAGGAAAAGTTCATCTGAAGGTGACTGAATGCTATTTCATAGCTCTTGGTTACTCTTTGGATCAAACTTTTGCATTAGTTAATGACTCATTTTCCTTTTTCTTTACATTTTCTTCTTATTTTGAGTCTGAATTCTGTGCAACATCTCTGCAGAAAAAAAAAATATATTTGTGGAATGCTGATTTTCTGCAATTAGTTTCTGATTTTTTAAATTTGTCCTTCACTCCAAGGCTTTTGAGCCTCCATCAAGCAGCATTTTTGAGAGACTATGGGAAAAAAAATCCTTACAAAACAAAAACAGTATTTTCAGAATTCCACTCTACTGCTTTCAGACTATTTCCATCAACCCTCTTATTCATTTTGATTTATTTCCATCCATAAGCAGACTAACGCTTTTCTATGCTTTTATTGTTCTTCAAGAATAGGCCTTCTATTGGAGAAAAATAATGTCTCTACGACCACCACTTTGCTCAATGCAGATCTTCATTAATCTGCAGCCACAGTACAGGCTTTTAGCAGCAAGCACTTTTGATGGGAATTGAATTTGATACTGCATTATGGTTGTAGGGCTTCTCACAATAGACTGTGTTCTTTTCTGTGTCTGTGCACAATCAGAGAGACCCAATTAAATAATTTGGTGCAATAATGGAGAACAAAAGAGTATGAGGGCTTAAAGTGAGGGCTTCAGCATTTGTATTCTCCTTTTTCTGTATCATGTTAATTAATTTGCCTGAAAACCAAAAGAAAGAACATAATGTGAAAAGCATAGCTCATCTACAACATGGAGGCACTTTAAATGCAGATACCATACCAAATCAACATGTAACAAAGGAACATTCATTGCATTTCCATAAGAAAAAAAAGTTGCCAGCTAATGTTGAGTGGTCCTAGTTGTGACCACTGGAAATAAGAGTAGCTATTTGTGTAGGGGAAAATCCCTCCAAGAGTTAAGGGCAAGATAATACTTTGTGCCCCTGTGATAACATCTACAAATAATGTTATGGTTTGAAACCTAATTAGTAGGTGGAAAAGCACTGGACACAACAGAGCTCTGGGCCTTTAACTTCTTTTTTTCCTAATCTTCTGGGCTTGACTCTATTCTATTCCTCCCATAAAATAGCTCAAAGCAGACACTTCCGGAGAAGTGCAGCCTTGCTCCTCTGAATTAGAAACTCCAGCAGTATTTCAGTGGGCACTAGGGCAGTCTCTGCTCTGTCTGCAGCTGAGTTTATCCAGCAGAAAAGATCCATTTACTCCCTGCTGAAATAAATACTACGATCATACAGTCTTTATTCACTCCTTGGAGCCTGGACATTGAGGTCACCGAGCTGAGATTATTTGCAGCTCTGATGACAAGAGTTACACTGCACTCTGCAGTGCTATCTCATCCACAGTCCCCCTCTAAAGGCAAACTGAGATCTGTAAAACTGGCAGTTACGCATTTTTCCTCTAATAAATCTTTTAAGCTATTAATTGTTGGAAGTCCTAAAAGATGCAAACCCAAGGATTATGCTATTGTCTTTTGCTCATTAGCAAGTAGAAAAAGAATATTTGCAGAGCTGTGATACAATTGCATTCATTATTGCTACCTGCTAAATAGTACTTCAGAGATATTAGGAGAAACAATTTACATAAAGGTTATGAATCTTATTTCACAGTATATTAAGAAAAAGAATCACATCTGGGTAAAAATATGATCACAAATTGGGATTTCAGTCCAGTTTAGAAATTTACACAATGTCTTTCTTTTTAAAAGAGAAAGATATATGTCTTAGCTAGCTACAACTAGCTTCTTTCCAGCAGGAAAAGCTGTTTAGTTTTGGGTTTGAGCATAACTGCAGCTGGTAAGCTACCTGCAGATCACTCACCCTATTAAAAAGTACTGAAAATGATCACCTCATCACGTCTCATCAAGGTGTATTACATACTTTTGCTGCTACAGCATTGTACTTCCCAGCAGAGGTGTCTTTTTATATTAATGTTCCTCTGAATATTGCTTGTGTTGACAAATTACTAGGTTGAAGCCTAGGTGGGAGGATCTGGAGGTATCACAAATGGCTAAGATATTTGCAGCTTTTAATCATTCCAATTATCTGTGCATTTCCAAAAAAATTTTTTATTTTTTAGGAGCTAGGGGTCTTATATTTCTCCTTCCTCCTTAAGCTTACTAAATATACAACAAAATCAGTGTCCTGTTCGTTAATCACCATACACTCTCACGATCAACTTTTCTGAGAAACACCACTACCAGCAATCCTGGATCAACTACAGCACAGGAGGCTGTAGCCCTACTTATCAGCCTATTTGGTATACATGTGAGCTATCATGATAAGTGCTGTTCATTTTGGTAGGTCTTCAGCCCAAAATTAAAATATGTGAGGCTTACAGTTGCAATGTTTCTACTTCCAGCATGGGGACATGAAAACAGATTGTCGTCCTCGGATTTTAGCAAGTTAGTTCTGATCCAACATTAAAAAAAAAAGGAAGGCATTTCTTCATATTCTCAGTTAATTCAGCCTAAAAGTGTCACACTTATTCAGCAGCAGTTAAAATAGTCTGTGATGAGAGCATGACAATTTCCAGCTAAACTAGAGGATAATTAGAAATGCCCCGTAGCAGGCAAGTCAGTGCTTCAATTTATTTGCTGTTTATTACCAAGTCCCTGCCCCTTGGGTGTAATGACTGTAAAGCAGCACCTGCAGCTTCCCAGTGTTTGATTTAGTGCTGTAAATGGTGCTCAGAGAGTAGATTAAGCTGGAATGTGATCAAACCTTATTTGCAATCCGATTATACAAACTGCTCCTTGCACTGACCAGATTGAAGTAATTTCCCTATAGAAACGTTACACTCACTTTGGTGTAAAAATGATTAACATTTGCTGACTGTAGGTCAGCCTTTCACTTTCAGTGTAATTCTTTATCAGGCAGGATGCCCATCTTTTTCTTATGTTTGCCACGTTTGTGTACCACACAGCATTTAACCAATGGATATAATCAACCTCCTTTTTTTTCAGGTCTTCTTGATGAATGATTGTAATAAATAAGCACTCCAGCATAAGCAGATTAAACCATTTTTTCCCCTGTTTGATTGTTCACCAGTATTGACATGCTTAATGATCTAACAGAGAACAGCTACAGAATGAAGGAATTTCCATATTTTACTGAAAATGGCTATTGAGGTATTTATAAACAGCCAGTACATACGTGGTGCTTTAACTTCAGTGTTGGGCAGGATCGCTGGGCACTCACATCAATCCAAGAACTATCCTACATTTCTTTCAAAAAGTGCCTAAATACTCACTGCCACTACTAATCCTTTCACTCTTAAATAATCAGCAACATAAGGCTTCTTGGTTCTCAGTAGCCTTTTTTTTTTTCACTGTATCAAGAATGCTGGATGTGAAAACTGTTTCTCAGACAATTAGCCTCTGGTAATGAAATGCAACCAAATATATTCTGCACGCTGAAAGCAAACACTTGGCTCTCCATATATTTCTGTGACAATCAAAGAAATATTTTAGCCTGAAATGCATTATCAAGCCTGACTCAAATACCAGCAATAACATGTTTTGTTGTATAACATTTTAAAGCTGATTTTCTACAGACATTTTAGTTCTAACCCTTTAGAGACCACAGTCCTGAAGGTTTCACAAATCACCATGTCCACACTCAGTCTCCTGGGCTGTGAACTGGGAGAATACAGTTCTGGTCCTGGTCAACAGCCTTCAGAAGGGGATTCCTGAAACAATTTGCAATATGTATTGGGTGCAGCCATGGAGGCACCATCCAGAAATCCCCAAATACGTCATGCAATTTTTTTTTTGTCAAATAGATGTGCTTGCCTGGTGACAGCCAGCAATTCACTCCCACTCAGCTCCTGTGCAAGGGCTGTGCTGAGGCAGCACCACATTTGTACCAGCACAGCTCAGAAGGGCCATTCATGGGTTTCTCTGACATATATACCTTCTGACCGTTTTTTATGATACCTGAAAGATTAGAATTAAGTCATGCCAAAAATACCCATTTAACTTCAGCATTTTTAAGCTTCCTGTACAAGTATTGAGGAGATTAACATCTGCAAGACAGTGGGCTGAGTTATGGGTTTATTTATATGCCTTTAATTTTACTCCCTGATTGGAAATACAGAAAATTGTGTCTGGATGGATCTCAGTGTAAAAGTCAATTTTATCTCAATCCTACTGGAAAGAAGGGCATCACAGAGGGCATCAGGTCAGTCTGTTACCCTGCAAAAGGAGGCTTTTATTCAGCTTGTTTTCTGAAGATCACAGGAATCACATAGCAGAATAAAAGAGCTGAGTGTCATGAGAACAAGTGGTCACAACACAAAAACTTGTAATACAACTTTCCTTTAGTTTTATGGCAGCAATTCACTTTGCTTTGGACAGTGCCACAGATACACTAGGATGGGACCGTGCCATATAGGCATATGAGGATATATTGTCAATCATTTGGTTCATAAGGATAGCTCCCAATTGTAAAGTTGAGGAGAAGCATTTTGGCAGTCCCAACTTAAATGTAATGTAATCATTGCTTAGGGTTTCACAAACAAAGCTCCTTTCCTCCTGGCTCTGTGATGTCAAAAAGAAATAATGAATAGTTGCTCTTGCACCCTTAGAGGGAGAAAACCAGAGACCCAATGACACCCCGATTCCCTGAGTCTTACTGAATGGGGAGGCAATGAAAAGCTTATCCATATGGAAAGCAAGGCTGAGGTGACAGGGCTCTTGTGCAGAACAGCACAGTGAGTCCAGTCTCAGGGGCAGAAGAAGCTGACTTGGTATGTAAGTGACTGTAGCAACAACACAGAGCTGTGTAACATACATGTTCTTGTAGCTCAAATAGATACAGAAAACGTATTTCAAGAGACTTGTGTAGACCATTTACAGGTTGAATCATTTCCTAAGCATAGGAGATACATTTTCTGCTGTTTCTTTATCTTAATTCTTTCTCTGTCTTTTATTTCAGTCAGTAAAAATATAATTCTTTTTTTAATGAAAATGCAAGCTAATTTTTAAGTGAGAAAAAGGGAAGGTAAGTTAACTTTGGGAATGCTTGTTTTCTTTAAATTTGACATTTATTGTGGAGAAGGTTTTGTGCTTAAGTAGCACAGCAATCTACACTGCCACATTAAAATTTCCTGTTGTGTTTTTTCCCATGGTGTACCAGCTATCTCCCAACATCTCACTCTTGCAGTCATTTTCTGTGTTTTGTCTATATTTATTTAGGCTGGCAAAAGAGACTTTGCAGTGCTAACAACAATCCCCAGGGCCCTCTACAGCTGAGGAAAAGCTCGTACTTACCCTTTTGAGGAGGTTCAGGAAAGCCTCTGGAGGTTATGCTGGGGGAGGGAACCGCTTTTCCCAGGGGACTGCCTCTTCCATTACCCTCTCACTCACTCCAGCAGCCAGCAAGGGTGGAAAGGGAAGTGACAGCATAACAGCCGCTGCAATGATTTCATATAAGGCAACGATCTATTGCTTCTTTAGGAAGCAAGTGGAATACACCAAGTGGCATGTTTAATGGGATGGTTCTTCGTACACCAGCTGTTGTTAATGTCTGTGGTAGTTCTCTCCATTGCCTCTGTTTTTTCCAAACTAATTGGAGGTTTTCTTATGTTTACGGTGTAGCATATTGTCAGTGAGGAGGTATTGAAATACGTCAGATAAATGAAGACAAATGTCCAGGTGAGGGTTTTCGGGTGTGGCTGGAGGCTGAAGAGATACAAGATTGGTCTGGGGATATGCTAGTGTTCTATCTTCCAGAAATTGTCCCTACATGAAACTGTTCACGAGGTACCTTGAAACTAATTTTGGCAGATCAATTCAAATCTGACTTCAAGAAGTTAAAAGTCTGTGTTACTTAGGTTACCATGAGCACTGCTAAGCTTTACAGTCCCTGATGGGACCCCCGGTCCCCTATCCATTGGAATGGCACAGGGTCCCTGCAGGACCCTGCACCTTGTCCCTGCTTCATGAGGCAGTTTTACTCTTCCTGTGCCCTGGCAGTGAGTTCAGGTTCCTATAGGTGAGTGGATGGGTAAGTGACGCAGGGGAGCTCCATACTATGGGTGCACTCAGAGCCCTGACAACACCAACATCTCACACAGCACTTCTGCTGGCAGTGAACTTCCACCAGAAGAGGATTTCACAAGCTCTTCTGTTAGATTTTGGTGTCTGTACCTGCTGCTTGTGGATGGTTAGGAAGTCCAGGTAAGAACAAAACCGTAGGGGTTGACATGTGCAGAGTTGCCTACAAAAACTGTTTCAAACTGACTGTGCTTTCCTGGGGTGATCCTCACTTATTCCCAAACTATGCTGTGCACTTTGGCACGTACAAAACGCAGAGCAGTTCTCATGATCTGAAAGCAGGAGCCAGGCACTGCCAATTTAATTTTTGATTCTTGCTTAAGCCAAGATTTGGATGTTATGGCCAGAGTTTTAGAAATAGTCTTAAATTTAATATCAGTTACATTGGAAACACACTCTATGTCTTATATGCATTGAGGTCAATGCTATTTGACTGAGAGGGTCATTGGCTCTATTGTAACACTTGTCCTTCCCTTGCATAGCCAACATTTTGGATACTTATGCCAACAAATGGCCATGGCTGAAGAATAGTCACCTGATCCCATGATAAAAATTAAAGCACTTTAGTCCAGCGTGATGGCAATGTCAGAGCTGCTGAGAACTCAGATGCTACAATCCCTCTGTGTCACTCAACTCATATAAATGAGCAGTTTTGTATCAGCCCACTTCATTACTTCCAGCCAGGTTGAGTCCAAGGCCTGGTTGAGAGATGGTTATCAGTTGCTAATAAAATATTTGGAGTTGCAACCTGCTATAGTTTAATTGCAGAGGGATCTGCAGAGGTTAGGTCTCATTGCAAAATCTAAAAGGAGCATTGATAGAATGAAAGGGCACCTTATAATGCGCTGCTAACCCAGAGAATCTAGCCCTCTGCATCTGCTCATCACTTATATACTAAAGCCTCTCCTACCCTCCTATGGAAAAAGAGGGAATGCAGCAGTGGTCCTGGTGAGTTGCTTGCTTTTGCTTTCCTTTAAGTCCAGGACTGAGCTTTCCAGCTCTGTGAACTCAAGGACCTAGAGGAAAAAGAAACACCTGCCCTGGGGTGCAGATAGACCTTCAAGGAAGGCTGATGTATTCCTTTCTTGGCTTTCTCCCTTCTTCCTATGGTGGACTACATTGCTACATGCAGCCAGCAGTGCAAAATGCAGAAAATATTAATCTTGAAGGAAATAAATTATTGAAGAGATGACATCAGCTCAGCACCATCACAATCTGATTGTTGGCCTTATTTGACAACATCATTAATACTCAGGGATGACTGGGATATCCTGCAAAACAAAATAGGTATCTTGGTGCAGAACTCTGATGAAGAATGCAATAGAAAGTGCAATGGCAGGAGCTGGAGGGATTGCTCACAAGAATTTCTACTGACAGCTTGGAGATTCCCAAATGGAAGAAAGTGAGGGGTGGAAAGACTTGGATATGTCTGTCGGTCAGAGCTTCACAACTGAGCTGCCAGTTGTGAAGCAGCCAAGAAAAAGGCAGGGAAAAAATAAAAAACGAACAAACAAACAAAACCCAAACACCAAACCCCAAACTCAACCAACCAAACCCCTCCCCCCCACCCAAAAAAAGGAAAATAACAAACAAAAAAACCCTAACCAAGAAAAAAACTCAAAGGCAACAGCCCAAGGTATTGCAAATAAATGCAGGGAAATATGAAAGACAAAACAGTGTAAAAGAGCGAGGAAAGAAGTGTCACACTGGGGCAAATAAGCCTAAGATGCTGCAGCTGCTGCCATCATTGCCATGCAGGCAGTAGGGATGCTGGTCTCCTGGACAGTGGGCAAAGTGTCAAGGGAGAGGGAGGCACCAGTGTTCAGGAACGAGTACAGAGGAGGAGTCCTCAGATAGCTGGGATAATGGAGATCCTTTTTAAAAGAAGATATTAGAAGTGCTTGTCTTGCTTGGTCCAGCAAAACAAAGTTGATGTGGCATGCAGAAGGGAAGTAATATGCAGGGCAGGAGAAGAGCAATTTGAAGGACAATGTTGGCAGAGTAATAAATAGTGTTGAGCTGATCCTTTCTAAGTTTCAGCTGAAAGTCAAAGCATTTTGAAGCATGAAGTTCTGGAATAGCAATAGCTGGAAAATGAGTTCCTTCTTAAGAAGGAGCAGAATAGTTTTATAATATGTGAAGTGATGCTTATGGAAGAGGAAGATGCAGTGCCCCTTGTTTTACGGGGTAACACCATGGATATATGCTGTATGGATATATTTGTAACTAAGGGACCCTGACACTCAGAGGTGGGGGGTTTGTGGCCAGTTCCTTCTCTCCTTGAAACATGTGAGCCCAAACACATGCTGGCAAGCACCGAGGAGCCTTGCCCAAGCGGGTGCCCAGCAGGAGACGGGTGAGGCACAGTATCCTCCAGCTAGAAGCAAAGCCTGGAAAGGAGAATGGTGTTTCTTAGGCTGGCTGGCTTAAATTCATGTGTTGTTCAGCAAGGTGGTCTATGGGCACTGACTGCAATGTGGAGGCTTAAGTAAGCAGTGTGGAATAACGTGGATTTCTGTGCTGCAAGCTCAAGAGAAGCAACCAATATTAGTTATGCTTTGCAGTACTAGAAAGCCCCTGTAACTGAGACAGACACAAACTGCAGACTTATGGATGCTTCCACTATCTAATAATTCTCCTGTGCTGACAGAGTCCTATTCCAGCACACGTGGCAAATAACTGGGGAAGCACAGACTGGGAACAACCCATTTTTCCAATGGTCTCAAGTGGTAGCAATCTGGAAGCACTTCCCAAGATGACACAGTGCTGACAAGCCCAGAGTGAAAGACAGGTAATAAAATGAGAACAGGTGGAGCAGAAGATTCATTTGTAGTAGCTACAATGCTGAATTATTACTCGCCCAGCCCATTTGAGCTTTCAAATGCTAGATAAATCATTCCACTCTGACATTTTAAAAAAAAAGGCATATTTTAGCCTCATCCAAGTAACTTTATAGAGAGTAATGCAATCCCTGTCCTGATGAGGTTACAGGATAAGAAACTGCTGTCAAAACCAGATAATTATGATGAATGTAACCAGTAGCTTTAATGCATGTTTTTTGATCCCTAACCTGTTGCCCTCAGAGACTATTGTCACTGCAACTCTGTAAAAACTCCATCCCAAGTCCAGTTTTAAATGGTTTTTAATGTGTTCTCAATATGGTTTCAATAGCCATCATCATATGTTTTCCCCATCAAAACACTGAAATGCCTTCAAGGTGGAAAAGACATGGAATATCTTACCCATTCCAAGAAAGGGATGGGCTCTGAGAACTAAGGTGGCTTGTAAGAAGCCAGTGCCAGTAGAAGACTGTCTTGCAGTAGATTTCAGAATGTGAACATTTCACAGGTTTCACCAAAAATTGTTAGAGTTGTCCATGCTATTGCTCTGCTTTCTCAATTTGAGTCTGCTTCCTGTCAGAGCTCTCATTCCTAATGGCCACCCCAGTCTTGTACGTGGCAAGTAGCTCATCTTGTCTGTTAACATCCAGGATGTGGCACAACAGTGAACAATTTCAGTTTGACATAATCTTTGTGGGTGTTTCATAAGAATGGATTTTCAGGACACACTTGACAGAGGAGAGGAGTAGAAAGGCACTAGAAACACTAACTGGTAAGAGACATAGTGATGTGTGGGGCAGGAAACAATAAAGGGATTAGCAAGACCAGTACTGCTGGGATGAAGGGCATGAAAAGGAATATGGTAGGAAGAAAAACACCTGAGATACAGTAAGGTCAACATGAAAATTTTCCGCTCAGTTTTGTTAGAAGCTGGGGTCAAAGGAAAAGATTTGGTGAAAGGTATGAAACGATCTGTCCAAGTAAAGGAGGTTTCTTTAACAGCAGCAGGGCTCAGATAGAACTGGAGGGTGTAATTTAGGTGTCAAAGAATAATGCAGACATTACGAGGGATTTTAAAACTGTGGATAGATACTTTGGCTACTGGAAGCAATCTGAAGTGCATTATTGAAATGAAAACCAATTGAACATGGAGACAGTGCAGGTTTAGCAGGAGGCAGAGAGGGAAAATTAAGGAAGTCTCCATGGCTCTCTGTCTGCATAAAGAAACAGAAGGGGGGAATTTTCAGTAAAAAGGGAACAAGTGGTGTAGTAAGAAAAAAGATTACAAGTGGGGGTTGGACATATTAGCTGAGAACTGCTGGATAATATAAGATAGTGTTTCAGTGGAGTGGGAAAGTGCAACAGACTGAAAAGAGGGAAGGTCCTTGTGTTCTTAATGTTATCTAAATTCATGGAAATGGAAGGCATTGCTCAACATGATATCTTCGGCATGCAACAGGGAATCTGGTAGGTACCACTGACTGTACTGACTAGTGGTAGGATTCATCTGCCTAAAATTAGGCAACCAGAGTAGTCTTCATCCAACTGCCTCTTCCAATATCCAGTAATTCTAATCATATCTGCCAGCACCATGAAGATATCTTGGACACTTTAGTGCAGGTTCAAAGGACACTAAACATTTATGTGTCTGCAGTGACATCTTGGTCATTATCTTCTTTAACCACATTGAGACCTGAAACACTCAACTTACATTAAACATCAACGCTGTAGACTTTTACATTTGAATGCCCATGATCTGGAGCTGAATTTCACATTAGATAGTTCTACTCAATTGAGACGAAGGGAGTGAGCAGGGCTACCTACTACATGTAGAATTGTGAAGATGATTGCCTTCAAATCTTCTTTAAAAATGTGAAATTGGATAAAAAAGGATAAATGTGTTCAATTTTTTAATTTATTTTTTTAGGAAAACAGAGACCAGTTTGGGATTGGATTGATGTTTGGCCAACCTGTTCCCTTTCATCTCCAACTCATAATACTGTTATCTGAAACCAACTATAATGTGTGCCTTTTCAAATCCCGATTTATGAATTTCACGGTTTGAAACTAGTATGACAACTCTGGTATGTACACATAAATGAGATACTGTAGTATTTGCAGTTTGTGTGGTTATTTGTTAGAGTATCATTGATTTCAGTGCAATTCCTATTTGATAGGTGCCTAGAGTGTAAATGCTAAGTGGCAACTTATTGTTTTATCTCTCCTGGTGAACTAATTCAGGTGACTGAATCTAGACAGGAACATATCTTACATACACTGTGACATCGCAAGTGACAGAAAAAGTGTGCACCCAAAGTACCTTCCACTAATCAAATATTGAGGCCATAATGAAGGCAAGTGAGACGTTATGGAACATGTCTCACCTGCTGTATCATCAGCAAATATTTCTGAAACTCAAGAGTCACCTGCTTTACACCATGTGAAAGTCAAGCTGGTGTCTGTATATGCTATAGATAAATATTCTGGTTTTACTTACTCCACACTTGACTCAGTTCATTCTTTAGTTTAAAAATGGAGGTATACCTTCATTTAAGTAGAAATTAGAATAGTGTCTCTTTTCTTAAGTGCAGTCCTGTCATTTCACACCTCCTCATTTAGAGACCCTTAAAACTCTAATGAAAATCCTGAATATAGAGAGACAGGTCATTGACTTGAGGAACAGGCGAAGCAAATTTCTAGAAATCCATTATGCAAAGAGGCAAGTAATGTCTTTTTCTCAGTAGCAACATCTTGAACTAAAAAGGAAAGATAGCCCATCTAAAGATATAGCTCAGAAAAACAGAGGGTACTGCAACTACCTTTCATAATAAAACACATCTTACTGGTCATTCAAAATTAAAGACCAGATTAAACATGACAACAAGGATTTTTTTTCTATATCATGAGACACACATTTCTTCATTTACAAATAAATGGATTAGCAATACAACAAACCACTTTCTGCTCACTCTTGATGGAGTTGTGTTGAATAATACTCCATTCTTTGAACTCTGTAAGTGAAATTAGAGTGCTAAAGGACTTTACAGAAATATGTTTGGAAGAATAGCTAGATTTTGGGAAGATGCAGAAACAAGAAAGAAACTGTCCTCAATAAAATAAACACAAGGAAATTCTGACTAAAACATATAGTTTGGGCTAGCAAAACCTGTAACACTGCCATTCACAAAGCTAAAAGAGGTGTCAAGTTATAACTATCATCACCGCCTGTCCTCCATACTACCAGTCTTGTTTTCCCTTTGTCTCAGATGATATCTTGTCAAAGAAAAGTGGAGTGAATGGGTCAACCTGGTTTTTTTATTAAGATGGTGTGTATCAAATGAAATGGAATTTCCTCACTGAATAATGAGCATAAGGGAATGGGCTAGAGTATCACAAATAGTTGCAGGTTATCTTTAATTTGGGCATATATGGACTTTCTCACCCTCCTTTTTATAACTGTAAAATTTTCCTGGCATAACTTATTTGTGCTGAAAGCACATGAGAGAAATACAGTGACATATAGCTGGCCTGGCTTTTAGTGAAATCTATATAGAATACAAAGTAAAATTCCCATCACTAATCCTATAACAGCTTGCACACCTTAATCAGAAAAAAACACTAACAAAAATCCATTGCAGCAATGCAAACATCTTGTCTGCATCATCACACACAGGAGTCTGTAGGCTTCATGTATGATCTGTATTAAAGCAGCATGTAGGCTCCTCAGTTATGTTCCTGTATCTGCTACTGCTGTTACCTACGTGCATCAGTTACCTATGTGTCCCCAAAGGCTTTGTAAAGGGGAGTCAGCTGAGCCTCCCTACACACTTGACAGCTACAAAAGTTAATGACCCCTCCTTGGATGGCATTTCCACAACCAGGCATGTGCTGGTAGGTGCAAAGATGAGGGGGGAAAGCCAGCAGTTATGAGTTTGAGCAGTCGCCCCAGCCCATGAGGAATGACTTTCTAACGACGGTATTATCCTTTGTTTCTTCTTGGCTTAGGTTGTCTCCTTTTAATTCATTGTGACTCAGAAAAAAGTTGCTGTGAGTCCTGAGCTTGGGAACTACTGCCCTGGCCTCCATGATTTCCAGGAAAATATGGATCAGTAAGCAGAAGATAAATCACAATATAGTTTTGAGTGACAAAGAATTCCTGTAAATCTTTAAAAGAAAAAGTGGTCAGTCACAGAGGAGAGAGTAACTTCTATAATCTGCTGTTCACAAAAGGAGAATGTTACCTGGGAAATATACATTAGCCAGCCTTGATAAATGTTCTCCGCTCTTCCCAGCTGGGGAGATGTTAGTTTTCATGAGTAAAGTCTCATCTCCCTGTATTTGGCTATATGCTATAGTAAGAAGTGTTTGGCTTCTCAGTGTATTTTTTTTTTCTAATGCTTAGCTTTTATATGTTTTCTGCTCAATTTGCATGAGACAGTACAGAAATGGATTCTACATGACATAAGTTGTTAAACTGCAATCCATGAACATTAAAAATACATTCATCCAGGAGTATGCATTTTGTGTTCCTAATTTTCAAAATGTTTGCCTTGTGAGGCTTTATTAGTAAATATTTGAGCATGTCCCTACCACATGAAGTTCCAGCTCCTTCGTGGTTTGCCTTCACAGCTAACCTCTGAAAAGAGAGAACAGACTATACTTCCTAAAGGTTTCATTTATAATAATGGTTTAGGACAAGGGAAAGAAGAAGAGGGATAGAGGAACTTAGCTGGATGATGGACGAATATGGAATAATCTGACTTCCATGAAATGAATAGCCACCATTCAGGCACAGATTTCATGGTACAATTGACTACACTAAGGTTAGATGACATCTCACCATTTTTTGTTAGTTTTACAAACCCTTGACTGTGGCATCCTAAAGTATTCCTATTTCTCCCTTTCCAAATGCTTAAAATATCATCACCTAGTACAGTAACAGGCAAAGCAAAACTGTCACACTGGACCTGCTCCAAACTCCACCCTGTCCAGCAGCACATCTCTGACAACAGCAGGCATTCAAAACCCCAAAGATGTGTCAACAAGTTCCCAGTGTGCAAATACAGACTAAAGTCCCTTGCATTGTTTCATTGCCTCCTTTAATAGTTAGAGATTGGCTTAAGACCCAAAGCATGACATTTAAGTCAATTAAGTATTAAACAAAAAGTGGAAGTGCAAGCTCTGCGTATTATTTGTATTTCTTGGAGAACACCAAGCACACAGACACATGGAGTGGGCTGATTCCAGGGTGACTCGTACAAGGAAAAGTCTTTTCATTTGTTGTCCATGGGCTCAGGATCAGCTTTGACATTAATGTTTTGGATATATAGAGCAGGAACCAGGCCACTGTGCAAGCCAGAGGCATCTAGTGCCAGCTATGCTCTGCTTCTTTGTGTGCTCGTGAAAATCCCTCTAGTTAGGTGTGTGTTGTAAGTGTTAATTAATGCAGCAGACCAATGATTTAAAGAGTCATAAGTGATGGAAAAGGGAAATTTATTAGTATGTAGATATTCATATCCCTTTTCTCTGTTGGTTTTATAGTCAGAAGTGCCTGGACAACTACTGTGTTTTCATTCATCTATATGAGGAAGTTAAGGTATATATTTACAGTAACCATTTATAGTTAATCTTTTTTTCTTTGCAAACTTTAATTTAATAACTCCTAATATCTTCAGTTGCTTTCATACACAACGTGCTTTCTGAACTAATGCTTTCTATTCCCTTCTGAATAGAAACCACTCCTGCCCAGACCTTGTGCAGCGAGGGATTTGAGTGCGGTAGACAATTTCAAAGACTGCTCTTTCTATTTAACAATCAGTGCATTAGGCTAAAATATTCACACAGATGCACTAGCAATTGAAAGGGTGTGCAGTGTAGTGACAAGGTCCTTCTGTTACCTGGACTGTAGAATGATGAATGAGCATTAGTGGAATATTCTTTCAGCCTTTAGGTTTACCTTGATCTTCTCACAGAATGCAAATTGACATTATACCCACATTTCTATAGTATTTATTACTGTGGTCATGATGTGAGGGCTTTTTTAAATATGAATAGTGTAAAAGGGGAAACATATTACTGCAAAGAGGCATTATTGTGCTGGGAATGTATAAACAGCTGAGAAGAATAGAGCGACATGCTCATAATGGAAACTGAAAGCTCTTCATTTTGTCCTGATTGTCTACCCTTCCTTTTTAAACAACCTTCCTTTTTCCTAGCTATCAATACAAAGTTCTTTTTGGTAAAATGAAGTGCATTCATGCTGCCTGAAAGAAGCTTTTAAAGTTGATCTGTGCCCACACAAAAGGGAGGCAGTGTTTGAGCACATCAAGTTGAGGAAGCAAACTTGGTCAATGTTCATTACTCATGGCTTGACACTCTGAGCCTCCATATCATTTTGTAAAGAATCAGATAAACTTTCCTCATGATAAACAACTGAAATAATTTTTCTTAGCTGTCAAGTCCTTTTTTCCCATTTCCAGCCTGTTCTCACACTCTTCCCAGCTCGTAAAAGCAACTGAGCACAGCTCTTTGGACTGATAAATGGGCTCCTTTCAATTGGTGGCAGGCTTCAGGAAAAAGAGATAATCCTGGATAATGTGGACACAGTTTTCATTTCATGTCACCCAATTAAACTGCAATTATCCGGAGTGCAACAGCAGAAAAACTGGAAAGAATGGTTGGAGAATGAGGAGCCCTGGCTCCCTGGGACTCTTTATACTACACACATTAGCCTAGATTTGTTCTATTCTGATAATAAAGTGCCAGTCTAAGCACTTAGCAGCACACAGTGAGAGACAGACCAGCTGCAACCTGTAGCTCAGAATGAAATACTATTGCAAGTGCTCTGGGAAACATCAATTTGATCCAGAGTAACTTTCCGGGAGATTATTTGCATCAGGAATCCAAAGCCCTGTGCTGTGGTTAATTACAACCAGAGCAGTATGGTCAGGAGGTGCTCTGAACAATGCAATGAAGTTCAGATTACAGGTAAAATCAGGACAAAAACCGTCTTTTCTTAGCATGACTCACAGTAGCACTGCAAGCCAAAATAAAGCAGGTATCAACCATTTTATTATGAAGGCAAACTGCATTAACGTATCTTATCTCTTCAGCATTTTGGCTGAGATCTAGGGCAGGATGAATTTAATATGTTAATATGTCTTATTAAGTTACCGCTCTTGCAGTAAAATTAACTGGATAATCTAACAGATCTGTTTTATCTCTAATTACCATGATCCTGGTAAACTGCAATTAAATAAACAGATGGAGTTTTTCAGCTTGTGGCCTGGTGCATGGGAACATTTTAGTAATTGAAATGCATGTATTTGCTATTATTTCTTTATTTCTTTTGCTCAACCCTATGAGTGCATGGTGCCTGTCCTATAGGCATGGGATGTAAATACGAGGGTGACAGATGAAGTGTCTCCTACAACTAAAAAGCTTTGTTCCTGGAAGTCCCTACTCTTTGCCCTTGAATTTTTTACTTCGTTTATTCCTACACGAAGGACCAGGTGGAGCTACCTCAGGCTGTGAGACAAGTCAGGCAATTTGGCCTACTTTTCCTCTTCATGAGAGGAAAGATGGGCTTTAGGATGTTACATTGCTATGTATTGTGAACATGCAGAGAATCACTTTTGCTTGGGCTCCCTTCACACACTGGGGAGCAGCAGCAAAATGGGCAACCACTATCTTCAGTGGCCTCACCTGAGGCTGTGTGCAAGTTCCTGTGCCAGGTGGTGTGGGTGCACTTGCCCCATATGAAAAGGGGGCAACGAGAGACAGAGAAATTCCTAGGTCAGACTTAGAGCTCCCCAGCACAACTGTCGGAGACTCTTATGTATTACTTTAGCCCTCATCAGGCACCAGATTTCACAGGTTTTGTGTAGGTCAATATCAAGCGATAAACTATTTTTACAATATGTTTTTGTTAGCAAGTCACGTAACAGAAAAGCGTGTGATATTTTTGCAGGAAAGGCAGAGCAGATCTGAAACCATGCTGTGATGAAGCACGCATTTCCCAAATGAAGTACAGCTATTTCATAAGCAGTTAGTTTTTGGACTGGAAATATTCTGTTCTTCCTGTATTTTTCAGTTTGACCCTATATACAGGTTTTTATCAAATGTTAAAATGCACTTCCCCATCCCACCTGGGAAAACCCCAGGTGCAGAAACATTTGGATTCTTCAGAGATGTTAATAAAATTGGGATTTCCCTGTTTCCAAAATAATACCATGCCTCCCACGCTCTTTATTCCATCCCTTCACATTCCTACCTGAAGCAGGTTCTGGGTTGCTTTGAAGATTGCTTTTCTGTTTAAAACTTGAAAGGCACCTTGCTCCTCGTGGAGCCTATTTAAATAGCAAAAAGCTGCACCTTGATGTGAGAAGGAGTGGAAAGAGGGGCTGTGGCAGGAGTACGGGCACTCACACGTGCAGATGATATTAATGGAGAGGTTCAGGTCCTCCGCAAAAGGGTGGAATTTATACCAATAGAGATAAACATTTTAAAGTGTGGTAACTTTCTTTTGACTGTTTTGTGTTCTCAAGGAGCCTTTAAGCAACTGTCCTATAAAGCAGGGCAGTCAAGAGCCCTAACTGGGGGCTAGTTTTCTGGCAGCAAGAGTGGTAGCATGATTATAAGGAACAAATGTATTTTGCTTTTGGAAGCACCATCTGGGGGAAAAGGTTAGTTGACCAATGATTTGTTCCTATTAGAAGCTGACACCTTTTTTCAAAGCTAGTCCTAAGATTTCAAAGATGACCAGGGTTGAAGAAGGAGGGGAGGTGCAAAGGCTGATATGCATATGTAGATAAAGAAAGGTGATTTTATTTGATTTAAGGAACAACGTTTGGGCAACAAAGTAAAATAAATCAATCTCTTATGGTTCTAGGAAGAAGAAGGTTAAGTGCTTGAGCAATGTCAAGCCTGAGATCTGTCCTGATGAGCATGTCAAGGCATTGATCTTATTAAATTGCATTTATCTAAGTAAAACTAGAAGTTAGGTCTTGTGTACAACACAGTATGTAGTACATTAGTCTTTTAGCAGAGTACACAGAGTGTGCAGAGTGGATTAACATTGTGCGTTAACAGCATATAGTGCAGTGTAATGGTAAATGATGTTGCATAAACTCATCACACTGCTTATGCCAAGCAGTGTGCATGTATTAAAAGAAGGTCCCTTCCCAAGCAGATCTGCTGTCCAAAGAGGCAAGAGAGACACAACACCTTGGGCACAACACCTTGAATTGCTGGGCATAGAACCTGGGATTTCCAGCATTTAGGTCAGTTACCTACCAGGAACTAGACAGTGCTGGGTAGAAGATATGCATATCAGTCACATAACTGTTTTACCATCTCTTTTCTTATCTTGGAAATATGACAAAAATTAAGATTATTCAAGCCAGATGCTGGCTTCTTTTACAACTAGGGAGCAAGGAGAGTCAAACCTTCATAAATGTTTCTATTTCCTCATTTCTTTCTCCAAAGAGAAAAGCTATCATGTACTAGTCTTCAGGAGAGGTAAGTGGATGACATCTGTAAATCTCTTTAGAAATAGATGTATGCCATATAAATACATATATTTTTTAAAATATATATGATGCCTTAAAACATCTCTGTGACTGATCTTTCATTCCAGTGTGGGAAAGTCATGCATTGTAAGGGACTGAATTTTAAAGGACTGTAATCTCCATGTGATCCTTCTCTCCATTTCTATCTATTTGCAACTTGTTAGGAAGAAGCAGAAACTCAGGGATGGCTGCAGTTTACTTCCTGTTCTACTGTTCCTCTTAAGTTGTTCTGGGAGGAGAAATACTAACTCCTGAGGATGTAGCTTTACCAAAATATCAATGTGTACTTTTCATAAGAGTTTCATTAGCTGATGGCATTTTGCTTGATTACCAGCAGTCATTGTTCCCCTCAGAAAAGAGCAGTGTCAGATAATTTCACCCCCTGCTTTCTCTTTGGTTGCACAGTGGCCAGAAACAGGAATTAGAGACCCCCAAACCAAGCGGAGGCCAGGGCTCTGAATGGAGCAGCTCTGTCTGAACCTCATGCTAATGAGATCAGGAAGGGAGGAAACGTTGAACTCCAACCCCGGGCTGCCAAGCAGCTTGCCCCTGCCTCTGCGGTGGGCAGAGCCAGCTGGGAGCAGTGTGGGTCCGAGGTACCCAGGGGATCAGGATGCTACTCAGCTGGCAGGAAAGGCAGCAAGAGTTTCACTTATCTTAATAGCTCCTTTTGTTCAGGAATCACAGTAGCAGCCCTTATTTGCAAACTTGGATAAGTATAATGCACTCTGAGCTCTTGCACAGGTGCTGGGCACTAGTGATTTTTCTCCCTGCCTGCACAATGCCTGCTTTTTTTCCAGGGCTGCAGGAAGGAACTGGAAAGACTCAATCAGACAAAAAAGCACTGGCTGCACATTTGGCCAAAGTGTTGACTGGCTTTTGTTGCTGTGTACATAGTACCATCCATGAGCCCAGCGATGATGACCTAGAAGGTGATCTGACAATGAATGTTTCTTTTGGAGAATGTGTCAACTAGTGTAGAAGCTTGCACATTTGTAATTAGACTGACTAGTTCCAACAGATAATTGCCTGGCAGTCTGTCGTGATAGCTGTGTAGGTAAACAGTGTGTTTTCTTTCCTTCCTTCAAAAACGTAACAAGGGAGGCAAAAACAGGACCTGGAGTATTTGCAGAGATAAAGTAAAAAAAGATAAATCATAGTAAGATGGAGAACTTAAGAAAAGCAACACGCTCTTGTTGAGCTATTATTCTGAGAAGTTACACTCAGTGAGGAGCTGCCTTACTGAATTAGGCAGGTTTATACCACGTCAATGCAACTTTGCTAACTTGCTTTCTTTGATAATCTGTTATTGGACTGTTCCAGTAAAGATTGCCTGCCAAATATGGTGGTTTCCTTCTCTTTTCTTTTTTTTTTCTTTTTTCATTTTTTTTTTCTTCTCCTGTTGTGGTTTACAGCTTGCCCAAATCCACAAGAGGAGGTGATTGATGTTATCATAGGTTGGTTACTGAATGTAACACTGTCCAGTTCATGAATAACATCCTCTTCCTCTTAAGTTTTGCTGTTCTCTAAGTTCACTAGGTGCTGAGGGACCACGAAACTTAGGCTGAATACCTGAGGACAGAGTGAGACTTATAGTACTTGCCTCTTCAACATGGATAGGGCACTTGTGGATTAATAGTTTGAGGAACCTTAGAACATGTGGCTCTTTAAGATGTTGGTGCTTCTACGCAGGCTTTTTTTTTTCCTGTGTTAACCTCTGCTAAGTTAACAACTTAGGAGGTGGAGCAATCCACCACATGTGATTTAGAACAAAGTCAGTTAACCCACCACTAGAATGCTTGAAACTAAGTCTAACCTTACACACAAATATAGTCCCTCTTGTTAAGACTTCTAGGAAGCTAGCAAGATGCTTGGAGCAAAAGAAATCCTCACTGTTAATGAGCACATCTTTTTCCAATAAAGAAGGAGGAAGGATACAGTATATCCTTAAGGCTTTTGCTGTTTGCTTTGTTATGATTAACCTTCTGGTAGAAGATGTTTCTTCTGTTGTGTGACAGGTTGTCATCATAATAACTATTCTCAGACATTTCTATTGTGTTAAATTCAGATACCCTTGATCAGTATTGAGCACCTGTTGTTCTACAAACCTATGAATAAACGTGTCTGCTGGTGTGATCCACAGTGGATTATAAACCTTTTGCTTAATTATTTTAAATTATAACATTACTAGGTGCTTGTAACATAGATTATTGAAAGACCCATTTTTCCTTTCTGGAAGCACTAATTTGAAACTTAATTTCCATTAAATTTTGTTCCATTGGATTTTGCTACTTGAAAAAATGTCAACAAACTAAAAATTTTCTTATTAGAGAAAACCAGAAAGACAAAATATTTCTTTATTCTTAATGTAAATGTGGAAGGTAATATAGTGATTCATAACTTTTCCAAACCAAGTTATAATATTTAGTGACAAGAAAAGTAACCAAAAGTAACTCTATTAAAGAAAAGTATTTGGGAATAGTGGGTTATATTTTTCCTATTCTCTTTGCAAGAAAGATGGGAATGCAAGATAACAGTAGAATTATCCACGGTGACTTTAGTCTGTAGTTTATAATTCCTAACTCTCTCAGAATCCAGAGGACTGAATTCAATTTTATTTCCTTCTTAAAGATTTGAGACAACACCTTTCACAAGGTTATGTCAGTACTTCAATTTATGAGACGTGGAATGGGTTTCTTACTCTCTCCCATGGATTTCTTGTTCAAAATAATTTAAATAAATATAGGACAACTAGGGTAAGACGTGGACCCTGGTGGCCTTTCTTCATTTGAGCTACGAGGCACTCTGGGTGTGATCTCTCAACTCCCACCATAGTTAATCAGCTGGAAAAACGTTTAACCAGTCATCGAGCATGGGAATAAGGAGGACTCTATGACAGGTGAATTAGTGGGGATGTGGGAATCGAAAAATCAATAACTTGTACAGACTTAATTAGGATCTTATTGCAATGCTGGGATGCAGAGGACTGTCTACCACTGGATTTTATATTCATCTGACCTTGCAAACCCAGACATCACAGTGGTACATTATCCTGCCCTTAGCATCAAACTGAATGGTGGCCCACCAAAGCATCCATCCCGCCCAGCACCTGATGGCTGCCTGTGCCGGGCACTGGCACTGTAGGCAGCAGCAGCTGCAGGGTGCTGTGCACATAGCTGTGGTAGGTATGGGAATGAATGGTAACTAGGGTTGTTGCTGCTGTTTTTATTTTGGCTAGTTGGCAGAGGTCTCGCTATTCTTTAGCTTTTGAATTAGGATGATGTAAAAGGCCCCAGCACTATGCTAAACACTACACTACAAGGTTTATCAGAAGAGGCTATCAGTCATGGGAGAGTTACCCACAATCAGAGAATTAGGAACAAATTCTGTGGGTAGTCAAGAAGTTTGTGGGTTAAAGAAGTGAGTTAGTTCCTAATCATCTGTGACTCTGGATGACTGGTATTCTGTAGGCTGACCATGCTAAATATGTGGAAAGGCAAATGGGCATCTACTTTGTGTGTGCACCCATGAAGGTCATCTGAGGCACACCTGCAGCCGTGTACAACTCTCCTCTCTGGGTTGCCTGTCCCAGGAGTCTCTAGCACACGTTGTTAAATCCGTATGCTTGAGCTATCAGGCAGATGCATCACCCCTGTATGACCCTGGCTTTTTCTAAAGTAGAAGGAGGAAGCTTGCTTGGGTGAGTATATCTAAAACAGAGGAGCTCAAGTGCTGGTTGTTATTAACATACCATGCTGAAAACACAGGCTGCCTCAGCCTTGAGCCCTCCAAGACACCAGGTCTGTAACGTGGTTGATAACTCCCATTCTCTGAGGTCATTCCCTGGGTCTCACACTGACTTCCTGCATGACTTCAGTTGCTGTGTCTGCATCATTTTCAAAAATAGTTTTGAGGGGCTTTGAAAATACAAAACTCATACAGGGCCAAATTCAAAGATCAGTGAGAGTCTTCCCACCACTACTGGTGGGCAAGACAGGAGTGGCCCCTCCCCTGGTTCAGAAGTCTTGCCTCCTAGTCCTAAAGGGGACTCTAATTAACCTGTGCCACATGACCTAGCTTCGAGCTGAATCCTGTTTCAGCCTAGCCTTTTCTAAGCACTGCTTAATTTTATTTGTTCCAGGCTTCCAGTTGTCTCATGTGGGAGCGCTCACCATCCGCTCCTCTCCCCTATTGTTTGCAGCCAGTGTGCAGTGCTGTGTGCCACAGATGGAGTTCCTCGGGAGATTAATGATGTGCTGAACAATGCCTTGTAGTTGATACCCTCTTGAACTCTGACACCTGACACTGGACACCTTCAGTAAGAGTCAAGGGCTGAGCAAGTAGGCAAATTCCAGCTAGATAGTGATTTCCCTGGAAGTATCTTCTGTGAACAATAACATTTCTTTGACATATTTGTTACAGGTAGCTTTGCTTTTACTGGTTGTCACATAAATGCTGGCGAAAAGGGTATTTTTATGGTTATACATAGAAATAGTATATTTAATTCTGCCAGTTTGTGGCTCTGGCCCATCTCTCTTAGAGGTGGGAGAAGCAGGTAATTTAAGTATTTGTATAACAGTTTGTTGTGACTGTAATCGAGAATACAGACAAAAATACCAGTTCCCATTTATTATTTAGCAAGAACTCCCTGTGGTCCACTGTCCTGCCTGCGGACATGCATTAAAGTAGTTATCAATGGCTCAAGAGTTTAGCCCTGCTCGAGTAGCCTCGTGTGCTCCCGCTTGCTCTCCCCCGGCTGGCCCTCCCCGTTCGTCAGCCAACTGCCCTTTTGTGACATGAACCCCATAGTTGGGAAGGCACTGGGTATTGTTAGCACTGTTCCCTACAGTAGATTGGCAGCCAGGAGTGCTGGGGAATGACAGGTCCCATAATGCACCCTCATCGCAAAGATGGAGAGCGTCACCTCTGTAACATTCCCAGCTTTCATTAGCCTGAATGCAATTGTGCTAGGTTTAATTTTTGGAGTGTTTGCAGTTTTTCCAGCAAATAGCTGTTTGAACACAGTGTCCCCATTATATCACCACAGTCAAAGAGAGGAAAGATAAAGGCATTGTGCAAAGTTTCTGTGGCTTTGCAGACAAGGATTTATGTACTGGAGAACTCTCATCTGGCAGTCAATTTGCCTTTGTCTTTCAAAGTATTGGAAGTACCAGGGGAGTATGCCTGAGACTTTTATTTGCTATTTACCAGATTACTGAAGTACTGGGCATCTTTAGATTTGTCTTAAAGACAAATGCTTTCAAAACAATTTTACAAACTTCTGCTGCTTTTGAGGGAGGAGGCAAATGAAACCCTTGAAATGTTGTCCTTTGAACTGTTAGGGGGGTGTATGACTGAGGAAGGGACTTGAGACTGTATAGTTTCATGAGTTTAAAATGTGATCTGTCATAAAGTTCTGTCCATCAGAGAGAGAAAGGAAAAATGTATCCACCACTATCTACTTCAGAGGGGTAAGTAACCATGTTAGTAAAATCAATTTTCTCTGAAAAAACAGTTCCTGGTTAATGAATATAAGGATAAACTGAGTTTTAGAAAAAAATCAATAATTTCTAAACAGACAAGGGTGAGATTCATTTATAGCTTTCTTAGAAGCTATACTTAGTTGTAAACTCAGCCTACAACAAGCAAGAAGTATTGCAGTTAATGGGATCTGTCCTGGCTAACATTTTCCCTCTCCATCTTACCCTGCTATTTGATTCTGACTGACACAGCTAAAATTATAGTGAAAGCAGAGTCTGTAAGATCAGGCTTTATTGTCTGAAAGCAGAACTGAATGGTATTCATCTAACACTCCTTAAAGTGGGTGAGTGCTGAGGGGAAGGCTGCTTACAAAAATACGTAATTTAGCGTTAAAATCAACTACTGTACTGGAGAGCCTGCATTATAAATACCTTGGTCACTATAGACAATCCTGGAATTTATGGAACAGCTAGCATTGCTAACATGATAATTAACTGAAATAGTACAAAGTGATTCCCATGATGTTGCAGAAAGAAATCAGAACAGAATCTGTTGAGAGAATAAAGGCCTTTATATCAGAATAAAATATGACCCACTGATTAAGGGTTATCAGTAGGGACCAGTAAATACCCTCGAATGTCTAACCAGTTTGAAACTCTACCAGTGCCTGTAGCCAACATTTACAAGGTTCCAAAAAAATAGCTACCTGCGTGCCTGGCATCCATGAAGTTCTTGTAATTTCTCATTCCAGGTAAAGTATTATGTGAAAGACCATTTCTGTAGCTAGCCTTGATAAATCCAAGAGCTGTGAAGTGTCTCCTTAAACAATGCCTATCTGCTATGGAAGATGTGAAACTAACTTTCTGCTGTGCTTTTATTTTCTCATTTGAGGAGAAGTTTCCTAGCTTATTCTTTCGCAGGTGTAGGTGGTGTCTGTGTTTGTTTCTGAGGAGCTGATTTCTGGCCAGATTGCTGAACTAGACTCAGGCCCTAATCCACAGTGCAGAATATGGCCCCTTTTAAGATATAATTCTAAGGAATTTCCTCTGACCAAGGGGGCTGTCCCTACTGTAACACGAACCTTTCTCCTCCCAGTGCAAGCAATGTCCTGCTTTAAAAACCTGCAATGGTCCTGCTGGGAAGAGCATCTTTTTGATCCATCAAAGGCTGCATTTCAGCCAGATATGAAGAAAACACCATGAAGATATGCTGAAGGTCAGTATTGTGCCAGTGCTGACATTATTTCAGTCATACACACAGTGCTGACGTTTTCTTCTATTGGTCTGACAGATTCTTTCTCCTGGGAAAGAGTTGGACAGGAGAATGTTGACCCCATCATTTCCATGTGTGGCTGTGGAAGCTCTGCTATGGTGCCTAGAGTGTTTTCCACTGGATCAGTACAGCACTCACTGAATCAATCTACAGGCATCTGCAAAATGTGAGAAGAAGGTCTAAGAGGGGCAAGGAAAGAAACCAAGCCTTTCCTTTAAGGTGCCGTCTGAGGCTTAGGAGATGTGGGAGATCGGTCTGGGTGACAAATCTTTACAGTTGATTTAGCTTCAGCATTACACCATCTCTCTGTAGGTCTTTCTCTGTCCTCTGCTCATGTTACCCCTTTGTTTTCTCTGTCTAGGATATATGTGTCATGGGGCATTATTACATCTCTCTGTGGTCTTATAGGGCCTGGTACTGTGGCAGATCACTCTGGATACTCCCCGTAACAGCAATAAGAAAAGCAACTGTGATAGGTTATTTGGTATATGATTTTGAGAGAGAAATATGTACAAGAGATTCTAAAAATAACTCATTGCTTTCTTTATAAACACTGCAATATCAATGATAACAACTCTCTTCTTCCAGAGAACACCCTCAGTTCTTAGGACTGAACTCTCAGGACATTCTTGTAATAATGGCAATAACTTTACACTGTTATGAAGGATGACGCAATTATTGTCCTATTTTATGTATTTTGGACCAAAAAATTTAACTACTCATCATCAGCTCCGAGCTGCCTCTTTGCTGTAAGGTAATCTAATACTATAGATTACCTGAGTATTAGGTGAGCATCACATTTTCTGCCTGGAAAATGTGTTACTTTGGCAAAATTAAACTGTGGATTTATAGTATAGGCATGTTTACAAAGACCTAGATCTGTATATATCTGTAAACACACTAAACATGTATTTCTCATTTCAAAACTTCATAATAGAAATTACTAAAAAGGTATTTCAGGGAATATATCTATTATAGCAATACATACACATCTGCATTCATGAATATGTAAAAAGGACTTTCTGTCATGGGTTCAGAAATGCAAGGAATATTACACAGATGGAGAGGCTGATTTATTCTTTTTGGAGCAACTTTAAGGCAGTCTGTATTTCCTCTCCTCTGCTGTTCAGAAACAATGCCAAACAAGAAGTTCAAGAAGATCTATATTAAACTGCAGCTATTGATCTGTCTCCTCTCTGGACTTGACCCAGGTTGAACACATCTTACAAAATTCAATTATTTTAAGACCAAACATCCTGCTGTGCGCAAATGGATGTCCCCTATATCAGGCCCAGGAGTGAAGAGAATACGAGGTTTATGCTTAAGTTTCAGCATATTTGTAAGTGCTTTGCTGAATAAGGCTTTGCCCCAGCACGTGCTTATTTCTGATTCAAGGGCTCAATCTATTTAATGGACCTTTAGATAAATGCAATAAAAACAACAGAGGCATCCCTTGCCTCTCCTCCCAAAGACCTCAAAAAAACCCTCATTATCTAGATAAGAACAAGATTTATTTCAGTGGAATCAAAAGCGAAGCTTGTGAGAGCCTGTGTAACATGTACTAAGTACACAGCAGTGTCAGTGCCCTGGGCACTGCTCCCTGGTCTTAATTTTGCAAGGG
Organism: Manacus candei; assembly: GCF_025592945.1. Taxonomy (NCBI): domain Eukaryota; kingdom Metazoa; phylum Chordata; class Aves; order Passeriformes; family Pipridae; genus Manacus; species Manacus candei. The sequence goes on from NW_026138062.1 coordinate 4,556,564, forward strand.
TTTCTATTTCTAGGCCATAGAAATACAAGACCAGCTGCAAAGCATGTCTGAGGGATTCAGAAAGTGATGCTGCCTTCTCTCTCCCATGAATCTGGAGAGTCAGCATAAATCAGCTCCTCTGTTTCCACAGAGCACTTCTCTGATCCCATATAGCCAAGTTCATGCTTGGCAAGGAGGGGACGAGTCAAACCTTTTTGCATCTGGAAAATCACCATCGTGCTCTCCATGCACGGGAGGAAGGAAGGGGAAATAACAATCTGCTCCTCACCATCAGTTAGCCCTTATAAACGCAGTTCGGCAGCCTGAATGACAAACTTCTCCAGATCTTTTATTGTAGTTGTCAAGCGAGAAAAGACAAATGTCCTGCTGCTGAGATCCTGAGGAGCTTTGCCTGGAGAGGATGAACATGCTACCTCTTGGGTTTGCCTTCCTCAAAAAGAAAAATATGTGGTACTAGTGGGGGGAGCAGCCAGATCTGGAGGGCCATATGCTGGTTTTGGCTCACTGAAGAAAGCCAGCATCTGGTTCAGCTCTGTTTCAAAACTAAACTTGTTTAAATGGAGCCAAATATTTAAATATTATTTATAATTTTATTTCCTGAATATTAACTATGGTATATGGTAAAATGACTGCTGTACCTGCAATAAAGGCCTTTTAGGGCTTGTGAGCTGCTCAGTCTCTCTGTCAGCGTTTATAGTTATGCAAGCCAACTATTCACTGCATGGCACACAGTTTCAGCTACACATTCATTGCTTAATTAAAAGTACTGCTTTTAAAAGAGCAATAGGTTCTGCTTTGGTTTTTTTTTTAGTAACTGCGATAGTAAACTCCATACTAAAATACTGAGTGCTAAGAAGTAATAAAAATTTATGAAATGCATGCAAACTCAATAAAATATTAGTTAAAAATTCATGATATCATATGTCATTTTGTGTCAGGATGCACACAAACACTGTGCAGAGGTATTTGGGGGCTGGGAGAAAATAACTCTAACATACTTTGTGGAGCCAATATTCAATGCCAATTTCCACTAATTATCTGTCATTCTCTTTTTTTTAAGTGGGTGAGAGCTTTGTGAAAACTTTTCAGGCTTCTCTCATGAACACCCTAAGTTTGAAGCTACCTGAATTTCTCTGAAGGGTGTGGTACGTGTGTAGTGTTTGGAAGGCGAATAGAAGACTCAGTGGGATCCTGGTGTTTATCTCACAGAGGGCATGTCAGGCAATCATCTCCAGAACATCTCCAAGATCCTCTTTCCCTCTACAGTGCCAGAACACTGTGGTTAGCCTAAGTGATCCTGGTAATGAGAGCAGGTCTCAAAGCAGTTTATCCCAGAACAAGGATGGCAGCAACAGAAAACAGAGGATGGAAGTTCCTACCAGGTTTGTTTCCAGAGAGGATTGTCCTGGCTGAAGCCCCTAGCTTCAGAAGTAACATCCCATGGCAGAAGCCCATAGGGAGGCAGATGTCTCTCACTGGTTGTGAAGAAATGCCCTTGCAGAGCAGCAGCTCTGCCATACCTTCCTTCCACAAATTTACCACTGACTAGCTCTGGTAATGCTCTTCTAAATTTTCTGGCTTCTCTGACTCACGTTAACAGGTTCCTAGTTCTCTCGACAACTCTCAACTACCCGTGGGTGGTTTATCCAGGTGGCTGATAAACCATGGATGTTGGGATGCAGAAGCTGCCCAGATCTAGCCAAGTTTATTAACTCTTATGTAGTGTTGCTCTGCTGCTGTTTGGGCCAGCTGGGATTCAAGAAAGAAGCAGTCACCTCTGTACCAGGTGAGACCAACTTTAGGTACCTGGATATGCATGGAGCCAGACGGGCTCACCCTGCTTTGCCTTCCCTGCCTTGGGGACAAGTAGATGCAACCAGAGAGATATACAGACCCTCCTGCATGGAGACAGGATCATGCCTGAGCCAAGCTGCTGTGAGTCTGGCTGGTCCAAGGGAATCCTGAGGAGTTTCTGGGATGTCTTGGTGCTGGGATCTCAGTGTTTTTGCTGTGCCTGTGTTGATTTTGTTCACCATGTCTCACTTCAGCACCTATGTTTGCATATCCTGCATGCACTGACCAAGGTTGCAGAGCAAATCAGCACAGCCTGAATTCAGGCCGTCTGCCCCACTGCCCAGGTAAAATGAGTGAGAATCTCACACAGTAACTGGGAGCTCTGTGGGGCTCCCCATAGTGTGGGGATTCAGCTGAAAGTGTTGCTGTTGCTATATTGTAAATGTAATTTGAAAATTTTAGGGAAAAACATTATTTTTAACTCTCATTTACTCTCAGTTCTCCTGTTTCCTATATTTTATTTCTCTTTAAAGGACAGGAAGCGTACATTGATCCCAGAGAAAAATACCAATTTAAAATATCAGACTCAGACATGCAGGCCAGAACAGATGCTGACTACTCATAGAGCAATTGCATCTGGATACATTTAATATTATGTCCTCACATTTTTACGCTTAGTTTTTATGCTTGTCAGCAGATTACTTATTTCCCAAATGTGGTATTTCTGGATTGAACCTGACAGTCGTAGCACAGCGCATGAAATCTCCTTTGGGTGTATGGGATGCTCAAGCCATGTGACCCACAAGTTAGCTTCAAAACAATAGATTTAGATAAAAAAAAAAATATACACAAAATACAGGTATTTCACACCACATACCCAGGGAAAGCATAGGTCTATTTTTATCAATGGGTGTCTGGGCTGCCTTCTGCCTGGATAGCTTAGAAATTTTCTATTTCACCTCAGTACCCAGTGGTGACCTCAGTGTTTTCAAGAAGAACAGAACAAATAGCTGATAAAAAAAGGAGTTACAGTAGCCTTACTGAACAAATAAATTGGCAAGTGTATCTAATAATTGCATGGGTTCAGCATTTTTCTGCGATAAATGAGTAAACTTTAAATGTATCTCTGAGATGTGCTATCACAGGCATTGCCATGGGCAAGTTTTATCCAATGATGAAACAGCAAGGCCTTGTGAGATAAAGATGATAGAAGGGGTACTATCAGGTGGCAGCTGGGTAATTACAACTCTCTATTTGGGCTCTGTAGTGATGCTGCATGTGATAAGTGGAGAATAATGAAGAAAAAGGAGTAGTGATAATACAGGAGCTAAATGGTAGAAAATAGCCTATCATAGCCCACAGCCCTCTGAGTGCCTATGGGGACTTTGAACTATCTTCTTCAGTTTTCAACCACAGAAAAAATACTCTCTCTTTCTTCTTCCTTTGCTAAATTTATGTCTGGTGGGACAAAAGAGAAAACTGAAAGGAAATCAAGGGTATGTGAAGAGAATATGACCTTTGCAAATAACACTGAAGGTCACTGTGTAATTATTCTAAAATAAAAGTATCCTGTAATCTTGTCTGTACCCACAAAAGATGTAAGACCATTTTTAATGTGATTCTGAACAAGTTTGTTGGGGATCATGGTTTATGAAAGGTCAGCTAAAGTATTTCTAATTATATCTTGTCCAGTTCTTTGATCAGAAGAACACAAATGCCATTTATTGTGATAGAGTCAAACTCTGATTAAAGAGAAAAACTGTCAAAAGACAAACTCGTCACATGTAAACAAAAAATCCTATTTCCTGAGTGAAGATTGGCTTTTGTAGCTTTAAAACAAAAACAAACAAACAAACAAACAAAACGCAGGAGAAAATACCCTCGAGCTGCTCACTGAAACTTTTACCCCAGTTTGTTCCTTTTTATTTTTTCCCTACAGATAGTAATACTTACTATGGCTCCTGGTGAGCTTGGTACAATTTTCTAGCTATCTGAGTAACTCTCAGTAATTTTTTTATTCCCCTGGGTAAGACAATAACTCCATGACACACCTTTCACTTGGGAATCTGATACCTAAATGCCAGTTATGCTGGATGTCATTTAATGTGGATGTGATTTAGTGTGGATATGATTTAGTTTATAAATCATGCAATTATACAAGAGGGAAATCTACGTAAAATATCTACTGCTTAAAGATAAGAATTATATTGTTTTGCCTTTTGTTTTTTAACGCTTAGCTAAACAGGTAGAGTAAGAAGTGTATTGTGCATTATTCATGTATGTTCATGTCCTTTTTCTTCTTAGGACACTGACTCTGCACTACCATAGACCCAGTGTAATGGGGCACCTCATGACACAGAAGGTGATGTTGCATCAGCACACTGGCAGAATGCAGAGTGAGTCTCTGAGGAGCAGAAAGATTCAAAATGAGACTTTTTTTGGTATAGCAAACTGTGATGTTTATTGATCTAAACATTAGTGAGGCCAGTAGTGAAACCAAGGAAATTTTACATAGTGCCTGGATTTGGGAGACTTGGAGCTTGTTGGTAAAACTGAGAAAAATCAAACTCAGTTTTATGGGGAAAAAATGAACTGAACTCTTGTTCTGATCATGACAGAACCTGACTAGAGTATGACAAAAGCATTTGTACATTACAGAAATAAATGGCATGTAATAAAATATTTACAGCTGAACAGAATCCTGAAATGCCACAACTGAATAAACAAGGAAATCCACACACGTGTTAGAAAAAAGCTTTTTTAAAGTATATACCTGATTCCAATGATTTCTGTTGTATTATTAAATCATAACATCTGTTCCAAATTTTAAAAAGTTCAAATTGTTACTATGTTTGGTGAGGCACTGAGATGACTCACACCAAGTCCAATCCTTCCTTTGATTTCAGATAAAGATCTTGGTAAAAAAATAGATCACAAATCAAATTCCTTGGTGGGAAGAATTATTAGGCCATCTCAGTAAAAGTAGTTTCTCATTATTGACTGACTCCTACTGCCCTGGAGTAAGAGAATTTTGTTATTCATTGACCTATGAGGCCTTACTTACACGTAAGCCACTTAGGACTTTGGCCATGTATGTGAAATGCAACTGTGACCATATGACTCTGCAGTGGTGCCCCGACAGTGAGGTTTCCTGGGATGGGGCTCAACTCACCTACTTCTACACGCCTAAAAATTCATCATCTAAGTCTGAGTTAGCCACTCTGCTTCTTTTTTTTAGACAATGGGGAGAAACTGGCACCTTCTGAAAGAAAATTAAGTGACCTGTGTCAGACATCCACCTTAAGAAGGGATCAATCACCCTCTGGAAATACCTATTTCTCCTGATGGAATACACAGGGAGCCGGGGGTGACTGGCTTAGACATTTTACTTTTAGATAACTGAAGACAGGTAAAATGAATTTCAGCCTGCCTTTCAAGGAGATTTGTGTCCAGTGGGATCAAGACAGGTCTCTATATTTGGACATTTCTTTCATTTTAAATCATGCTAAGTGCTTTCCAAACCGCAAGGATGAATAACATTATCATTCATCTTAGTCAGTCTGGCTTGCATTTCCCTCATTTTTGTCTGCACAAAGCTTACACAGAGGTTTTCAGGTGGCCATGATGACTCCGGTGGTCCTTTGCTCCTTCTCCTAAACCCCATTCTCCAGTGATCATTTGTATGGTCACACAGTGAAGCAGATCAGGACACTGACCTGGCTGAAAATTGAGTAGGACAAAAAAAGATGTTGTCTGTTCTGGCTCAAATGACCATACAATTATGTTTGAAGTATGGAAGAGACACCAGAAAAGCAGCATTAGGGCTAGACACTGCTTCCAAGCGGCCTCCATTATATACCTTTCCTTTCTGTCATTCATTTTTCTGGAATCAACACTAAAATCCTTACCAAGGCTTCACCATCTTGCCTAGATCCCTATAGTTTTCTCCTCATCACCCATGCTGCTCTTCCTCTCTTGTCTATCCAGCAAAAGCAATCCTTAGGATGAGCTCCCTCACTCTATGCCTTCTTTAAGCAATCTACTCACTTTGAGGGGCAGCAGAAAATAACTGCAGAAGTAGTTTGTCAGTCCTATGGTTCAGACAGATGTTTGTTGGCAAGGTCCATCATTTCCCAAGACTGAAGATTCACAACTTTTTCTTCAGTTATGATGATGATGATGTAATTACTTTCTCTGCAGTCACTCTGGCCATTTTGGTCTGCTCTCCCATTGCCCCTCAGAACCCAGATCAAGTTCACAGTTCATAAACCTGTATGTAAGCAAAAATGAGGGACCAAGGGGATCAAGCAGTGACTGGGAGGAAAGAGAAGGATGGGAACTCCTTAAATGGATATACTGACTGCAGAATATATACTATCTGGCCTTGAAAATCCAGGGTTTTAAAGGCAAAACTGCCACACGGATTGAAGCTTGTATTGGTTAGGGAAAGTATTTCTCTTTGAGTAACTAGTTTTGAAGCTTAATATCAAATTGGCCATGACACTGTTGAAATGGTGGAGAGCAAAACTTGGCACTTTCTTGACCTAGAAAGAAATTAGCATTTTATTTCAAATCAAGACTGCACTTACAAAGCGCATTTCCTAGTTGTCTTCACTTGTTGGGTGTTGGTTCACTTGTTTCACATCACACATTGGCATGCATCAGCTGTGTTCCTGTTGGAAATACACCAGGAGGTGTTCTCCAGAAGTGCACGTACAGTGTTTCCACTGCTTAGAGGCATTCAGTTCGAAGGCTTGTGCCACAGCTAATCCAGATTCACCCTCTCTGAAACGCACAGAGTGTGGATATGGGGTCCTCAGCACCAACTGTTTTACCCTATCAGACTGCTCCTACTGGTCTAAATTACTTTGCTAACAGAGATGTATCTTATTATTACCCAATGTGATAAAAATAATTTCTCTCTGTTTCAAATTTGCCCTCCTGCCAAGACCTCAAAACAAAGTCAGAAATCAATTGCCACTTTGCAAAATGAAACTGGCATCAGAATCAGCCTTTGAGGCAGACAATCAAGACACGCTAACAAGTTTTATCTTTGTGGTACTGATATGATCCCTGTCAAAAATCAGAAGTTTTCCCATGGCTGTTTATGGTCTTAGACTGCACTCTTACTCACTGATTTCTAGCACCTTAGTTCATAAAATGTACATCCATTATACATCACTTTTATATCTGCATATAGCAGTTTATAGGTATGAAATCCTACTCCTATACACTTGCTCTCTCCTGCTTCCTGACTTCTTTTTTTCCTACCAGTCTTCTTTTACTTCCTGAAATTGCAAAGCCTATCCCAGGGAAATGAAGCCAGAAATTTTCATAATTTTGAAGTGTATTCACACAGACAGGGAGTAATCTCTTCTTCGTGTCCCTGGTAGATAGGACAAGAATTGATGAGCTTAAATTTCTGCAAAGGGGATTTAGGGTAGTCGTTAGGAAAAACTTTCTCATTAAGCCTTGGAATAGATTGCCTAGGGAAGATGAAGGATCTCCATCACTGGTGTTTTTTTCAAAAACAGGTTAGACAAGTGTCTGTCAGGAATATCACAGGTATAGTTTATATTGCCTTGAGGGGGCAGAGTGAGTGGATGTCCTCTCAAAACCCTTTCCAGTTTCTTTTTCCTGTGATCTTCCAAGGTATTGTGAATGCCTTATTTATCTATATCAGTGCATCTCAGTATTTCTAATACAATGTTTATCCAAGACTGAGATTTGAAAATTCCTAATCCTTCAGGACTACAGATCACTCAGAAGTATGTGTCTTATTATCCATTGATGCTTGACACTAGTGCAGACACTGCTGGTCAACTACTGACTTTGTTTGGAACACTGCCTATCACATTTTTTCTTATGCCCAATTTTCCTCTTAAAGTTTCATCTGTATTTGTAAATCAGACATATCACTGAACCTCTATTTCAAATGTTAGTCAAGATGAAAAACCTGTTGATAACAGTATTAAGACCAACTAGCTTATTTATACCACCAAGTTTTGAAACCTTCCTTTTGGTCAACAGGAATACCTTGTCAGCCAGCGGATCCCTAAAACTAACAAACTTGCAATATCAAAACATATTTACCTATTATATACTGAAGAGTAATGGGTGATATGAGGATTTTACGCCCAAGAAGATCACACTAACATTACACCGCAGACAGAATGATGTTCATTAACAACACAAACACCTGAAACACTTTAAAAACCAAATGTGTTTGGTTTTGTACATTGACGTTGTGTCATGATACAGTGGTCTCGTTTTGTTCATTTCTATGTGTTGGTGCAACAGGGTACTTCCTTCCTACTTCTCCTTCCTTCTTATTTCCTTCCTGGCTACCATTCCTTGACTGACTGTTTGGTCTTACACGAGTTCATGCCCATGAACTCAACGGCAATCTGGTTTGGGAGATGAGAAAAGCTGTCCAAAACTGCCTGCTGAGAATGCAATGTAGTGCTGGAACTACAGAGGTACATGGCACTGAAGAGCTTCTGTCCCACACAGCATTAATGGAGCAGTTAACCAATAGCCACCATCCTTGTTTTGTGTCCAGCTCTGACACCTGACTGAATTCAGGGGTTTTTCCCAAGTCAAAGCTTCTGATTACACTACACTGTGTGATAGGATAGGACTCAATGAGGAGAGCTGCTCTCCACATCTCTGCGAGATATCTCCTATCTTGTTTGAAAGCTGATATTACCCTCTAACTTTGCTGGAGCTATTTTAGTTAAGCTATAATAACTCAATTGGCTAAATCCTTACTAGTGATATGTAGTTTGAGATCACCCAGAGCTGATACTGGGACTGCAGATCTTGTCCTTAAGAAACTTTAAGATCTTTTTTATTTTCTCAGAAATATCAATGGAAAACATAATAAAGCAAAGGATGGGCAGGGACTGATTTGTCAGCAATGACATCAATTCAAATGTGCATCAAAATGCAATGGCCTGACAGAGATGAATGACAAAAACCCAGCTCTCCCACAAAACCTCACATTCTTGCTGTACAACAGGCAATTATTTTGCTTAATCAAATTTTCAGCTAAGCTGCCTACAGTGTCAGGAAGCCACGAAGTCATTTAATAGACAGCAGTTTGAATGGGCTGGAAAGGAAATATTTAAGCTGAACTGATCCTGATGGGATTTCCCAAGCTCAAGAAATTCTCACATAAAAGACGTTATGGGGAGGAAATAAGTTGGCTTTTGAAGGACCAAATTTGCAATTTTTCCCCCTAGATTTGAAATCAAGTGGTATTGGTTGTTTATGCAATAAACTCATTCTACATATTTACAAATAACATAGAGCTTCAGTAATTGCTGTCTATAAATGGATTTCCTCTATTATATTAATGTCCAAGTCTGAGAAACCTCTCAGATTCTGATTTTCTCAGAAATGTTCCTCTGTGTTGGACAGAAGGGAATAGACATGTCCATGACATGATATGGTAAAGAGTACTTGAATTATACATATCTTGAAAGTGTAGACATGAAAGAAAATGAACCACCTCACAAAATACCTGCTTCCAAATTCCTGCCCTGCAGTAGATATTCAGTCCATGAACAATGATTCAGAGAGCAGTTCAGGTTTCTAAACATAAAGCCATTTTCAGTTCCTATTTGGTGTACTGCTCAGCCTCCAGCTCTGGCCCATCAGACTGTGGACCTCCTGTAGGTCCTGCCTGCATCTGCCAGCTCCATGCAGACATTTTGGATAACTTCAGATGTTTACAATGGCAGTAGATGCTTATATTTAGTCCTGTGAATTGCACCCCTGATTTGTATGTGCTCCAGTTTCCTATCTGTAAAATGACAAAATAAGCCTCGCTTCTTCCCAGCTTCAGACTGGGCCAGCATTTGTGGAGCTGTCATGAGTATTGACAGGTCTGAGAATGCCAAAGACATTTCCGGTGCAAAAACCTCATGGATTAGGTTTAAATCTGTGCACAAAACTTCTTATGAGATCCTTATGGCAGCAGCCTTCTGTCTATCTGCTTTTTGTGGGTGGCTAATTCCTTTCCCTGATGTGTCTTTCATGAGCTGATCATGGGCCACATGGTCTGGCCCTGCTGGCAAACAGTGATGACATCTCGTCTAGAGTAGCTGCAAACCCTCCTTTTGGAGGGCTTTTCCCTATTACAGGAATACCTGCAGCATGACCTTAGCTAGAGCCTCTCATGATTCTGTAATAGGACTAAATTCTACCACCTTCCACTCATTAATTGCTCAATGAAGAGGTTTGTGTAGAGTAACACAATTTGCCAATAATACAAAGCTATTCTCTACTTGACATCCAAACAAAAATTCTGCTATCAGTCTGTTTTCTTGTTCTGTAAAGATTTTCTATGAGGTACCTATCATTTTAAAAAGTCAATCTTTTCCTTATTTAAAGGTATTAAGCAGTCCTTCATTCTGGTGGCTGCTTTTCAGATGCTTCAGGCTCTCTGATTATCAGAGATCAAGAATATCACCCACTATCCTTTGGAACTGAGATTTGCGACAGCCCATAGTAAATGACCTGGAACAGGAAAACATTCCACAGATAATTTAACTGCACCAAATTATTTTGGAAAGTGTTTATTTAGGAGGACTTTGCACTTCAGTCATAAATTTATTGATTTGATATAAAGTATTCATTTTCTGGTTGTATTATTTTATCATGTTATCTGTCTATTGAATTTCACTATTTCTTTCCCAGGGAATTAGTTCTCAAAACAAATGTATTTGGTACTCAGTTTGAAAGGGTTTTATTGACTTTCTTATTGTGTTTTTCCCTCCAGCTGACTTCTATTTAATCCTTTTGATTTAAATATTTCCCTATGGAGGAACTGACCGCCAGGAAGGACTGTAACATCAGGATACGTTCAACTCCATCCATTTTTAAACATTTCTCCTGAGTAATTAGTTCAACCACTGTAGGACCCTGTCAAAAATGTTCATATGCTTCCAGACTCTACTTTCTTGCAGTTATGAGTATTCACATTTCTTGGGCTTGCTGGAATCAAGGGGGCCAAGAGCAAATGTAACTATCATAAAATTGAGGAACTGCTCCCAATTCTGATACTGGCGTGCTCAGTATTCTCAAATCAGTGGCCACCCATCAGTGGGAGCTTAGAAAGAATTTCAAACCCTCTGCCTCAGACTTACTAGTAAAGTATCAAGGAATTTATAAATTGTTCCATTTCTTTTAATACTTTGTCTTTGGAGAGATCTCCAAGCCCAGTGTATGAGAAATTTGAGGTACTGCAGAAAAGGGCATCAGCCACTCATCTCCTGACAGCAGACACTGGATACTTTGGGCCTCACCTGGAGTTACTGAAGTCAAGAATATGACTCAGATATGCCTACATGTGTTCCAATCACATCTCTAATTACAAAGCAGATAATCTCTCTTAGTATTCTCTAAGGAAAAGTTCATTTACCTACCAATCAGTTTGTAGATTAATCTTCCCGCTCTGTCATGAACTTATCCTGAGGAATACCTCTACTACTCCATGACCTAAAAATATTTATTGGTCACAACATCATTGTCAAGTGAACCTGCCCACTCTGCAGTGAATGTATTGCAGTAGGGTCATGCGATAGTTTTAATAATATACGGCATCTATATTTATATCTATCTTCTCTATTTTCCATCACTGCAGTCCTGGTATACATACTGTATGTACAGAGTAGCCCAGGTTACATCTATTCCTTCTACAGGCATAGCTGTAATAACTTATCTGTGAATAGGCTCCAGACGAGCTCATTAGGGATGAGATAATTTCCAGGACTTTCTCACATGCAGGCCTGGATGGAGAAAGAAGTCTTGATGCATGAGTTATGCTTGGTCAGCTTGGACGAAGCTTCACTGTTCATCTTGCTTTTACTGAAGTCAGACATGTCTGCAGCTGTTATACATTACCTGATTTTGTAAATACGTGTGTAGATGTTCCCAAGCAAAATCTCCTTAGTCATAAATCTTAAGACATTAAGTCATAACTAGGAGTTACTATTTGAGAGGTCTTCATACACCAGACATCTAAATGTATTTATATAACTAAGTACTAAGAATTTTTAAAAGATTATTTGTGTCATCACTGCTTTCAGATGAGCTGCGTAGAGTGCGAGATGAGGTAGGCTAGATAAGCAGCTGAAATATGAAATTAATATGTAGAGATGAATTTGCATGGACAAACAGAAGCAAAATCTCTCATTCAACTTCAGCACTGGTTCTTGTGAGCAAATAGTACTGAATGAGGAGTTTGTTCAAAATCAGAACCTCTGAGTGCTTCAGTGTCCTTCTCATTTTATTCAAAGGAATCAAGAGGTTCCTTAAAGGAACCAGCTATATTCTGAGGGCTGATTGGTCAAAATTGATGGGGTGCTACAACATATACGGTGTTTACAGAAATTATCACATTTACAGCATAGAGTGTATATTGAATTTGAAGTGTGCCTGTGCAGCTAATTAGGAGGATAGCACGGGAAGAACTTACACAGACATGGCCTGATATAAGAGATGGGAATTTAAGAGATCATGGAGAATGCTATAATGAAAACCAACACACTCCATGATCCTAAGAAATACAATCTCACAGGTACACATCCACACATACACATTTAGATTCCACTGCCAAAATGAACTATTAGATCATAAAATTTGATCTGCAGTATGTTAGACCTATTACTTCATCACCCAGTTAATTCTGTATGGAGCCCAATAACTTCTGTTTGATGAAAGGATAATTTGTGTTTGACTAATGCGTAACTTCTAGAGAATATCTAGTCTTGATCTTACAATAGCAGGAGACAGAAAATCTGTTGCATGGTAGTTAGTTTGAATGGTTAATCCCTCTCACTGCCTGAAAAAAAAGTATCTAACTTCTGTCCTGGATTGACTTAGCTTCAGATTCCAACCAGTTTCAGTCTCCATTAAATTCAAGATCACTTCAGTGGTCTCAGGAAAGGGATTTATATACTCCCATCAAATCCCTTCTCAATTTTCTTTCTGATAAGATTAAAAAAAAATTTTTTCCCAGTTCTTAAATCACTTACTGCATTTTTTCAGAACTCTCTCCATCTTTTCAAGAGTTTTTGAAAAAATACCAAAATCAAACCCCATATCCTAGCTGTTGTCTTAGCAGAACAACGTCTACAAAAGTACTACTACCCTTCTACTCCCATTCATTACTTGAATGTTTGTACAGGCAGGTTGTGTCCCTCATGGCATAGCAATGCATTGGAAGGGGCTGTTGAGTTCCTAGTCTGCTAAGACCACACTTTTTAGGACACTATCAACTATTTTTCTTTTGTTTGGCTTATATTTGGCAAAGCAAAAGAAGCAGCTCCTTTTCCTGAGGTGTTTGCTTTCTTGTTCTGAGCATTCTGCTTCCTCGGTCTTCCAGCAGCCTACCTACAGTGTGTCATAGGACTTCTTAGGCCCACTCTTTCCTGTATTGCCACTCAGCAGAGCAGTTTGGATTTTCCTTATTAATGCCATTCCCAGGTACCACAGGGCTCTAGTTGGCTAAGGCTTTTCTACTTTACCTGGAAGGACTCCCCACTTCCCAGGCTTGGTTGTTTCTCCTGGATGCACCCTGACTCTACGTCATGTGAGCCTGCACACATACCAATACCCTTCTACTGCCATCCCTCTGGTTTCTGTCCCAAGAGATCAACTGTCCTTGTTGGAACAGTCCTGCATGCATCTAAGCTGAGTCTGTGCCAGACTATGACCCCAAAGAGCAAGCTGTGCACATCAGAAGGCAAAGATAGCTCTTATCTGTCTAGGTTGCCCCAACACATGTAAGTTAGAAAGCAGTAAATTTCAAGATAAGATGTCTGCTACATAAAACCTCTTTAAAAAAAAAAATAAATAAAACCAATACCCAGTTCTTGGAAGTCACACTGAGGAGAGCAAAGGAGGCAAGAGTGAAATGGAGGAGTGAATATGGCATTGAATTATCTTGAGACTTACAAACTGGCAAAGAGAAAATGCCTGAAGTAGAAGTTGGCTGCTGAAGTCTCTACTAGGAATAACAAGCTATTGACAAGCCAGAGAGAAGAATTATACGAGGAAGAGAGGTCACTGTTAGCCAAGGGGAGACATGAGAGATGCTAAAGGGAAGAATTATATTTGTTCTGAGGAGGGGGAGCATAGACAATCGAACACACAAAGACTGCCAACAGTAGAGCCTGGGAACAGAGACAACATTCTGACCATACAGACTATTCCTACTGTTCTCAGTTTACAGTAGTGAATCCCTAGGGAGGAAGAGTTTATAAGTCCCGCAATTCAGAAAATTCGATGTCCACCTCTGAGCCCACCTATGACTCAGATAGTAATTGCTCTAATATCAAGCCTAAGATCCACAAAACAAAAAGTAGCAGCCATCTCAAGGCATTTTTCAGAAGGAAGTTAAGTGGTAGCTGAAGCCAGCCAGAACTGTACTCACCTCTCATATATTTTTCACTCAGTGTTGAGGAGTTTAGAATTCACCAAGGAAATACCATATTTGACAACTAAATTTCTTTTTCTCAACTAGCCATTGCGGTTCCTTAGAACAATGGGTACTGTATTGCTTTAGCCAGAGAAGCAGATCAATATTTGATTCTTGCACTGCTGAGTCTAGGCAAGCATTTTAGTTAAAGCAGTGAGAGAGAAAGATGGTGAAAGCCAAAAATCACTGTCAAAGACAGTAGGTCCCTGTGATAAGAGAGAGAGAATCTTGGTTAACAAAGTGGTAACATTTTATAAGCTCACAAAAACTCACAATACTGGTCAAATGCCAGGAATCAGATGCAAAGCAGATTAAAGAATGGACTAGCTCACCAGCTGAAAGTAGAACAAATGCAGAAGGTTTCATTTTGGATCAGTGATCTCCAAAGCAGGCTAAAGCCTGCTGGAGAGGGAGCACCAGTACACCAGCTTATGTTCCTAGTGCCAGGAGGGCACCACAAGCTGCTGATGCTCAGCTCTGGCGGGGGAAAGCAAGTCTGCATGAGGAAAAGAACTTTTTGTTGTTTTGTTTTCTTTTCTGAAAACCCACAGTGTAATAGTATCCCCAAACTACCAGATGATTATCAAAAGTTCAAGATACATGCAATTTGTCTCCTTGGAGTACTTCACAATATTAGGTGAATTTAGGTTTCAGACTGTTGAGTGCTAAATTACTCATTACAAACAAAAGTTGTACTGCAGGATAGGTGTTGATAATAATGCCTGATAGCTGTGCATAATGTTTCGTTTGGCAGAAGGTAGTCTGACTATTACAGGAAGCAATTGGCCACAGGATCTTGTTGAGGCATAAATAGTCAAAAAGCAAAAATTGTACAAGTGAAAAATTTGCACAGAGAAATGTGAAGCTCTGTTTATTAATTCCTTACCAAATTAAAAAAAAAAAGAGCTTTTCCCTTACTGGTGGATTTGTCTCCTATGCAATGCAAAGAGAAATATGAGAGACTGAATAAAGACTCTGAAGATAGACTCTGAAGAGAGATGGATATTTGCATGCAAAACAGTTGTGCTTTAGGAAGTTTTTACCCCTGTGGTTGTCAGAAGGTAAATGGGAATTTATGTGGGTGAACAACAACTCATTAAGGTAAAATGTGAAATAAACTGTGCATACAGGACAGAATGGAAGAGGTAAAAATCAGAAAAACATTCAAGGAAGTATATCCAATCCTAAACTGAAAAAAACACAGGATGTCCTTCTGATCATGAAGGCACCAACATGACATGATTAGTGGGATAAGGGGCCAAGAAAACAAACATTTCATGAAAAGCATTTTCCAGCAGACAAAGAAGTTCCCATCAGAGGCCAAGGTAAAAAAGACCCTTCCCCTATCTTTGTTCAGTTCCTGGTCTAAAGTTCCTTTCCCTTAAAACCCAGATCAAAAGAAGAGCTGGATATTCTGTCATCTTTGGGAATCAGCGCTTATAGAAGAAAATATATGAGAAACTTTGCGGTGTAGGGAGGCAAGAGAATTAAAGAAATATGCATAACATGGCTGTTTCCTACTCTCAACAAAGGGAGAAACTCTGTGAGAGATGGCCGATGCCAGACATTTTTCAACGCTTGATATATCAGCAAGGTTCTGGCAGGTGTCCTCAGGAAAACAGAGCACTCGTCTGAGCACGTTCAATATCCCCTTGGGAAACACTGTTTTCCTCTGTGAAGCACTGGGTGCATTTTTACTAAAAAATACAACTTTTTTCATAGTAGATAAACCTGTGAGATTTATCCATTGGATTCCGATGGAAAAAAAAATAAAAAATAAAAAAGAAAGAACACAGCTTTGATACTCTGAGAAGCTTTAGGGAAATTCAGCTCTTCTGCACTAAATTTCAGCAAAACATAGACTCTGTGGAAGGGAAATTGCCTACTGCAGCTGGTCAGAGTATGGCACAGGCTGTCTCATCACCTCTGACTGGAGAGAGAGGGACACAAGGACTGGACTGTGAAGGGAACAACTATGTGATGTAGGTGCATGACTAGCACCCAAGGACCAGTAGCATGCAAAGACAGGCAAGGGACATAGAATACAAGTCAGGGTGAAGAGAAACTGAAAAAATTAAATGAATCCGTGTTCTGGAGTAAAGACTTCTGAGGGTGAGCTCAGATTAAGTGGTGTCCAGATGCTTTCTGGTAGGTCTGGACACAGATCTCCTACACCACCATAGCCAAGATTGGGGTTTATGCATTCCATTTGCTAACAAGTGGAGTGTTAATTTACTCAAGAAAAGTAAGAGGAGAATTAGTCTTAAAGTGTAAGTGTCAAAAAGTTTCATGTTTTTATGTATGAAAGGTCAAGGTTGGCCTAAATTACCATAAACCACTTTTTGCCATTGCCAAAAAGACCTGTCAGTTTTCCCATTTCCATGCATTATGACAGAGATTATTTTTGCAGGTACAAGTGTATCACTTGCAAATTAAATATCAATGAGGAGATATTTAATTGTTCAGCCATAATCTTTATGACATCTGACAAAAGGGCAGGAAAGGAAAGTCTATGCTTAAAAACCTAATTTTTTACACAGAAAATCCCCGAATATTTCTGTTTTAGTTGAAAGTTAATTAATTAATCTTCATTAATTACATGAATTTATTAAGACCAGCCACACAGACACAGCCCTTATTATCAATGTAAAAATGACCTCTAAGAACTGTCAAAACTTAGCGTCCATAAGTGCAAGTAATTTGCAGTGAAGTTCAGGTTTAGATATGCAACTGCTGGTGCCACCTGTCTTAAACCTAACAAACATCTGAAAACAGCACATCTCATGAAAGAAATAAAATGATGGGATCATACTCTGTTCTGCATTTTGGACTGTTAGGCACCGGGACAGCACAAGAAAAGACGTGCCTGTCTTCTGGGAATATCTGAAGTTAGTTGAAAAATTAAAATGCATGGGCATGTTTAGCAAGCGGCGTCAGAGTACACATCTGACTGCAGATACAGAAGGGGAAAAATGAAACAAAATAAAGTCAGTCAGGTTGATGGTCCTGGGACTCTTCGTGAGAATGACAGAGGAATTATTTATGCTCAAACACATTATGAGCCCTGAGGTCAGATCAGGTATCCTAATGTCAGTGGAATTCAGAGACGTTGCGGGGTGCTGAATTGTGAATTTTTCCCAGACAAGTCCAAAACTGGAAACAGTTGCATCATCTTGATACCTCTGATTCCTAAACATAAACATTTTGGGACAGATAACCTTTCTACCATTCAGTAACACAGGGAAGACTGCATACAAGGATGTTGAAGAGACTCACATTATGAGTTATTTAATAGACTTGTCATAAGTATTTTGGATTCTGGTGTTTATTGCTAACTTTTGATGGCTTTATGCTTAATTGGGAAAGTGAGGGAATTTTATCTCCAGGAAGGTGGAGTAGGAGCTAGTTGAAGCTGGTTGTTATGTTCTTCAGTGCTTCATATTGTGTAATGTTGACCAAGCTAAAACTCAGGCATTGAGTGGAGGAGGTCTCTGCCAGGTTCTTTGGCTCAGCCATTGCTCAGAAAAAAGTACATACTTCTCCTATGGCAAACCTAAGTAAGATAACTTTTCTCTCTCTGTAACATTGTCTGGATCTTCTGCCTGAATATAGGTTCTTTGCCCCTTTGAAGAATTTTCTGCAGAGCACACAAATGGTTTTTCAGTAGAGACAGCACCATCTTTTCTCTGTTATATTTCTTTTGTAGAGACAGGCAGCTCTTTCAAGTCCTACTGTTGCAGTTTTCTCTCAACAAAAAAATTCTCATGGACTCTTGGGGGTCTTCCTTTCATTTTCTTCACGCATACATCCATTTACATAGAACTAATTCTGGTTATATTCTCTCCTCTCATTCTACTTCTAGATTAGTTTTGAATGCTCAGATATTGTTAATTACCAAAGCTAAAGTTTTTCCACAGCTGCATCTCTTGCTTCTTTACTGCAGTATTCCATTAATTTTTAAACTGTTATTCAAAATTTTAATGGCTCTTTTTGTCTCTTGAATAATACCAGTTTGGGCTTTACCATTGGCTTTCTTCTCCATTTGCTTCTTGGCTAAGGTTAATTTCTTAAAAATCTCTCATTCAGTGACAGTCAACCTGCATCCTAAGTGAAACCCCAAAAGTTAGTCCCAACCTAGTCTGCACAGCATGTCCCTGAGTGTACTGCTGCCCTGGACATTGTGTTCAGATACTGAAAGGGCTCACTCCAAAGCAAGTCTGAGTACAGCAGATGTGCAGTCCAGTTCTTCTGTATTATGGCAGTGCTCCAACCCCTAGGCTGTGAGGAAAAGGAAAAGGGGCACTGCACATCCTCTCACAAGAATCAGCCCTACTCTGTATAAATATATACTATCCATATATTTTATGGGTGAAAACAGAGAATGAAATCTGAAACAGAATGGGAGAATTATGAAATTAAATATTGCTTAAATTCAGCCTTTTTTCAAAACTAGTATTTGTGTGGCATATCAGAAACATTTAATTCCACTCAGAACTGAAACAATAACAAATTCTCAGATGTCAGCATTTCTTACAAAAATTATATTCCATAACTCAGCTGTTCTTGTCTAACAGGATTTTCTCATTAGCCACCTCAAAAGATAGCATTAATACTTCCATGAAGACTTTTTTCTCTCTTCATTACATTTCTTTAACATGTTGGTGTACACATATTGACTTAATAATTAACATTATTATGCTGAATAAAATGAAACAACCAATGATGTCTTATTGGAGAATCTTATTCACCCTCAATTCCTTTTTTTTTTTTTTTTAAATATTAAAGCATCATGAAAAAGTTATAAAGTCATCTGGTCCATCTAATCCTGCTCAAAGCCTGGCTAACTTCACAGGTAGATTAAGTTGTGCAGAGCATTGCCCAGCAAAGTTTTGAACATTTCTAAATCACCTAGGCCTATATGATGTGAAAACTTGTAAAGGGCTTGGAGTCAGGACCTGCATCTCCTATTTACAGCACCAGTACATCCGTAGTGCTGTCAATCATTTTGATGTGTAAAGTACATAAGAATAAGTCTCCTTTCTGTAAGACTTGCATTATCTACTTGCACACGGTTGACATGCAAAAATGACTGACATCAATGTACAAAAGGCGAAAACATACAAAAATGTACAGCCACTGGGATGGTTAACACCGAAAAGAGAGGAAAAAACCTGAAAAACTGTGCTCACCAAGTCAACTTGTTTTTTTCTTGTTCACTCTGTTTATCCCCTAACTTTCAGTTTGGTAGGACATCCATCTGCCTTTCAGACTGCAAGGATTTAGGGCTCCTGTGTAGCTTTCTGCATCCTGCAGGGTTGATAAATAAAGGCTAAATAATAATGAAAATAACTGAAGAATCAGTATCAATACCTCAATAGACTCTGTAAATAACAACACACCATTTGCATGTCAAAATTTTTTACATTAATCAAAATGAAAAGAATGGGGTGATTATCTCTGTTACTACATTTTCCTCCCATTTCCAGAGGTATTCTCTAATAAAATCCTAAACATGGTGCAGGCATGCACTGGTCTGTCATGCTACTGTTATGTTGCCAAACAGGTAGTATGAATTTCCCTCAGCAAGCTATAAAAAGTGCAGAAGTCAATGAAGCAGGATTTATGGTTAGAGAAAGAGATTACAGAATGAGACTTAAGCACATGCTTAACTGCTTTGCTGAGCTAAGGCATACATGGGGACACTGATAACTTTAACACTTGCAAAATCCTTCGTGATAGAAAACCACCATTAACCCTAAAATGGTTACATCACACCAGCAGCTTATTAATAGAGTTTTTATTTTTAATGGAAATGGAACTGGTTTCCTACTATATCCTATTTCTCTGTTTCTATCATGTTGTTGCATAGGTAATTTAGACTGATATTAATTTTGTCATGACAACTCAGTTCTGCAAGATAATATTATACTTTTATTCCTTAGGAATAGATCATAAACTCCAAATAATGTAGAAAAAGTATATGAGAGGATTGAAATTTCTGTCTTTTGGGGGACAATGGATGAAATATTAAAAGGAATACATTTAATTAGTAATTATTCTCTGGAAATGGTACATGTCCTGTTTGTTAATTCTGATTTTAGAATAGATTATAGATGCAGTATAGAAGCAGTTTTTCATAAAACAGTTGGTTACAGTTATCATAATAAAACAAGTTTAAGAGAGGAAGTGGTGTAATTATATGCATGGCTTTGCAGCTCTAGGTTATTGATTCATATCCAGGTCAGATAACTAATAGTAAGAATTCATTCTCAGGAATTGTAACTGATTCTGGTACTGTTCAGGACAAATAAGAAAAGAGGTGACAGTGTAATGTTTATTCAATACTTTACCATTGTAAATTATTGTATATGTTGTAGCTTCAGAACAAATCAATCCTCTCATAAATTTGATCTAATATGTGATGAGAAAGTATTTCACTCTTTAGCATGATTATTCTAAGTATATATGGCCAGGCGGTCTCTTGCATCAAGATTCTCACACACATAAATTCTGTGATCCTCCCCAGTCCTTGACCTGTTCCACAAGATGGTCTAGGCTTATGGATCTGTCTATGGATTTGTAAGATATCAGATCCCAACAGTAATTGGTGGCTGAACTCCAGCCTACCATGCTTATAGTCTTTTCCTTCCCAAAGCTCACAGATTTAGGCTGGAAGTCTTCAACTCCCCAGCTGGGGACTCCCAGCTACCTGTGACCAGAGTTCTGGGAAACGGGTCCATTGACCCATTGACCTTACATGTAATGAAGATCAAGTCACAAAATACTGCCTTTTAAAAAAAAAAAAAAAAGGAATTATGTCACAAATGGAGAACTACTATTGATTTACTGGCACAGTCTATGTTGTCTGGATATTTAACTACTAAATCAAAGCTGGCATCCCTTGTTTGAGACATATGAGAGAGATAGCTTCCCCTGGGTATCTCCTCCATTTATTTCAAATTTCCTGTTGATTCCAGTAGGTAATGTGCATAAAATCTACACTATATATGTACACTTCTGAAAAAGCACAAACTTGATCAATGCACCGTTTCATCTTTCTACCTTTCTATCTTATCAGCCTTTTTTTCAATGCAAAGGAAAAAGGAGTGGAAGAAGATTTATAAGAGAATCACAGCACAGCCGAGGTGGGAAGACACCTTTGGAGATTGTCTAATCCAGCTCTCCCGATTATGCAGGGTCACTTACAGCAGGTTGCTCAGGGCACTATTCAGTCGAGTTTTGAGTATGTCCAAAGTTGGAGATTAAACCTCTCTGAGAAACTTGTTCCAGTGTCTGACCACCTTCACAGTGCAAAAGCCTGTACATTGCCTGTATTTCAGAATGTGCCCATTGACTCTTGTTCTCTCACTGGAGACCTCTGAGAAGAGCCTCGCTCCACCCACCTTCAGGTATTTCTGTACATTCATAAGATTTTCCCTGAGGCTTCTCTTCTCCAGGTTGAACAGTCCCAGCTATTTCAACCTTTGCTCATAGGATGGATGCCCCAGGCTTTTAATTGTTCTTGTGGCCTTTGCTGGACTCTCTTCAGTATGTCCATGTCTCTCTTGCACTGGTGAGCCCAGCACTAGAAACAGGACTCCAGATGTGTCTCTCCCATGCTGAGTATAGGAAGGATCACCTCACTCAACCTGTTAGTGATGTTTTCCTGCTAGGATGATGCTTAAGATGCTGCTAGCCTTCTTTGCCTCAAGGATACATGGCTGTAGTGCGTTGACCTTGACTGGAGGCCAGGTGCCCACCAAGCTGCTCTATCACTCCCCTTCGCAGCTGGACAGTGGAAAGAGAATAAGATGGACAATGACTCATAGGTTGAGATAAGATGGTTTAATAAAGCAAAAGCAAATGTTTTCATGGGCACAAGCAAAGAGGAAAATGACAAGGTTTATTCTCTATTTCCCATCAGCAGCAATGTTCGGCCACATCCCGGGAGGCAGGGCTTCAACATGTGTAGTGGTTTCTTGGCCAGCAGCATTGTAAACAATGCATGCCTCCCTTCCTCCTCCTTTCCTTAGCTTTTATATCTGAGCTGACCTCATATGGTATGGAATATCTCTTTGGTTATTTTGGGTCAGCTGGCCTGTTTGTGTCTCCTCCCAGAATTTTGCCTTCCTCTGGGCTGTGGGGAGGAATGTTGAGAGACAGTGATGATGCTTTACCAGCACTGCTCAGCAGTAGCCAAAACACCGGTGTGTTATCAAAACCTTTGTAGCTACCAATGCAAAGCACAGCACTGTGAGGGCTGCTATGAAAAAATGAACTCCATCACAGCCAGGTGACCACCAGGACTCCCAGGTCTTTTTCTGCAAAGCTGTTTTCCAGCTTGTCCCTTGAGCATGAGGCTGTTTCTTCCCAGATGCAGGACTTTGCATCTCCTCTTTGTTGAACACCATGAGGCGTCTGGTCATTCTGTGAAAAGTGAGTCTTCTTCCAATTATCTGAAAAAGGCATCTCATCTATTTCTCCTTCCTCTTCAGGTGGTCTGTAGCAGACACCCATCACAGTGAAACTCATCTTGATTGCTACCTAGTCATGACTGATAAGCTACCCATTAGGATGGCTCACCATCCATCCCCAGGCAATGCTCTGTGCACTCCTACTGTTCTCTGAAATAACAGGCAACTTCCTCTCTTTGACATTTTTTCTTGTCCTCCCAAAGAGCACATATCCATTCTTGCAGTTGTGTGAGATATCTGACCATGTCTCTCTATGACCCCAAAGAGGTCATAGTCCTGCAACTGCACACAGACCTCAAATTCCTGCTGTTTGCTCCCCATGCTGCACAAACACTTGAAACAGGCACCCTGTCACACTAATTTCCCAGAAAGAATATCAGAGCTTCTTGCTTTCATTATCTCAGATTCTGCTCAAATTGCTGATCTACTGCAGCTCTTTCACTTGACGACACAGACCCTCCACCTCTGCCTACATCAAAAAGGGCAGGGAGGGAGTTCACCTCCTGCTGCCCCAGCCTCAGTGAGGAGTCCCTGGCATTCTGTCAGCCCCAGACTCAGGCAGCTGCGTCCTCCTTTGGGAGCTCAGCCTGGGTTGAGGCCCCTGATATACTGGGGTAACTGTTCCAGCAGGTGCTGAGGACCATGCCCTGGGGTACCACTACTGCCAGGAATCATTTCTGGCCCTGTTTCCTGCACTGTTCTGTACAAGGGAGTGTCCAAAGCGCTGTTCCTGTTGGCTGCCTCTGTCAACTGCACTCTCAAGTAGGAAGGATGAAGGATTCTTGAAGAAGGTGAAGCTATCTGGAGCTTCTGGACCACTGTGAATTGCACAGCAGGAATAATCCTCATGTCAAAGAGAAGGCCAAGGAGCAGCAGTTTGAAGCTGATGTTTGGAAAGGGATAACTACTGTGCTTCAAAGAGACAGCAAGGCAGTTGCAAGCCACAGTGTTGGTAGAGAACAAAGCTCCTGTACAAATAAACAATGCTGACATTAGTGAACAAAGAGTGTGACTGTAAAAAAAAACCAAAAACAAAACCAAAACAAACCCTGAAACAAATGTCTAACAACATCATTCTCACTAGAAACATGGCAAGAACTCCCCTTTCTCTCTCTCTCAAGGTACTTCTATGCAACATCTGGACAGGCAATCATATATACCCCTAATGACAATTTGAAGATGTGCACAAAAGCAGCAAGAAAAGAGGAGTTGTAAATGGCAGATCTGAAAGATGCTTTCAGCATCCAACAGAGTAGTTTTTCCCACAAACCACTTGCCAACATCCTGACACACAAACACCTCTATATTTATACAGTATGTGATTTATATCTTGCCAATTGCAATATACCTCTCTTTAGGGATGGCTTCTATCCATACTGGCACCAGCAAAGAGCTCACAATATTTCTGTTCTTCAGAGATTAAAAAGAAAATAACTACATGGTGTGTCAAAAGCAGGTAACAGAAGCTGGATATATGTCAACAGAAGCCTTTTAGCACTAAAATACTGACAAGGTACCTGATATGCAGATTGTTCTGAAATTCATCACTTTTGAAGATAAAGCATGCAATTAGAAGGTTTTTCTTCTCTTTATGGCATGATTTATAGCATTACTTTCTCTAAGAAGACATCATGTGAATGCTTTTTCTTATGGGATTTTACAGCTTTCACACCGTGCAACTGATACACACCAATCAACACACCTGTTTCCTTCACTGGCTTAGTGATCCAACTGCAATGGGGCACATTCTCTGTGACAATGCAGAGGTAGAGTGTTCCTACCACTATGTCATTGCAATATCATGAAGACAGAGCCTCGCACATGTGTTAAAAAAGGAAATTTTCTCATCAGAAATGGTCAGGACTTTTCTTGCTTTAGTTGGAGAACGCCAACTCATGAAAATCTAACCTATTCTAAGGAAGCGTCTTTGAAAGTCTCCTGATTTGGGGAAGATGTTTGAAAATGATGGAAGAAATCATATTAGTTGGTTAAATTAAATCTCACTATCTCTATGTGAACTGTGTTCAAAAAGAAGACACATATCAAAAGTTAAATTACCCAGTAGCACATACTGTGTTTGACTCCAGTGCTATTTAGAGTAATGTGCTTCACATTATTTAAGCACAATCCTTCCTTTTGAAGCTGGGCCACTTTCCAGTAGGAATACAAGTGTCATGGGAGTGGGTGGGAATACTAGCAAGTAAACTAACAGTTCTTGCTCTGAGTGCTCTGGATATGCATTCTGGTTTCTAAAGATACTTGCTACAGATATGGTTTATTCTGCTAGTATGCAAAAACTGTGGGTTAATTTCACGCTTTCCTTCTCTTGTGTAGAAAACCACCAGGACCAAGAACATGACAAGATTCGTGCAGAGAAACCCCGAATACAGTATCACCCTGTGGCTTTGTGGTTATTAGCCTTACGAGCGATGGATTTTTGCCTGTGTTTCTTAATAATTCCTTACAAAACTAGATGAATACTCTTTATCATCACAGTTTATAGTGACAAAACTTGACAGAAAGATCTAAGCAGTGTTTGTTGCTGAAGAGAGGACAGCAAGGATTGCACTTCAAGAAACCTTAGGGCTCTGATGGACAGGTTGTCTGGTATTTAGCAATGGTGCCAGCAGTTTGCCCATACTTTGGGTTACGGTTTCTATCTACCAAGAAGACACTGAAAGCAACTGTGTCAACTTCAGCCTGACCTAGAGTGATGAATATCCACCAGTTAAACTTTATGTTAAAACATTGGTCTTGAAACTGCCAAAGATGAGAAGCTTCAACATGTTCAGCTTCAACATGTTCAGCTTCAACCATCCCTACTCATACGCACTAATTTCTAGCAGAGGAAAAGGGCAAGGTTGGAAGCGATTTACTGGTTTAAATGCCTCAACAAGAATTCTACTGCCAGTGGCCTTTTCTGTCAAACCACATTTCTTTAACTGTACATGATCAAGGACTATGTTACCTTTTCCAGGACTGCTGAGCAAGAAAAAAAACCAAAAACCAAAAAAACCACAAACCAACCAAAAAAAGGGCAAAACTAATTTCACAACTTATGAAATTTAATTACACAAATCAAAGCCAAGAAATGCCCCTTCGAAGCTCAGTTTTGTGATGTATACAAGGAAAAAAATAGAGCCAGATATCCTGAACAGAGCAAAATAAATCACAGGTACGAAAAAACTTCCCCAAGCACAGTAGAAATTTTTGTTGGGGTAAAGCCTGGTAAGCTCAGCCCTGATCTGCCCTTTATTTCTGACACAGGTAGACACAACAAAGAATCTCAACCTGCCACTTTTGTGGGCCATCAGGAGACAAAGGGACTTTGCCAAATGTTGCACAAACATATGTGTGTGTGTGCCCTATTTCGCACTATTAATGCATCATTACTTATTATAACCGATAAGGTACATTTTTCAAGATCTCTTTAAAGATCATCTGCATAATACACGTAACAAAGATCTGTAATACTTCTGTAATGGTACTAGGCAAATCTAACATACTGATTGTCATTAAGAGAAAATGTACTCTGCAGCCACTACACAGATGTCAAAATTAGCGCAAAGGTTTCTTCCCCCACATATTAGGAAAGTTTTTTTGACAGTTAACAAAAACCTGTGATTTGAGCCAAATGTTTTCTGCATCTGCGTTCAATAACATTTGTATTGATGGATTTGGATTTGAGTGGAAAAAAAAGATGCTTATAAGTTGTTGTAAAATACATTCATGGATACAAACTTTCATGTAATAAAAATTAGAAATCTCTTATGTACCCTCATCCAATTAATACTGTAGCTAGAATCCGGAGATACAAAGAGCTTGAATGTAAAAATAACTACAGATGAAAAAAATAAAAATCATATGTATTGTAAAAAATATTAATAGATAAATAACAGCTGATTCCACACACACTAAAAAATTACACTCCCAGTTTCATATATGTATGTTAAAATAAATATTGTATCTAGTAGCCCTTTTATATAGTGTTTACATTTCATACATACATGTACATGTATAAATATACTCTGATTATTTGTCATTTGTGTGTCACAAATTTTGCTTAAGGTTGTTCTCTAACATAGATGTACTTGATATAAATCTGTGACAGAATGAAGAAAGAATCCCATTGTGTATATATATATATATACACACACACAAAACATGCCTGTTCTGTTCTTGTACCTCTTTCCTGCTGAACTTGTTAGGATCAGCACCTGGCAGTGCTGATCTGCACATCTGTTCACATTGAAAAAGAAACTGCAGATACTGTAAACAGACAGTGGGATTGTTCTAGACCTCAGGTCTACAAATATTTGGGCTCAGAACTGTAGCATCATGAACACAGCATAAAAGTAATAAAAATTGAGCACTTTATCGAAGGTCACAAGCAATTTGGTGAGAGCATCTTGTCCTACACAATACGCAAGGTACCAACTCTGCCAATTCTGCAGCATTAGAGACAAAAATGAAAGAAGATTCCTGTTTCCAGTGGCCTTTTCTGAATGAGGTGGGCTGGTACGATGCTTCAGGAGTTAGTTACTTTCAGGGCTGTGGTTTGTAGCACTGCACACATGAGTCCCATGCCATTCTGTGTACAGCACAGCTGCCAAATTTAGATCTCTAAGTTGCAGAACAAGAACATCTTCTTCCTATTTCTACATTTCTGGCCTGGTTGAAGCAGAAGGATTTCACATTCGAGTCATGCTGTGTTCACACCCCAACCTGTAATCAAAAGTCTGAACATTGTAAAAAAAGGACAAAACTTCTCCACAGCTGTCAAATGCATAAACATAAGAGCTGTTCCAGCAAAACAATTTTTTAAACATTTCATAAAAATTAAATTAAGAAAATGTTATTCATTACCACCTGGAGTAAGATTTCATGGCATGTTATTCTGAAGTAGTTACTACTTTGTTACTGATCCGGGCTGGTGAAACAGCACTCCAGCCTTGATTCCCTGGGCTTAGGTAACCGAGCAGTGAGTGGAAACCTGCGAGTCCCTATTCAGTTTGGTAAACACGGTCTTGTCTGTCACTTCTCATTGTTCCTCTTCAAAGTACAGTCACCACCTTATCTGGCAACAGCTTTCTTGAAGACTGCTGCTGATGTGAAATAATCTTTCACCACCGAGGCCAGCATTTCCCTTACACAAGAAAAAAACATTTATCTTGCTGTTAATGGTTAATTAATTTTGAAAATGTATATTACAACACAATAAAAAAAAACGAAGAAAAAGGCAGGCCGGACAATGGAGCAAAATGTCCCTTCCTCAAATTGACTCCTATTTAGTTCTTCCAATGTCATCCAAAACACAGATAACTTTTCTTTCATGAATTGTTCTCCTGAATGATTTATACATGTTGTGTTATCTGAGGCCCTTTCCAGATCCCCTGTGGTTTCAGCCAGCCATCAGCTGCATAATTGTTAATTTTAACACTATAAAAGGTTCTGATGCCGAGGAGATAAAGCATCGGAGGAAGAATTAATTGAAATGTATCTTCCAATCACACTGGTTCCCTACTTCCAGTTCCACAAAAATTATACATTGGATTTGAGGTTAAAATAAATTTACATTTGTGCTACCCATAAAGCTTTCGGACTAGTAGAAAATAGATAAGTTAATTGTTTTTAAAACCCATAAAGGGTTTATCCTGAGAATAATTCAGAGCAGTCTCCTGTTCATAGCCCACAGCACCGTGAGCAGCCGGATAGAGGATTCTTCCCAAGCTACTGCAGACATAATTGGTCAGGAGACATGTGACAGGAGTCTTTTACAACAGCAGGTGATAGACTGACAGAAAAGGAGCTCAAGCTCCACCAGTATTTAATCTGGATATTAAACACTCTATGCTTCCTAGAGCTACTAATACTTTTTTTTCTCCAATGTTTACTCTCTGCCTGTACGCTTCAAGTGAAGTACTATGAAGTAAAGCTACTGGGTTTTGATTCTTTCATTTACATTTTTATTATAAATATAGACAAAATGTGCAAAATTAGTTTGAAAGGCTATTTGGAGGAATACAAGTGGGGCATGTAAATTCATAGATCATGGGATTCATATTTAATTTCCAGTTAGATGATTGCAAATGGTCATTCCCATTTAACTGAGTCCCCAAGATAGGTTAAGAATACCAGCTATATTCCTGTTAAGCCTTTGTTTAAACTCTATCACTATTAACAAATGTATTTTGCCAGATTCTTCAGAAATGGACCAAAATGTGTATTTTCTAGGTGCAGATGAGAGTAAAAGCGGCAACAAGATCTCATGCTTTACTTCTTCACCCTCTGTTCAGCTGTATCAGAGCACTAGCTTCTCACCTGAAAAAAACCCAGTTCAGTCCCTGTGCAGGGAAAAAAATTGTGGAGGTTTCATCTCAGTACTCAGCAAATGTTTGTCCACACAATAAAAACACCACATTTCTGCTGTTGGGAGAAATAGTGTGCAAAAACACTAAACTGAGATGAAGGGGGACTGGGATAAGCTGGGAGGGCAAGCTTGCACAGCACTTGCCCACACTATACTTGGAATTAGTCCATTTCTTGAGTCCTACTTTCATGAATACCAAATTTAACAAATACAGTGTAAGAGAAGACCCATATTAGAATCTGCTTTATGCTAGGATGCATTATCACTTAAAGAACATTTTATTGCTGGGTAAAATACTCAGTATTTTCCCTCACTATTAGGTCTGTCTTAGGAAATAATAGCATGTTAGTTGTTTCAAGTCACAGAGTAAATGCAAGGATTATACATCTTATGTTTTAGGACACAAAGGCACAGAGCCCCAAAGCAAACAAAGATGCCAACTGAGCTGAGAACATACTTTTGTATTAAAAACATAAGAGTGTCATCAAAAGCTCTCCTCAGCCAAGCTGAAACCTGGCAAACAGGGCCAGAAATGGGCAAACTTTTATAATTATTAATCATAGAAAATAATTCCTGTTTCCCAACAATCTATGTTTCTAATTGCATTTTCTGTATAAGCTGAAGTAGGTAGAACTGTAGGCAGAATTACAATGCAGCAACAGAGCACTAATTATCTCCTAAGCCTGGGATATAGGGTATTTAATTTTGCTTTTAAATCCATACTGTGGTGGGCACTTAGGCACACAGTAGAAAATGAGACATATCCCAATCAGTTTACAAGATAGTATGAAGAAAACGTATAATAGAGCAACCAGATATATATAAATAGAATAATACAAAGAAATCTAATCTACTGCAAAGCTATAATTCAATCCTTCTACAACATGAGAGCACAGCTAAACAGGCTTATGAATAGCACAAGAATCCATATAGCCAAAATTGTATAGCCTGTGTCATCAAATCAAAACCCTTGAATTATTGCTTATCACTGTTATTTCATTTTAATAAAGGAAAAAATCTAATGACTATGTCAAGAAATAAGCATTATTAAATTATACTTTTGTACTGAGCACATATGAGGAATGATAAGATTTACATGCTCTCTTTCCATTCCTTATCCCTTTCTTTTTTTCCCCATACGTTTATGTGTTCATGTTAGAGGCGGGGAGAAATGAATATTGAACATGGGAGGCAAATTCTAGCCTGGCTTATATCTTATGCAATTCTCCTGATTTCAGGTCAGTAGGGATTTGTCTCATACCTTTTGACCTGAACAGTTAATTGAAGTTCAGGATCTTGTGATTTTTTTTTCTTTAGAAAGAGAAATTTCAAATGGAATCAGATCTCTCTGATAAAATCTATTTATTTACAAGGAATTTATGAAGTCTCAGTTCCCCGAGCTCGGGAAGATTCAAGTATTCAGCTCAAAGACTTCCTTTCAATTTTTTTTTCTGATGGAAATGGTCTTAGCAATTTGTTTGGGCTCTCGTTTTCTGTATTTATTCTTGCTGGGCCTTTCTTTTCCTCTGCCACACACACAGAGACATGCATACACACCCTGCTCCATTTAAAACAATAGTCAGCCAAACCCCTCTCCTACACCATTCAGCCTGTGCAGTCCATGTGTGTACCATGGGTTTGAACAGTACCATGTGTTTTTGTCTGGGGAGGAGGTTGCTCTTATTTTGTAAAGCAGATTAATTGTTCCTTGCAGCTGTGTTAAAAGAAGGTAGTGGTTACACCTACAGCTTCGATGACATTTCATCCAACCCACCACACAAGGATTGTAACTCAGAATAGTCTAAGATGTAAGAGACAAGTGAGTGCCATCAGAGATGTAGAAGAAGTACTTTTACCTAATTGACGTAGCATATGACAATTATTTTCAAGAACTAAATATTATTCAACATAAATAAAGACCATCATCATCTGTGAACTACTGTTCATTGGTAGAAAAGTTATGTGATGGTGCACTTTGTCCCTCTGGAGGGGCTGATCAGGTGCTCTATCTCAGCCCCTGGCCATTGCTCCGTGGCTGGTGCAAGACACAGGCACTGGGATAATTATTGTGTTGAGTCACACCTGAGCGAGACAGGAAGGACAGCTGTAACTTCAATCAAGAGTAAATACACGAAATACACGAGCTTTGTCTACCTGGAGACAGTTGAGAAAAGTGTCTTGAATTATTTGGGGTTGTAAGATTAATGCACACAAACTACTTTGCACTTAACCCTCCTGTGGATGCCCTCATTCATTTTCTAGAAGCACCTTCTGTGGAGTTTCACGTTGAAGGTGAAGGACTAAACAGCAGTGAAATCAAGTCATTTCACGTGAGCACCTATGTGCAAGTTTCAGAAACTTCAACTTTGTACCTTTGTTTACACTATCTTAATGTCCTATATGAATGTATAGCAATCTTTTTCCTATTTCCTAATTTTTTGAAAGGTTGTGTTCAAGATCAAAGTGATTTCTTCATGGATACAAATGTGTGTTACGGACAGGTTTATCTGGTTGAAGTGGAGAACATATTTTAATAGTCTGTCCTTGAAAGCTAATGGTCCCACTTTGGTTTTGGGTGTCACTGATAAAGATTGTAGTGCAGCTTACATATCTATGCTTCTTAAACTTGTTGTCATTTTATTGAGGCAAATGATCTTGACACACTATTTGTGGTTTTACCAGTGACAGAGACAATGAGACAAATTGTTGACTAAGATAAACAAACGTGGTGCCAGGGATTTCTCCACAGAAATTTGCCAGTTTAGTGGGGATCTGGTTGAATTCTTCGGACACGGAGGTTATTAATGAAACTCAAACATCAAGATATACGAAGCTATAGCAATTTTCCTGCAACAGGTTTCAATTCTGTGGATAAGTATGTTCCTCTCTACTGTGTTGTTTTTAATCCTGGAAAGGTGTCTAGGAGAGTCGGGAGGAGCCAGAAGCTCAGAAGTGCTCATGAATCAGATGACTTTGAAGAGCCTTGGGGAGTTCATGGGGAGAGAATTGTGGGAAGCTGCATATCACGAGTTTGGGTGTGACTACAATGTGACCTGGAGTTTTGGAGATCTGTTTGTGAGGAAGGTGAAGAATAATATTAGGGCAGCTTCACCCCCCTTGCTCCCATCTGTTGTTGCATATTTAGTCTCAAAACCAGCCGGTCTCCAGAGACTCATGAGCTAGCAGAGTGAGAGTGCAAGGAGTGAAGGAAAGTAGTCTTCCCGGACCTTTTACCTGTGCCACCGCTGCCTCTGCTGGCTAGCGATCCTACTGCAGTGGAATGTCTCCTGCCAGTCTGCAGGGTGAGAGAAATTCTGGTTAGGACTGGGATGGACACATAAGGCATACATGGATTTTCCTTCTTTGTTTCCAGAGGTAAAAGGAAAGCTTTAGGCTCCAATCATGCCTTATTGATGCTCCAGGCAGGATCCCATTGACTGAGAAAGCCTATGATAGTCTGCTCTGTGATGGCCTTAGACATTGATAATTACTGATAGACCAGCTTCAAACATCTTTCTCTGATACTTATGATTGCCATAAGTAAACATAGTACGCAAACCAACTGCCAATGAAGACAGATCTATGCCAAGTCCATCTGATTTTGAAATACTACTTGTTGGCTGCAGGGCAAAAGAGGTAAGGCTCCCTTCCTCTCACCACAGCAGCTGTGAAACAGTGATCAGCAGGGCTGCTGAGACTGGTAAGCAGCTTTGTGAGCTGGTAGCAGTGGTGTTTCTACCTCAATGGAGAATTTAACTTCATGACAATTTTGACTCCAGCTCAGCATTACCCGCCCTGAGGGAGTACATGTAGTGTCTTCCTTGTGTGAATTTCAGCAACTGGCACATAGGATGAGGTTTCACAAATGCGTTATGCTGACTTCAGACTGTGCTGCTGCCGATATGGAAGGTTCCATGTTTCTCTTTGCATTCAACTTTCCACTCCTGCTTGTTCATCAGCATTAGCAACCAAACATATGTTTGTGAGACTGGTGAAAACTAGTGTTTTCTGTATTTTGGGAATGGTTAGTTTTTTAGGTGGATCAATCAACCAATCTGACCACAGCTTTCAGTGCTGATGCAGAGAAGGAGGAGATGGGTTCTGGAAGGAAGGCTCCAGGAATGTGTATGTGTCCTCAAACTACAGTATAGGCATCCTTCTGGGATGCATTAGTTCCTTTTCTGGCAACGGTGGTTTTTCAAAAATGGGGCCCCAGTTTCAATCTTGGTGCTGCTCTATGTCGACTCTGATCTTCCTTTTGGAAGAAGGTTGGAAACACTTGCAGTGACATCGAGTGGCATTGCAATCTGTCTCATATGGGCTATCCTTACATTCCATCTGAAACCTCACTGGTGCAGTGTTTGGCTGTCCAGTTCAATGAGAGGCTTGTGGAGGGCTTATGTTCAAACCAGTATAGGACAGAGTTCTAGGCTTCAGTAGGAAATACTAATTTTAGCAGATGTGTTGGAGGCCGTTGTTCCTGGTTAACTTAGGGACAGCTGCTTTCTTTGTACTGAAAAGCCTAGAGAGATACAGTCTAAAATTCCTATGGGTACGTTGGAGGCGAGCCCATTCAGTGAGGCATCCCCACTGATATCACTTTGAAATTCACTTTGTTATTTACCTCCCCTCCTACCTGCCAAGATTGAGATTTGTTGGCCCTTGCATAACTACACAAGACTTGTTATTGCAGGTTTTTTCTGGATGAAAAGAAGGAACGATAGCAGAGCACCATGGTCCTGGCTGGGAGGTTCAAGGTGAGATGAGGAAAGGGGTCGAACTCCTGCCCTAATATTTTGTCTAACCTGTGAATTTTGTCCAGCCAGTCAGAGCCTGGGACCAACTCTCTTTTTGAATTAGACCAATTTAAATAAATAATCATTAAAGAACAACAATCACCTGAGCCCTGATTCCTAACCAATGCAGAAATGAGTTTGTTATCTGCACAGAACTATCTGGTTGGGTTGTTTGTGTCAGCTGAATATAATACCTGGTAAGTTCACACCCAGCTATTTACATCTCTATGTTAGGATCCAGGAGCGTGTAAACTAGAGAGAAATCATGTCTAAATTAACTGTGCTTAGACTCCTCATCAGAGAAAAATAGGGGGGAAAATACATAGATACGATAAGCAAAATTTTCTTGTATAATTTTATCTCTAAATACCTCTACGGATCAATTACCCACTGAATTATTTCTGATTTCTTGTTAGAATAATCACGTTAGAATAATCTTAGTGCACAAATACACTAAGAATAAACTTTGAGTGTGTTTTTTATTGTTAGACTTCTCCTATCCCAGATTCTCCATCATGTTCAGTCCTGTGTAGATAGTTAAAGTAATGATCTTTTATTAACTTGGCTGGAATAACTGCCATAACTTGGCTGGAATAACTGCCATGACTCTCAATCATGACATTAGTGCTTAGGTATTTGTATGCCTAAGCACTTACATAAGTAATCATATCACAATGTCAACCTATTGTACTTATTATTTTGCAAATGTTACAACTGCCACCTCCTGTTAAACAAAAAAAGAAAAAAAAAAAAAAGAAGAAAAACGTCAGAGTGCCTAAAGGAATCCTGCCAGTTTTAATTTACTGTTTGTCTTAAACTCTCTGTGCTGTTAGCCAAAATAAACTAATTGCATCTACACTTTGAGGTGAAGCTCTCCTGTTAAACTCATCTCTGCCTATAAGAAAATCAAAACATCCGTAAGTTTGAAGGAAACGTACTGACACATATGGCAGACAAAGTGAAAGGGGTCCACTTTTCTGAAGAGAAAGAGTTATGTACTTTCAGTCTTTCCAGCAATGGTAGGAACTGAAAGTTCAAGAGACTCCTTATTGTTAGGGTAACTAGTCATGCTGTTAAATAGGGAGAGAGGATAAGAGGCTGGTAACAAAATGGTTTCGTGAGCTGGCCTTTCACCTAGGAAGGCTTGAACTCAAAAGTGAAATCATGAAAGACTTAGTTTGGCCAATTCAATTTACTGCCTGCCTCCAATGAACCTGGGTGCCAGTTTGGGAGAGCCCATGTACTTCAGCAGGCTTTTAGAGAAGAAAGCAAGTTTTCTGTATTTGCTATGTTCAAGATCATTTTTACAGCAAAGAAGTAAACATTTTTTTATTTTCTATCTACCTATCACACACATAACACTTGGGAGAAAAAAACCACTTATTCTAGAAAATCCCAACATTAATGCTAGTGTGGATTTTATGAAGGTGCTTTATATTTTACCTGTCCATACAATGACCAGGAGAAAAAAAGGACACCAGTTTCACTTTTACCGTGAGGTAACAGAAACAGTTCTCTTCTTTTTTAGTGGGCTGGGGTCATACCTTGTGTTTGTGATTTCACAGAATCATAGAATCACAGAATATGCTGAGTTGGAAGGGACTCACAAGGATCATCTAGTCCAAGTCCCTTCACAGGACCAAGAGTCACACCATGTGCCTGAGAGTATCATCCAAACACTTCTCAAATGCTGGCAGGCTTGGCACTGTGACCACTTCCCTGGGGAGCCTGTTCCAGCATGGCTTCTCTGAAATATAGCAGTTTTATTGCTGTTTTTAACAGGGCCACTATCTCAAATGAAGCAAGCGAAAGCACATGGTGTTTTGTTGATCAAACACAGGTCCTGCTATTGCTTTGTTGTACAGCAATATTAGGACATCTACTAGGTATACCTGCAGCATTTTGATAGGATTATAGGAAGAGAAGATTATTCATTAATTCCATTTTTCTTTTTCCTGGCATTTAACAACTTTGTTAAATTACTTTCCAAAAGAAGGGGTCAACGCTTGCTTTAAGAAAAGGTTTTTGGGTGAAAAGCAGAGACAGAATATTTTGTGGGTAAGCATTGAGTCATAGAATGGTTTGGCTTGGAAGAGGCCTTAAAGATCATCTAGTTCCAACTCTACTGCCATGGGCAATAATGCCACACACTGGATCAGTTTGCCTAGGGCCCCAGAGATGTGCTTCTGGTCTTTCTGTGACATGATAAAAAAAAACATATCTTACTCTTGACAATTCAGCAAAAGACCAAAAAGGCTAGGCCATTTACAAGATCTCATTTTAGGTCTCATCAGCTCTGGCTGGTTTTGTTATACAAAGTCTATACGCACAGGAGTAAGTCCTTGCGAGGCAAGATAGACCATAGTACATCATCTACACAACTGTAACTGCCAATCATACTGTATTCTTACAGTGCTTGTGAGGGGGTTTGTACTTTTTTTTCCCCTGAAGGATATTTTCCAGTTGTTTTCCTTCCTTTATCCCAAGTTTCCCATGCACTTAGGCACTTAGCATCGAGGAGCTATGTGGGCATGTTCACATACCAGCTTACTTCACGGAAACTTATTCAGGTAAGTCCTAGCGCAGCAGGACTGGGCTTCATTTAGAAAATGGAGTAAAGACCCAGATGAATCCAAGAAAATTGAACTTTATATAGTCTTTGTTCTAACCATTGTTTAACCATCCTACTTGGAAAACAGTTGAAGCGTTAAAAAACTGGAGGGGATGAACAAGAAACAATACAACAATCTGTCTCTATCATAAAGAATAAATGTGCTTTGGGCCGATTCCATTCAGAGTATACAGATATTTTCAAGGAATTTAGGGCATAAAATCCCATTGAATCTCCTTGAGGGAATTAAAATCAATGGAAATTAGGCACCCTCATACTTTGAAAGATCTGCACTTAATTCTTTTTGTGTGTTTTAGAAAATCCAAGTGTGAATTATTTACTTTCTGGGCAAATAAGTATTTTTTTGCATGACCTTCTTCATATTCTGTAAACAACATCTGATAATACATAAGGAAAAAGTTGGTGAGAGAATTGAAAACCAAAAGAACTCCTTTTGGAAATTTTTATTTTATTTTTCTCACTGAAATGAAAAGGCATCTCCAAGAATGCTGCAAACTTCCTTGCTCTTTTATAGATCTATTGCTTAGTGTATGTTCTGCTCTCTCACTCTTTCTACAGAATCAGTAATAAAAGTCAGATTTTCAATAACACTAACAAAACCCACCTTTCTCTTTTATATCACTGATAATACATATCCTCACATGGGAGAATATTATGGAACAAATTAAAATGTCTGTAAAGGATTACGAACTTCCTTGCACATTGCAGGCAAAGATACTCTAAACAAATTTTATACACCAAGATTTGGTATATCACTGATATACTGATTTGGTATATCATTGTCACTGATTTGGTATATCATTGACAACGTTTTGCTAATGCTGCCTAACAATGATGCATAGCATAATGTAAGTCAAATAACTTGCACTGAAATTTCATATAAATGATAATACAATAATTTATAAAATTAAATATTATAATTATAGATCTAGGAAATGCAGTTGGAAAAGAAACTCATGTAGAAATGATGTAGCAAATGTACTTTCAGCAGAGATTTTAAACAAAATAGAAAGGTGATAAAACAGGGAAAAAAACCCAGCAAAGCCATGTAAGGAGAGGACTTCTCACAGACAGTGATAAAACTGTGCTAAGCAGAAAGAGGAGACTAGAGCCAACTAAACCAAATAGAGAAACAGAACATTTCTTCAGCATGTCAGTGGAAGACATACTCATATACGAGCATTTTGGTAATGCTTATACAGGGGAGTGGCAGTGATGCTGTTCACATGCGTGGGTATGAGAGGAACAGCAAAAGCTGTGGGCTGTGAACTGGCAGGATGTCTGGGCTCTGAAGAGTAAAAAGGTTTGCATGAAGAACTAAGTTAAAACCGATTCCTCCCATGTCACAGACCCATACGAAGAGAGGCAGAAGAAAACTCCTGTCCTAGGGCTTTGTCACTCTTGACAAGTTGGTCTCACTAGTTCTTAACATCTCTCAGTGTTCCCACAGCCTCCCCCAGGCAGAAGCAGGCTCTGCATATCTATACTCACTATTTGAAGCCTTTTTTCCCCCCAGCATTTAACTTGAATTCACATCTTAAGCTCATTACCTCTTGTTTATTCCCACAAACACAATTTTATCTGCTCATCTTTGCATTTACCTTTTATACCCTTAAAGACCAGTTTGTTTCCTTCTCCTCTCCAGCTTAAGTAACAACATTGTTTTCAATCTTTACTTGTATATCACATTTTTTAGACCTCTGATAAGTCTTGCTGCATTCTGTCCAAAGACTCCACATCTTTCTTGAAGTCTAGCACTGGACAATGTACTCTGTCAGAAGCCTTTATGATGCCGATGAAGTAAAAGATCTCAGTGTTTCAGAACTATCAGTAGTAGTAGTAGTAGTAGTAGTAGTAGTAGTAGTAGTAGTAGTAGTAGTAGTAGTAGTGTGTTTGCTTATTATGAGATGATTACACACACCTGACAAGTGCTTATAGTCAATGGTCTAGCAATTACTGCTATTGAAACTGTACACTTAAGTAAGGAAAAAAAAAATTCTAACTTAAGTTTACCACAGTAAGATTTAACTATTCAACTGACTTCAGAAAATTAGAATATTTTACATTCAATGTCCATGCCAAGGGAAGCCATTTTATATCCTACTGTGGACAGTGAGAAGTTTATTGTGAGGATGATGAAAGGTCCAGCAAAATCCCAAAAGCTATGTTAAGGATGGGGACCAGGCAACCATGATCTCACCAGTCCTTGGGTTTTGGCTGTCTATGCCTATGCTCACAGAGCACCCACAAAGTAGAGTGACTCCTTTCCAGCAGAACACTCACGCGGAGGCAGAAATGCCTTTTCTACCCTCTGGCAGAAAAGCTCATCCTGAAGCACCTAAAATAAATGAATGCAAAAAGTGAAATTGTCATCCATCTGAATCAAGAACACTAAATAAAATACACTTCATGCTATCAGGGTTTAGTTGACCTAGGTTGAGCTAGAGTCTTTGCAGATCACATTCCCATGAGCAGATGAAGAGCATCTTGCTGTTTACTCTCGTCTGAAACTGCTCCTCAATAGAAACCAAAGCGTGGTGAGTGAGCACAGTGAAGAGATTTGCTTGAAAAGCTGTGGCACTGTTGAT
The DNA here is from genome assembly GCF_025592945.1 of Manacus candei. Lineage (NCBI taxonomy): Eukaryota > Metazoa > Chordata > Aves > Passeriformes > Pipridae > Manacus > Manacus candei. The sequence continues at coordinate 4,595,705 of NW_026138062.1, forward strand.
CTGAGCTAAAAATGTAGGTGCGCTTACTGATGTAGGCGTGGTGTGTAAGTGTAGATACCTTTTGTGTTTAACTCATCTGATCACTGGAACTAGTTTGTGACCATTAACTTTGAACTTTCCTGAGTGACACTTTGACTCCTTCTAACCAAATGGAAGGCAGAAACTGCCCATTCTTACAAAAGGATAAACAAGACACTGACTGTAAGGAAGTAAAGGCCAAGAATTTAAATCCAGAAAGAGATACAGATTCTTTCCATTATGGGCCTCCGTCTGATCTTCTTTCTAGCCTCCTCGTGTACACCTACAAATCTTGAAATGCCTGTCAAAGATTTCCAAACCATGATCTTATCCAGTGACATCTAAGATCTTGCCTTCGGAATTGCATGGATTTTTTTGCTACCCATCTAGTACCCATGAGTAACAAAGCAACCTTTTGTGGTTTACGGTTATGAATCAACCTTGGACAAAACTAGACTGGTCATTAAAATGTATTTATTCCAGGAAAAAAATCCTCTATGGCTGCTGGACAGTCCTAAGAAGTGAAACAAGATGATTGTTGCCAGTGTAAAATTTTGATTGAATTTAAATGTAAAGGTCTTCAGGGATTATATACATAAAGAAGCTTGTAGAAGACACCAAAAAGCAAGGCTCACCTCTTCTAAGAGGGAACTGTAAAACCACACTATACTAAAGGCAGTGGCACAGCAACATTAAGGTCAGTTTCTTTGGAAAAAGGAAGCATGAGCACTGCTCAGCACCTTTGAAGAAAAGTCACAGATGACTGCTCAAACAGGGAAACTTGGACTCTAGAGTCAGCAGTGTCCATCCATATGAGCTCTGAATTCATAATGTGAGGGAGGTGAAGCTTACACATCTGCAGTACTTGATGAGCTTTCAGTAGCTCCCTGTGCTCGAGAGGTATTTAGCTGCCCTTTCTGAAACATCCAAGCCTGGACAGGAACTCTGCAGAGAGACTAATTCTCACCTTCACATTCCCAGACAGGGACTAGCTATCTACTATCTAGCAGTCAGGGACTAGCATGTAACCACACAACATCTTTTTTTTTTGTTTGTTCTAAGACTTCTTTGGCTGCTGTTCTGATCATTCTTCCCAGGCTGCATAGCCACTGCAAGGCTAACAGGATTAAAAAGCAGAAAAAAATTGACTTATTAAAGTACATGAAAATAGCTTGGCTTACAAATGGAGTGCATGCAGATTAGATAAACTTTACCTATTCTATTAGCAAGTCCGAATAGGCTGAATTTTAAAGTTTTCTTTACTTCTATATGTCGTAAGGACCCCGTCACCACCTTCTGCTCAGAACTGCCACCAAGGGTTGTTGAGATCTAGGTCTGGTGTTCCTGAAAGAGCAACCCCAGTGTCCTGAAGTACAGAGTCACTGACTGGGCTTTGTTTTTAAAATAATATCACATTGGATCACAGAACGTATTCTACCCTTACCGAAATCATAACATTTAATTTTCAAAACAGTACAAGACTTCTCTATGCTGCCCAAACTAGTAAAAACTTTGTTTCTAACTTAAAATAGCAAACTCAATAAACCAATGTTTTTATTATAAAAAGTTTACTCTCCAGCTGAGCATTTGAGTGCCAAGTTCCATCCAGAATCACACTTTCACAGCCAAATTAGAAACTATAAACTTAGAAACCAGTGTTTTATGATAGAATCCTTTGCCAGGCACTTCACTAGAGCTTGGGCTACCAGCTGCTCTAATAATAAGTGAATGTTATTGAAAAATAATAATATCGAGCATTTGGAAGCCCTCTGTTAGAGCTAATGAATGAGTTTAGCGGGGAGCTCACGGGGTAAAACCCCCTTTCTCGCTACAGGTGTATTGGACTTCGCAAGAGGGAAAAGACTTAGGAGCGCTCACAAACCTGCCAAGCTCCATGCAAGCAGAACAATCAGCCTGCCAACTTGTTGGTGTTCTTAAGATTCCAGCCTGCCCGGCAACTTTAGACAGCTGAAAGTGATGTGAAATCGGTGACTGATACCCTACACGGAGAAAAATGTCAGCTTTCAAAGTCAGCGGATGGAAACGCTTCAGTGCACAAAGGGCGTCGTGAAAACGCGATGTGGCTCTGCCAATACAGGGGAGCACTGGGGCTGCCGAGCCCGTGAATCAGTTTTTCAATCGGGAGGCACGGCGAGGCGGAGATCGCTATCGCGGTAACCACTGTTCTTCAACTTCTTTTTATCTCTTTGACTCGCCACCTGACTGTTAGGCTCAAATGAAATTAGAAGGAAATTATCTTCCTTCCTCGAAATTCACTTTAAACTCAGCTTTAAAAAACACGAACAGCATCCTAAAGCTGCCTGCAGCAGAGATGAGATATTTGATCAGAATACAAGAAATCGGACAGTATTTGGAGTGGGACGTAGTTACATCTGCTGTAAGCAAGCTCACAGAATTAATATATGGTTATCGAGAAGATAGTCTAAACCCTCTTTAATACTTAGGAGCGCTCTGATCTTACTTGGTGGAATACAGCACTGCATTCTGGAAAGTCTTGTTTAGCTTCCGTGTGACAATGCATCTGCTCGGGTTTTGTTCGCCCCCCTCTACCCCAACCCCCCTCTTCCCCACCTTCGGTGACAGAAGGAAAGATTCCGCCCTTGAATTTGAATGCGTCAAGAATTGACAGGTCAAAGGCAAGTAAATCACATTATACACGATTGTATTGTTATTGTATCGATAACAACACATTATCAGAACAATTAACACGCACAACTACTCGGAGATCACAGTAGCGGTTTAACAAAAATCCAGATAAGTAACTAAACTCCGATAAAGTCTTCCCTTGTGTTTGGGGATTTGAAGCCTCTCCAAGAGTGTCCGTGCCTGTGTGTCTGTGCCTGTGCAGGCAGCCGCTCCGCGCCGCACCGCGGCCACGGAACTCCCCGCGGGGAGAGCAGCCTCCTCCCCCACGCCGTGCCTGCCTCAAACCGGGAGGAGGGAGGCTTGGGACCCTCCGGTCGCTCCTAACGCAAGTCTAACCTTGCTCCAAGCGGAACTGATAAGAGTTTCCGTCACTTCGTGCAAACCCTCTTGAAAACAGATTACTAGGGAAATGCAGACCCCCTGTAACGATTCGCAATCGCTGAAATAACCGCGGGTGGTAGTTTTAGTAGCCAGTGGTTGGCGCAAAACTTAGGTGAGGGTAGGGGGAAAGCACTTTGTAAAGGAGATTCGGAAAAGTATTTCATTTGCAACTAGAAGAATAGACTTGAGCCAGTACTGAGCCATTTATAGATTTCAGCCTGTGAAAGATTCCTGTACAATAATTTATGACCAATAAATTCTATTACCTTTTTCACTATTTGGAGGACTAAACGTAATCAGAAACATGCGCAGACGAAGCCACGGGTTTGCAAATGGTCATATTTTTGGAAGAAAGCAGTCCATGAGTAGAGGCATCTTCTCTGCTGGAAGTTATGCAAGTGCTTTTTCTTTAAGACCAGATCGCCTGTATGCGACTCTGTGGGGACCTGCGAGTTGGTGGTTGTGCTGTTCTCGGACAGAAGGTGACCACTCACCCTAGGAACTTCCCTGAGCCCCGTGCCGACACCCGTGGCCCTTCCCCACGCGTTTTCTGTGGCACAGGTGCCCGCTCCGCCTGCACCTTGCTTTGTCGTTTGAGCTCTTGCAGATCCAGAGCTGCAGCGCGGCGGCGGCAGCAACCTTGGCGCGACGGTACCCACGGACTGACCCAGGGGCAGAGTTCGTGGTGCGGGGATTCATCTGTGTAGGAACTATCGGACGGGGGCTTACCCATGTGCCCGCCTTGTGTGCTTCACGCAGTTCTGTCGCGACACAGGACCATCGCGATCCTTTACACCGCACCCTGCTCTCGCACTGATGGGCTCGGGGTCACAAGCAGGGGGAGTGGAGGCGTGAGGGAGGCAGCGTGGGAGGGAAGAACGGGGACAGAGCCACGCTGGAACCGAGCCCAGTGGGGAGTGAGCCCCCACTCTGCTCTCGGGGGGCGCTGGCGGGAGCGGGGCCCGGAGCCTCCGGGAGCTGGGGGCGCCACTGGTGGTGGCATCAGTGAGTCGCTGCTGCTTCTTCCCCTGCCGACTCTCCCTCTACGCCCCGAGCACCCTCCAGTAGATCCTGGTTCTCACCCTGCTTATGGCGACTACCGGGACGTATGAACCACGCTCTCGCCTGCCCCTGAACTGACTTAATCCGGGCACTATCCCGCTGGCACCCACGATGCGAGGGGAAGTCGATCGAGCTGGCATCCGATCTGTGTAGAGAGAGACAGGGAATGAGTCCTCGCCTTTTAGAAGTCAAACACAATAATGCTACATATGATCGAGAGAAATCGACAGGAAACCTCTTCCCTGGTCAAACGGGGAGGGAGGGGGGTTACGCAGTTGAAAATAGTGGCTGTTCATCCCAAAGCGGGAATGCCCTGGCCGATGGGGTGATAACCTGATTTCCAGAGCAGTTACCTGCGCCGGGATCAGCATCTCTTGGTGGGGCTCCCACCTTCGAGAAATCCCATTTCCCCGCCAAGCCCGAACGCCAGCAGATATCTTAATCTCCCCGCTTTTGACAGTCGATGGGTACTTTTTTTTTTTGTTTCACGGCTAACTGGATTGTAGGAGGTCAAGTTTGGCAAGGTGGCTTCGGAGACTGAGAGAATTACGTTTAAGTAGTAGTATATGGGTCGTAAAACACGAAACGGGAGAAGACGCGGTTTGTAGAGGAGCTGCTCCGTATGTCACAGGGCACTCCGGCCGCGACAGGCTGCCGCGGGACCCGGGCGCGCTCACCGGCGGAGAGGGATGGCTGGCTTTGGGATTCTCTCCAAACATCCCGACATCCCAGGAGCTGCGGGTGGTGGTGGTGGACAGTGGTGCGGTGCGGCGGTAAGGAAGGCGCGAAGCCCAGCGGCTGGAGCGAGGAGCCTGACCGGAGGACGGAGCGGGATGCGCGGAGAGGAGCCCGGACGAGACGAGAGCGGGCGGCGCGACAAACAAGTCCGTGCGGCGAGCGGACATCACTGTCCCAACCACGCCGAGTGATGTCCCCGCCGCGCCCAGCACCCTGTGGCCCGTCCGGCGGGGGGCTCGGTGGTGGTCCCGGAGTGGCTGCCACTGCACTCGTGCATCGCCCCCGGGAACTGCGGCTCCGGCTTTTCCCTAAAAGGGCGGCGGAGCCGTCCCGGACAGAGCCTAGCCTGCTGCTAGGGAAAGAGTTAATGGTTTATTGGAGTCGGCGCTTCCACATACCACAAGGGTAAGTCAAAACCGACCCGCCGAAGCACAAACAAGGCGAGCAAGTTCACCCTGACTGACAGGCGGCCGGTGAGGAACACAGTGGGACAGCTCGGGCTGGGGGCGCCGTTCAGCGGCGTGCCGAGCGGCCAGGAGAACGCGCGCGGATTTTCTGGGCGCACCCAGGGATGCTCTCGGAGGCGGCGGCCTCTCCCCCTCGGTTGCACGGACCCTCCGCCGGGAAAACCCCAAAACACCCGAAAACACCCCGCATGCGCCGATCCCGAGCCCTCCCCAAGCCGCTGGCCCGAGAGGGGGCGTGGCGAATGGCGGCCCCGCCCCCCCGACGGAGGGCCCCGCCCCCGCCCGCGCGCCCCGCCGGCGGCGCGCAGGCCGCGTGCGGGCATATAGGGCGGTGCGCGGCGCGGGGGCACGCGGGGCGCGCGCGGTACCTGCGGCCGCGCCGACGGGGCGGGAGGAGGGGGCGGCTGCTGGACCCCCCCCCGCCGGGCGCGGAGCTGGGCAGGGCGCCGCCGGGTGCGGACCGCCGAGGATTTTAATTAGGTGTGTCCCCCCCTCCCCGCCTCCTCCGCCGCCGCCACCGCCTCCTCCTCCCTCCGCCCCCCGCCGCTCCCGCCCGCCCCGCCGCCCCTCCGAGTCGGCGGCCAAGAAAACCCAGAGAGACCTGGCGGCTGCCGGAGAAGGGGGAGCTGCACGGCAGGCGGAGCGCCCCGTATCCCGCCGAAACTTAGGGAAGTTTGTCCGGCGGCGCGAACCAGGAGGCCCGCGGTGCCCGGCGCCTGGCGAGTATGTGCGAGGAGCGAACTGCTCGCCGCGCCCCCTCGGGCGGAGCGGGGCGGCTGTAAGCGGGGCGGCCCGCGCCCCCCAGGGCCCTCACCGCAGCGCCTGAGCCGCCGCGGGCCCCGTCCCGCCCGGCCCCGCACTGCTCCGTGGCGGGCTGCCCTCCGAGCTCTGCGGGCGGCGATGGCACGGGGCGGGCTGTGACGGGCGCCCCGTTAAGGGCTCGCCGCCTGACCGGAGACCGCCGGAGAGCATCGCGTCCGCAGCAAAACGAGGACCCCCACGCCCCGCGCCTCTCGCCTGCCGCCGGCTCCCGTTCTCGCCGTCGAGACGTCTCTGCGATCCCGTCTGAACTCCGTGCGCTGTCGCCTGCGGGGAGCTCCGAGGAAGAGCCCTGGCCCGGAGATAGGCAGCGCGGGGAGAGGCTCCGAGGCCCAGGCGGGGAGCGGAGCCCGTCCCGCCCAAGCCGCCCGCCGCAGCGCCCTGACGGGGAGGCGCCGCTGCCGCTCGGAAGCGCCCCGCGCCCGGAGTGAGGCCACCGGGTACCGCCGCCCCGCACCCGTAGGAGCCGGTGCCGCCGCGTCTGGGTACTCGCCGAGATTGGTTTTGAAGGAGCGGACCGCGGCGGGGGCGAGGAAGAGGAGGCGGGAGACGAGCCCGGAGGAGGCGGCCGCCAGAGCGGGGCGGGCGGCGGCTCGCCGGGGCGGCAGGGGGACACCATGTCCAAGCCGGTGGACCACGTCAAGAGGCCGATGAACGCTTTCATGGTGTGGTCACGGGCGCAGCGACGGAAGATGGCCCAGGAGAACCCCAAGATGCACAACTCTGAGATCAGCAAGCGCCTGGGCGCCGAGTGGAAGCTGCTGACTGAATCGGAGAAGCGGCCCTTCATCGACGAGGCCAAGCGGCTGCGAGCCATGCACATGAAGGAACACCCCGACTACAAGTACCGGCCGCGGCGGAAGCCCAAGACGCTGCTCAAGAAGGACAAGTTCGCCTTCCCCGTGCCCTACGGGCTGGGCGGCGTGGCGGACCACGAGCACCCGCACGGGCTGAAGGCGGGCGGGCTGCACGGCGGCGCGGCCGGCGGGCTGGTGCCCGAGTCGCTCCTGGCCAACCCCGAGAAAGCGGCAGCCGCCGCCGCCGCTGCCGCCGCCCGCGTCTTCTTCCCCCAGTCGGCCGCCGCCGCTGCCGCTGCCGCCGCCGCCGCAGCCGCCAGCAGCCCCTACTCCCTGCTGGACCTGGGCTCCAAAATGGCCGAGATCTCATCTTCCTCCTCTTCCTCGGGCTCCGGGCTGCCCTACGCCTCCTCGTTGGGCTACCCCGGCGCCGGCGGGGCGGGCGCTTTCCACGGGGCCGCCGCTGCCGCCGCCGCCGCCGCGGCCGCCGCCGGGGGGCACACGCACTCGCACCCGTCGCCCGGTAACCCGGGCTACATGATCCCCTGCAACTGCAGCGCCTGGCCCGGCCCGGGGCTGCAGCCGCCGCTGGCCTACATCCTCCTGCCGGGCATGGGCAAGCCCCAGCTGGACCCTTACCCCGCAGCCTATGCCGCGGCACTATGACCCACGGCCGGAGGAGGCCCGCGCAGAGCTCCGGCGCCCGCCTTGATGTGTGCCGGCACATCCGTGCGCACGGGGAGGGGGGCGAGCCGCCGCTGGGGCAGCGGAGGGTGACCGGGACAGGCGATGGGGAGCACCGGGGCGGCGGACGACCTGTTGCTCGTCCCCTGCCTGCTGCCCCGGGTAGACCTTGTGTGTGTTGCATGCAGTCTGTGCAGATAGCCCAGCTGAAACAGAAGAGAAAAAAATGCAAAAAAAAAAAAAATAGAAAAAAATGAAAAAAAAAAAAAAAGAAAAGAACCGATCCGCCCTGCCCTCAAAGTGCTTGTTCGGGACAGACTCGGGGAGCAACATCCCTTGGCCGGCTCTGGCTTTCCCCTCCGTAGCTCCCGGCGTGGTGCTGGATTCGGAACAGTCCCGTTTTAGAACCCCTGCCATCGAGAGGAGAGACGAGGAAGCCGGGGGCAAGGGGGATGGTGAGGTCCCGGCTCAGCACGGCAGGGCCAAGTGCCGCCCCGCTAAAGGACAGGGTCACTCTGTCCTTGATTCGTAGCCCCTCGTGGGATCCATGCAAAGAAAGAGTTGGTGGTGCGGGATGCTGCCCTCCTGCTCTGTGCCCTGCCCTGCGTGGATTTCTGCCCTCCGCTGCTACGGGATGCTGACAGGCACGGGTCATGATTTTCACGAGAGGATAAGACGCGTGACTCTCGGTTCTCGTGTGTCTCCCCCCACCCCCCACTAATTAAGTCTCACCCTCAGACTGTAAATTTGTATATCTCTGTGGAAATGTTAGGTCTCGGATTGAAAACTGTTAGTTACTTCGCCCACGGTCGATTCAGTTTTAACCTGAAAAAAAAAAAAGGAATGCCTTTCAAAGGGAATAAAAATATTGTGAGACTGCTCGAGAATCACAATATTATCTAAGGTTAAATCAGACTTTTTTGTCTGAGTGATAATTATCTATTTATTATTTAGCTGAACTGAAACAGAGCTTTGCTTTGACAGGAGAGTATTCTCATTTAAAAGAAAATCTGTCTCCCCCATGAACATGAAGTGTTTCACACGTGTTTTGGAGTACCCTACCTGTTTAGCTTATTTTAGAGCCACTGCAATTCAATTGCAAATGGTGTTTAAAAGAAAGAAAAAACAACAAAGTTTAGAGGAAAAAAATCCTTCATCAGTTTAGAGTTCTTTTTTGGTTTACTTTTGTAATGTGTATATTTTGACTAATGTTTGTGAATGAAGCTGGCTAACATGTATTTAGTTTCATTTTGGCTTTATGTAATATAAAGTAAAAAAAAATGATTAAGTAATGGTTTTAACATTTACGTGTAAATGGTTTTCTTGTGTGATCTTCTAATTTAAAGTTAGACGTCTAAACTATATCTGTAAATTAGATTCCGACTACCACTCTGTTCATTTTTGAACAAAGAGTTTAAATAAAGCCTGAAGCAGGGAAAAGAGAAAATCCTCTATTTCTTGTTGAATTGCTAACAAGATTTTTATCTGAATTGCCCTTACGTGCCTGGTCCAGGTGAAGTGTAAGGTATCCTCTAAAGGCTGTCTTTGTTTCACTTTTGAATAGATTTACTAGGAAATCTAAAACAAGCCATTGTTATTCAGAGCCAAAAACCTGATTTATCACATTTTTAATCGTGAATAGGAAAGAAGATAAAAAAACCCC